>NC_062227.1:38240103-38611353 GCF_902686445.1 Sciurus carolinensis
TCCGCTATTGGCTTATAGTGTCTCGGTAGATTTCCAGTGTATCACCTCCCAGCCTTCAGTAGCCTGATGTCTTGGAGGAATCTGATAAAGCAGCTCATCCGAAGAAAACTGCCCCTAGCCCCCTACTGATTCCACAGTTTGGAACTGGCTCTGTGCGGATATGCTCTCACTGTGGGCCTGCACCGTGCAGCTGGCCGTGTGGGAGGAGCCCACTGCCGGAGTGTGGAAGGCTACCTTGGGAAGACTCTAGCTGCCCTGCCCGGCTCCAATAAGCCACCTCTATCTGGGCCTGCCACCCGGGCCGAGCTTTACCCAGTGGGCAGACTCACCCGTGGCTCTATTTCAGTCCGAGTCTCTCAATGCCTCCCCTTCTTAACTCCTGGGTTCTGGAGCGACTGGGGGTGCAGTCTCCCTCTAGGCCGCCGTCTTGGATCGCCCCATCATTTTATCAACTGTTGACAGAGGAGTGTTGAAGTTGCCAACCACAACTGTGGATTTGATTTCCCCCTTTTAATTGTACATATTAGTTTTATATGTCAAGATTAGTTTCACATACTTTAAGCACTGTTGTTTGGTGCATGTGTGATGTGTGTGTTGGATGGTTGTTCTCCTGGCATACTATTTTATTATTTTATAATATCTCTCTGTCCTTGGTTGTGTATTTGTTTGTTATTTTTGTTATTTTGCTCTGAAGCTTATTCCATGTGATGTTTACACTCCTGGTTAATTTTGCATGTTATTTTTTTTTTTTTTTTGAGTCCTTTTGTTTTAACCTACCTATATTGTTTTATTGGAGATGAATTCCTTATAGATAGCATAAAGTTAAGTCATTGGACAAAACTTGCTATTCTCATAACTTTACTGTGATATTTACTTATACCCTTTATATGTAAATGTAATTATTGATATGTTGATACTTATATTTGGCATTATATTGTTTTCTATTTTATATTCCCCAGTTTTTTCTCTTTTTCTTTCTTCCTGAGGGGTATTTGAATGCTATCTGGAATTCTCTTTTGATTTTTCTATAGTGTTTTGACATTTTGTCTCATCGTTCAGGGGTTGCTATAGGTATTACAACTGTACATACCTAACATTAAAATCTACTGTGACTGTCACTTAACTAGTTCAAGTGAAGTTTCAAAACTTCACCTCACTTTACCTCCTTTCACCTTTCTGCACTTATAATGCAATTGCCTGTAGTACTGTTTCTCTATGTATTGAAAATCAGGTTACACTGTGGCCTTGTGTTTGTTTCCACTATCAAGCATCAATTTATAAATTCAAGAAGACAAGGAAAGTTCATGGTATGTAATCATTTATCGATTCTTCTATTGTTTTTTGCTTCCCAATGTTCTGAGACTTTTTATTTCATCGTTTCTTTCTGATGAGAGAACTTCCTGCTTTTCTTATAGGGTAGATCTCCTGGTGACAAATCCCCTTTATCTTAGCTTTCTTTCATCTGAGAATGTTTTATTACCCTTACATTCCTCAAATTTATTTTGCTAGTTGAAAAATCCTGGGTTTGAAAGTTGATTTATTTCAGTACTTGAAAATATTTTTATCATTTTCGTGGTGTTTTCTGATGAGAAATATGCTGAAATTTGAGTCACATACCCCTCCCTCTGCATTAGTTAATGCATCATTTCTCTAGCTATTTTCTAGTTTATCCATTTTCTTTAGTTTTCAGTAGTTCAACTATGAAGTACCTTCTTGTGTATTTGATGGGGTCACTGAATTCTCAATTTGTAAGTATCGTTTTGCTGAAGTCAGGGAAACTTCATCCATTATTTACTTGAAGATTTTTTTTTTCAACCCATTCACTTTTCTTCTGAGAATCCAATGATACAAATATCAGATCTTCTGTTATATCTCACAGTTTCCTAATATTCAACATTTTTCCCATATATTTTTTTCTCTGTTGCTCAGTTTGGAACATTTTTATTTTTCTACCTTGAAGTTACCCAATTCTTTCCTATATCCTTTCCATTCTGCTGTTGAGTACATCCATTGAGTGTTTTATTTAATCATTGTATTTCTGTATTCTGAAATTGCTGTTTGGTTCTCCATTCTATCTTTTATATCATTCCTGAGAATCCAATTTTTCTTTTGTTTCAAGCATGTTTGTAGTTGATTGGTGAAACCTTTTATGATGACTGTTTTAAAAACACCTTTTTTTTTAACGAATAGGTCAGTACTTTATTTCTTTGTGTGTGTGTGTGTGTGTGTGTGTGTGTGTGTGATTTTTTTTATTGGTTATTTTCAGTTATATATGACTGTAGAGTCTGTTTTGATAAAATTATACATGCAATGGAATATATTTTATCCTAATTATGGTCCAAGTTCTGTGGATGTACATGTTGGTGGGATTCACTGTGGTGTAATCATGTATGTCTGCAGGAAAGTTACGTCAGGTTCATTCTACATCTTTCCTATTCCTATATTCCCTTTATTCTCTTTGGTCTAATCTACTGAACTTCTATTTTTCCACTATCTACCTCCTTATTGTGGGTTAGCTTCCACATATCAGACAAAACATTTGTCCTTTGTTTTTTGGGAGGTTGGCTTATTTCACTTAACATTATAGTCTTTAGATCCATTCATTTACCAAAAGAATGTAATAAGTCATTCTTCTTTATGGTATATATACATCCTGATTACCCTTTATCAATATATTCATCTGTTTATGGGCAGCTAGGTTGTTTCCATAGATTAGCTATTGTGAATTGAGTTGCTATAAACATTGATGTGACTGTGTCACTGTAGTATTCTGATTTAAAATCCTTTGGATATATACCAAGGAGTGGGATAACTGAGTCGAATGGTGGTCCATTTCTAGTTTTTTGAGGAATCTCCATACTGCTTTCCAAAGTGGTTGTACCAGTTTGCAATGCCAACAAAAGTATATGAATGTACCCTTTTCCCCACATCCTCACCAACATTTACTGTTACTTGTTTTCTTGATAACTGCCATCTTGATTGAAATGAGATAAAATCTCAGTGTAGTAAAAGCACCTTCTTGATAATTAGTAATCTATGTCACCTTGGTGTTGGTATCTATTGATTGGTTTTCTCATTCAGATTTTGATTTTTCTTAGTTTGTGGTGTGACAATGTGACAAGACATTATTTATTGAATCCTGAACATTTGGGAGATTATGCTGTATTACTAACACTTTTCTAGAGACATCTTCTGCAGGGTAAGTTTGTTATTCATTATTGCTGCATGAGGGTGGAAGTCCAGATTTCCTACTTGGTCTCCATTTACACTCAGAGTAGAGAGGTGTGTGGTTAGTTTGGGTGGGTCTGATTGTTCAGCATCTTCACTAGGTCTCTGCTCATACTGCCCTGGCTGGCAGGAATAATGGAAGTCTTGTTTTTGCTGCCCCTGTGGCTTCCTATGATACTGCTTGGAGTTGGCTTCTTACTCATGGGTATTGATAAAAGCCATGCTTCTCTATTTCCACTCCAGCACAAAGAAGGAGGAACAGCTCAATATCACCAGTACGAATGGAATTTCACGCTGCTGATGAGGGCTGGCCCTTTGTTATTGCTCAGTGGGGATGAAAGACCCTAGATCCTTACCTGGCCTATGATACCAGCATGGCAGAGAAATTGTGGGACTTTATTTTTAAACAGAAGTGAATTGAAGTGAAAGTCTAGGTTCTCAACTTGCCATTTGTTGTGTGCCTGGTGGTGATGTGAGACCTGCACTTTTTGATATTTATTTGGATAAAATAGTTTTTGTCTTAAGTTTTTTATTCCACTTAGTTGCCTTTTTATGGTTCTTTGGATAAGGCAGCAGGCTTTCCTTTCACTCTTTTTGTCTATATCAGATGGTGTTTCTGGTTCCTGAGTCTCCAGCACCTAGCTTCAATTATAGAAGGCAAAAATAAAGCTAGGACAACTCACTGATATGTTCTTCTGTGAGTCCCCAGGTCCTTAGCTGGTCTGCCTTTTTCTCTTCATCTTTCAGTTTTCTTGCATTCTGATTACATATGATGTCCAAGGATTTTTAAATCATTTTAGAAGGAAGCAGATATCTACGTGAATTATTAATGATCTAGAAAATTACACAAAAAAACAGTAATGATCATTCCCGTCTCTTAAAATATTTTAGGTATTTCTTTGTTTGCTTAAAAAACTACACACAGAGGAGGATAAGCAAGTGAGCAGAAGCCATAATGATATATCTACTGACCTTTTGTGCTTAAAATTATTAGTAGCTTATTGTAGGCACTATTTATGGAGCAAAACATCAGGAATTTTCAACTCCTTACTAGGTAGAAATATAGGGGCCCACTTTCAAGGTTTCTTGCATGCTAGTGGTACCATATGACAGTATGGCTAATGTGACATAAGAAGACAACTGATGGGATCTTCTGAGAAGTCTTTGAACTTTTTCAATAATAGAGGCCAAATGCAGCTACATTTATTCACCCCTCCTCCCTCTTTTTTTCCTCTCTGATGGTGTTGGATGGCCATATTTATCATTTTGAAACTTGGGAGGAAAGGACAAGAGACCGCAGAGAGGTCATACCTTGCATCAGCAGTTGACAACATTTGTTAAAAAAAAAGTTCCAAGTAATACATATTTTAGGCTTTGTGGTCTATGCCATTTCTCTCACAAATACTCTGTTCTGCTATACTATGGTGAAAGCATATACAATAGTTGGATAATTGCATACGGTTATATAGCAATAAAATTTTATTTACCAAAATACATAACAAACCAGCTAAAAACACATGGACACACAACAACTGTATCCAGAGGGGAAAGATTACAACTCTCAGTTGTAATACCATGGAATTTTCCAACCTCTGCTTTATATCATTCAGCAGCTGAGCACATGCCAGTGATTGTAGAAGTCCAGAATTATTATTAGAGAAATATAAAGCTGTTTTTGTTGAAACTGTTTTATACTTGTAACTGAATATGCTTCTGATTGGAAGCTTATCTGCAGTATCTCAATTTTCTTGTAGAGATCTTGTGAAGATAAGAAAATGTTGAAATTCATAGCATAGAAAATTAAAAGTAACCTTTCCAATGATTGTGTTAAACAAATGGTATCCCAGTCATGCATTTTCCACTTCATAAAATAGCAGCATCATTTCCTAGGAAGAGATAAAGATATTTTGTCCTTTTTTCCTTGGATCAGGTAATATAAGTAATTCATCAAATGAGACAATTACATTTTTACAGCATGGATATTTTTCCTGTGATGTTTGTTTTCTGTCTCTGCTTTCTCTCACCTAGAATCATGTAGACTCACAAGTTCTGCATCTAGTGGAAAAAAAATTACAACTTCCAGAAAACTCTGAGACAGCCAGTGAAGTGATGCTGAAAGTTTGTGTAGAAAGACATCTGTTTTCTCTTCCATTTAAGGCGGGAGTGCAGGAGGTCTTAAATGCACACAACTCTAATCAAAGACATTAACATAACAGAACTCTTGAAATAGATCTTTATGTTGATCAAGTTGGCACACATATTTTTTAAGTCTAATAATGTTCAATGCTGAGAATGGTATAGTGATATTATCATATTATTTCTAGAAGTATAAATGGGAATCTATTATTTTTGTGAAGATAATTTGGTAATTTATGTAAAAATTTGAAGGAGTTCAATGCATTAATTCAAATTAAGTTCCCAAACTCTGTTTTTAGGGGACTACATTATATAAATAATCATTATGCAAACATAATTTTTGTGTATGCTATTTGGTGTACCATGAATTTCAATAGCAAAGTATAAGAAGCAATCTATTGTCATCAACAATAGACAATTACATGCACGAAAAGGAATATCTTGAAACTGTTCAAAATTTTTCATAGCAAAGGGTGTATTTGAAGTATGAAGTTAAATGGGAAAAAGCACAACATAGGCTTGTGATAGGGAAGTAGTCTGATTTGGCATCGAAATATTTCCTTGTGCTTTTGCTCTTTTGTTTTTGTTCTGCTGTGATCACACTCTCAAACTCTTTCTTCCTGTACCTATTTCTCAATGCAGTTTTAATTGCTATCTGTGCACCTATCTGCACAAACACGAGAGAAGGAATTGCAGAGATGTTAGCAGGGTTCATGGTTGGAATGGAGGAACACACATCATTTTCTTTCACTATAATTTTTCTTGTCTTAATTTCATGTAATGAACAGGCATCAAGTAAATGATCTGAAATTCAACAAGAGTCATGATTTAAAAGAAATTCTGCACACATGACAAGAAGTAACTTGTCAGTCGTTAAGATACCTATAGTCTCTTTCTGTCACCTGGAGAAATAATAATTTTTATTCACAGCAGACAAATTTTTGACCTTGTACTGCACTACCTTAGAGTTTTCTCCTAATTTAACATCTCTTTTCTCTCAGGTTTTAAGACCAGGGGGAGGGGAGTGAGAAAAGCTTCCCCTCAATATAACGTTCTCTTCATCAAGTTTTAAAAATATCCCAATACTACACATAATAGAAGCATCCTTTAGAATCACACATATGGACAGGATGCTTCACACTCTAGTCCATTACTTTTTCTCCAAATAAGTCCACAAATAAAACCTGCTTCAAACAACAGGATCTAAAATCCTTAGTTCTCTTGTTTTTGGAAAAATTATTTTACATAGTCATTCACCGTATTAGTTAAAAAGATTTTTGACTATGCATTTTGTTATATGCTAGTAGAGAATAATATAAAATGCAAAAAACTATGTTCTTCTGTCTTAGTATAGCTATAAATAGAGAAAAAAGGTTTATGAATAAGCATACAGGATACAATTATATAATGAAATACAGAGTAGACGATGAAGACTATTAGAGAATCAGATGAATATATCTTTGAAATTTTCTAAGTATAAATGAGTAAAATGTAGTACACATTAGGAATAATCAAAGATTTCAGTTAGACTAATTTTAAATAAAACATAATAAACTGTGGTATCTTATCTAAAAAAGTAGATTGTAGTAGCTCAGAGAAGCTCTTATATATGCAAATGTCAAAACATGAAACAGACCTTTTCTCACCCCCCCACTCCCCACAATCCTTAAAATCACAGATCTCCCTATAATGGCAAAGTAATCTGGCCAAAATGTGAGAACATACAATACTCATGTTTTAAATCAATAAACTACTTGTTTTCATCAAATGTATAGAAAGCAAAGACAGAAAGAAGCAGAATTAGGTTGCTAGCAAAATGGAAAGTAGATTGAATCATTTGAGTGTATTGATACTGGAAAGTTTTGATTGAGAGTTTCACATGTTTATTCCAATCAATGTTTGCCAACTAGAAAAAGAATTCTAAAAAGACATCTCTAAATGAGGTGTTTAACTGTGAAGCTATTCGAATTAACAGAATCTATTTATAAAAACCTCATAGTATGTATCTGAGGTTCCACATCCCTAACTTCTGCGTCCAAAGCAAGTTTTGTCCTTTTTGTTAACAGAGAGGGCACAGTGTACTACATATTTAACCTTAATGTGCAGGATAGCTCTTAAGTTACTCAAACTACTGTGATTATTCAAACAGGTTTTTAGTCACAGGAATAATCAATGTCTAATAAAAGTCATCTGGTACTTTAATGATTATGGACATTTGGGTTTCTACTATGGTGCAATATATTTATCATATGGGTTCAATCAATTTTTCTGATAATATACCTATTTGCATATTATATTGTTATTCAGTCTGGACTATAGAATGGAAAAGTAGAATATTGAAGTGTGGTTTAAATTCATGCTAATATCCACAGTACTAGTGCAGACTTCTTTGCATGCTGGCCATATGCATTTGGATACAGAGATGAATTTGGAAAATACCACTTGATTTAGTCTTCTTCATATGACAATACTGCTTAATATCAACATCTACTATATCTCAGTGGGTTCTGTGATGGATCAAATGGCACCATGCATCACAATTCTTGATCTATGTAATGTGTTTTATTCTTTGGATTATTTGTTAGATAGACATATTTCATTTTCTAATGACAAATGAAAACATGCCCTTCTCTAATAATTTGTCCTACTATGGACCACTTTGTTACCTTCTCCTCTGTAAAATCTGAAGCATTAAATTGAACTTTTCTTATTTGAAAAAATGTTTTTCTTATTTTTATTTAAGGACTGACTTTAACTTCCAAATTTTTAAATTCCATGCAGTCAGACTTGGTTAATCTGAATTAGAATGCAAAAATACATTTTTGAACTATAGATAAATCAGTATAGTAAGTCTAAGAACACAGGGGAAAAGATTAAATAGGTGAATGGGTCTAATCACCACACTAAGAAACATTTTCCATCCTAATAGCACACTTATTATATATTCTTCCTTCTTGTAACCCAATGATTCTGAACCTGAGCACTTTGACACTTCTGACCATATAATTCTTATTTCTGGCAGCTTTCCTGTGTATTGTAGGATGTTTAGCAGTATCCCTGACCTCAGATGACAGTAGTTTAATGCTCCCTAATTGTGACTATCAAAAATGTCTCCAAACATTTCCAAATGTCTCCCGGGATACAAAATTGCTTCCAAATTTGAAATGTGACCCTTTGAAAACCTCAACTTAGCTATAGGCAGCTAGGAACATAAAGCTCAAATTTAAATGTCTTATATTAATTGATGTTGGCTGTGACAACCAGCAAAAAACTAAATATTTTATATAGTCATACACAGCAACTGGTTACGAGGCTCAATGGAATTTCACTACTGTGTGATGAAGGTTGGAAAATACTTTCTTAATAGATGCTATGTACCAAGAATATGGCCACAAAAGTGGTTTATTATTGTAACTTTATTCAGTACAAGTAAATTTTTAATATAACCACCAAAAATCTTTATCTTAAGTTTTGAATAGTTGTCAGTTGGTGGGTATTGTTCCTCTACTATTTCAGGCACTAAAAGTTATTTGTCATACCTACAAAGTTCTGTGATAGTGTGAGGAGAGATGTAAGAATTAACATATCACAATTTCCCTGTGTTTATCTAGCCCCAGGTTCTATAAAACCCTTTACCTTCTATTCTGTGCCCCAGTCTACATGGATAATTGGACCAAAGCCAAGAGAAATTATTGGGTTTTGAGTCTTAACTGAATCAGTGAATTAATCCCTGATGGGATTAACTGGGTGGTAACTGGAGGCAGGTAGAGTGTGGCTGTAGGAGGTGGGAATTGCGGCATGGCTTTGGGATATATATATATATATATATATATATATATATATATATATATAATCTGGCAAGTGGAGTCTCTCTCCTCTTCTTGATGATGCGAGCTGCTTCCTTCTGCCACGCTCTTCCACCATGATGTTCTGCCTCACCTGGAACCCCAAGGAATGGAGCCAACCTTCTATGGATTAAGACATCTGAAACTGTAAGTCCTCAAATAAACCTTTCCTCCTCTATAATTGTGCTGGTCAGATCCTTTAGTCACAGCAGCGAAATAGCTGACTAAAACACTGACCCCAGTAAAGTTTTATATGTACATGAATATGTATGGTGTATGCATATGTACTGACATATTTAAGTGACAGTATAAACAAGTTTCACAGAAACTGGAACCAATGTCACAGAGAAGTGGGATATGTCTAGGCATTTTAATTCAAAAGTTCACTGGTTTAAACAGAAGGGAAATAGTGAGGGGCAGGCAATTCAAAACATCTGCACTACCAACTGTGAGCATGTTTTAAATATTTTTTTGTAGATTGGGTTCTCCAGAAGAAAGTACTAGACTGGAGTGTAAGATAGAAGATAAATGTTATTAGAGATCAATGTGTGTGAAAGGCAGGGAAAAGAAACAAAACTGGGCAGAAGGAGAAGTCAGACAAATTTAACAAACTCTCCATCAACTGAATTAAGCTCTGGAGCATCTGGCTGGACCCTAATATCCTCACCTCTCTCAGTCACAGGTATAGGCTGTCTCTACATGGGGATGACCTCAGTCAAGGTGACAGCTTTTCCCCCAGGGACACCCTGAAGGGACTAATAGCTCAAGGCTGTCTGCTGATGTCCATTCTTGCAGCAGGACAGGAACTCCTTTCTTAGAAGAATATCTAGGGCAGGGCACATAGCTATGTCTGCCACACTTACTTAGAACAGTTTTCAATCTTTACTATATGTTACAGTCTTGTTGGAAGCATTTGAAAAATATCAGTACCAGGGTATTACTTCAGTCTAATTAAATCTATTTCTCTAGCGTAGGGCATAACATCAGCATTTTAATACAATCCTCAAGGTGTTTCTAGTGTGTAACCAGGATTATGTATCCCTGATTGACAGCAATCCTAAGGAATTAGGTAACTTTTTGGATTTTCCAAAAATAAGTGATTTTTGCATTATTTCAAAAGCCATGTGAGTTGTTAAGCAATGCAATTGTAATAAAATATCTATAAATAAACATTTCAATTGGTTTTATTACACACTAGTTTTCATATCAGAGGAACAGAAAGACACATACATACAAACACAAATGCATAATTTAATATAATTTTTACTTAAGTATTTGAGAATCCCCAAGCCTGCTCATATGGTATTAAAAGAAGATAGTTCCTATCCTTCTGGTTTTTAAATAGCTCTCTCTGAAAAATTTAGTTCTTCACCACTGTGGAAGCTCAGATGGATGAATTTCCAATTATCTATTTATAAATGAAATTCTGACCTCGCTGCTGGAAAGGTCACACCTAGTGTGATCTCTCAGCCATATGGCTGAGAAAATGAAGCGGTAAGTTTATTCTTCTGAGATATATGTTGATGCCTCAGCTAATTAGTCTTTTCCAAATTTGTGTCACTGCTATTAGAAGTCATGAGACAGAGAAAAATCTTAGTACTTAGTTAATATAACTAATTAGTTAATATAACAACTTACTTTGAAATGAACCCAGGTAGATCAACTGGTTTTAATTAGGAGACATGTGAGTGAATCCTGTAATTCTGAATTATACAGATTAATTCCTGTTGTTTCCACTTGAATGTGAATATTTTTTATTGCAAAGATTGAATGTGTATATAATTGTAATAGCTATTGAATAAATTCTTAATTGTATTTTATATGTATGCCCATCTCTGCCCCCATATGTTCATCTTTTGATTGTACTTAAAGTTTGAACTCAAATTTAGAATTTCAAAACGATTCTGACTCAAAGATAAAGGTGACTGTGAAAGAAATAGAGCAAGTAAATCTCTGATGTAGCATTGCTATTGATAGGTTGGTCTTGTTAGATAGGATGTCTCCTCCCCTGGAACCCTTAACTTTGTCTCCACTACCTAATATCAGAGAATTTTGAGATGCAGGAGCTTACTTGGTTCTACAGTGACTGTCTGACACTTGAACTTTTGTAATCATCTGTTTCAGAGTGTCTGTTCCGTCCTTGATCCCATTTTCTGACACCCCATCTTTGACCAACTTAGGCCATTTGAAAATCCTACCTGTTTTTATAGGTATTATATGCTTCTCAAATTGTTAACTTTTTTTTTTTTTTTTTTTTTTTTTTTGCTACTGGGGACCTACCCCAGGGGCATTCTACCACTGAGTCACATCCCAAGTTCTTTTTTTATAATATATTTTGAGATAGAGTCTCACTAAGTTGCTTAGGACCTTGCTAAGTTGCTGAGGCTGGCTTTGAACTTAGGACTTTCTTGCCTTAGCCTTCCTAGTGGATGAAATAACAGGTGTGCACCACTGAGCCCAGACATTAATTATCTTAATATAACTCCAAACTTTAAACATCACATTTTCCTGGCTTAGAGTTTACTTGGATCTTGTGACCAAAAGGAATACTTGAAGTAGAAATAGAAATACTTACAAGAAAGTACTGGGGAGACAAAGTTTGCAGGAACAGTTTAAATAAACCATTAATTTTTCTCCAACTTTTTCCTGCCCCTTCTCTACTAGAGTTGCCTGTTTTTGTTTCCAGGATGAAGTTTTTGACCAGATATTTAAGGTCATCATGTCAGGATGTCCAATTAATTCCTCTAAGTATTCATGTTCTTGCTCTCTATTATTTGTGATTTTTAGAGAATTTCAATCTTTACATGAAAACAAATGTATGTATATGAATGTATTTAGATACATTTATATGTGTATATTTATATTTGTATGTAGGAAGTTATGCATATATGTTTGTATAGGTATGTGTGTTTACCTTATCTATCTCCTTACCTACTGACCTGTATCTGTATGTGTAGGTCTGTCTATTTATCTATCTATCATCTAAGGCATAGTAGCTGAAAATAACCAGTAATGAACACAACTATAGACAAAATTGTTTATTGGTGTTTCTTGTAATAAGAGAGAGCATACAAGATGGAGACTGGTAAAGGAACATTTAGATGGACCATGATAGGCTTAGACCTGTGTTGGAATTTTGAGGAGGGTCTACTAAAACTTTGGATTGGATGATTCCAGAATTTGTGAACAGTTCTGTGATTTGGTGTCTTAAGTTTCATCTGGGATGTGAAAGGAACGTGGAGAGGAATGAAATGCTATTGGGCAAGGAAGGAGTAGTCTCTGACATTAGCTGTGAGAAGGCCACGTGTGATCATTTTTTGGTAATTTATCTGTGTACGTCTGTCCTGTTTTATCTGTGCACGTCTGTCCTGTTTTATCTGTGCTTATGCATGGTTATGAAATGGTCTCATTTTTGCCTTACTCCACCGTATTCATACATTCCCTTTTCTGGTAGTAGTGTTCTGAGAAGCTGTTTATGGTTAATAGAAAGAACCATGGTCCTCCTGTGAAAGTCAGGTCAGCTCCCAGCTGATAGCTGTTGGGCTTCTTTTATCTACTTTTCCTTCCCTTGTATGTGTATGTGTAAGCACATTTAGGATCACCTATTGCATTATTTTTATGTTTTATTTTATATTGGTACCATGTAGGACTACTTGAAATATGAGAGGAAGTTAGAAACTTAGATAATATGTATAGAATGTAATAGCATCAATGATTTCTAAGTGATATCTTTATGTGAACTATCTACAGGGTTATCCAGATTGTTTTGGTACACAATAAAGGTACAATTGAGCATTGCAGGGAATGCGGTAATATACAGACAGAAATGTCCAGAAGGACCTAGGCTTTAACTTTTAAAATTTTGAGCAGTGATTTATTTATGCATATACTGTTTATTGCACTGCAATGATACTCTTCATAGGAATTTCACTGGTTTTGTAGATTTTGTTTTAATTTATGGACATTTTAGATATATATTTGGATAAGAAGTATGATACTTGGTATTCAAACTGGTTTTATGACATGCATATATAAATTCTATTAAAATAATAATTAATCTTGTGACTAGGATTTTTTTTCCTTTTAGAAATTTCTGGATTTAAGTTTGATTAGATGACTAGAGAACTTATCTTCACTTTAATACACGTGTATTCTGTTTTATGGGTTTTCTTATTCTTTTTTATTGTACCTTAATAATGTAATCTCCATCTCATGGAATCTTACATACCTTTCAAGGCCCATTTCAAATGCCATCTTTCTTTTCTCATCACGTTAAGGGATTTTTGCCTCTTCCTTCTCTGTGCCCTTTTATCTCTATACCAAAGGTACAGAACTATTGGTGTTGTCCATCTGTCTGTGTTGATACAGATAGCAGTTTGCTAATTCCTAAGCTACTTCAGGACAAGAAGCTCCATATTAATCATTACCTCCCCATAGTGTTTTGTGTAAGTTTTAGCAAGTACAATACACTAAATGGATGTTATTGGTATAAAATCCAGATAATTAAATATTTGAAAATTATTAGGATTTTATGAAATGTTTCAGATACCAGGGTTTTGAAATAATAAAAGGTCAAGGTGATTTAATAAGCAAAAATTAAAAAGAACTGAAAAATGCACTCCTTATTTGTCATAATAGTAGTAATTAATATTGTTATAGCAAACATGTATTTTATGTTGACTATCAGATATTTTGTGAGTACTTCATGTCTAAAATCTTTTTAATGCCTACATCAACTTTGTGAAGTAGGAATCATTACCTCCATTTCATAGATGTGCTAACTGAGAAGAAAATCTTTACCCTTGGACACACATTTAATAGTGAAGCCAGTTTCCAAACCTATTTGGGCTTCACTGTCAATAGCATAATGAAAGAAATTAAATAAATTACAACAATACAAATTCTACTTAGATATAAAATTCACTTTCAAATATCAAAGTTGTCAGGTATTAGAGTCATTTTGAGGACACATTGCAGACTCTTGGTAGGCAGTTTGACAATAGGTATGCAGAAAATCTCATTCAGTTCAACAATTTTAAGATAATTCATATTTTATACTTTCCTTAAATTAAAGCATTTAATGTTTCTACATATTTGCTACTTGACTATTTTAGAAAAATAATTATCATACTCAATTAAAATGACTACACAGAAATGTTTCTGTGAAGTAAATTTGAAAGTCCAAAACGCTTAATGCTGTTGCACAGTTAGAGATCATTATTAGTCCCTATCAGCTCATAAAAGAATTATCTCTGATGGAATTTTATAACAGTATCCATTTCTAGTTATGTGAAAACCCTATCTATTCACAACAAAAATATAAGGCCTTAATATTGGCTGCAAATATACTGAAGGAGGAAATTTGCAGTATATTTGCACCCCAGATCCAACGTAGATGGCTAACATTTAAAAGACTGGAATTGTATTAGAAACTTCAGTTATTAAATGACAAAAGTATTCCAAGAAAGACAATACAGATGTTATTCATGTCTGACCTGTGACCCAATTTTGTTCATTTTAAAACAAAATTTCTTTCCATGTTATGTTCAATAAATTACAGATGACTCATATTCATCAAAATAAGCTTACTTGGCATGTGTTAGAAAAAATCTTGCCAGGACATTTTTGAGATGCCCGAATTCAGAGCAAATGAGGCTTATGGAATGCCTTTCTTCTGCACCAACAGTACATGAATGCATAAATTCATTCATGAATGAAAAACAGAGATGCCACTAGAGGAATTTCCAGTTCCCAGGGACAGATCAGTAACTGGCTTATGGATGAACGAGAAGCAGAAAACTAAAGAGATAATACAAAGGACAAATACATATGAGTGATTTCCTCAGAAATTTTGGCCAATTACAATTTCTACACCGAAGCTGTTAGAATTAAATTGGCATCTAAGTGATACTCTAGTCTGGAATACATAATGACCACTGAAGTAGAATTCTAGTCTGTTGCAGTTAGGAAAACATAAACTTTGACTTTGCTCTTAATTCTTTTTATTATTGCTTTGATTCTGTATTTGGAGTCATTCCAAATATTTAAGAACATAACTCAAATTTTAAATAGCTATCCTTTTTTTTTTTTTTTTTTTTTTGCAGTAGTAGGGATTGAACTCAGGGCCTTGTGCTTGCGAGGCAAGCACTCTACCAGTTGAGCTATCTCCCCAGCCCTAAATAGCTATCCTTGAACAAATAATTTGGCAAGGAAAATGAGACCCAATGTCACATAGTTAATTATTTGAAATATGAACAAGAATTTACTCCCTTCCTAATTTTCTGGAGAGTCATATTGTGATCATTTACTGTATATGCCATCTAATTTATAGAAAAAGATGAAATCTTATTTAAGTTAAGTAGTATTTAAACTGAGTAAGAAGTTTCAGTTTAGGATAACAGACTGAGTACTTTTTCATTTCAAATTTGTTTTGAGAGCCCACTGGAATAAAGATATACACATGTAAACTAAATGCAAGGAAGAGAATATTAAGAGGACACTATATTAGAAATGGGTATTTCAACATGTTTCTGGAAGTTTCAGGACAGGAAAGTATTACTGGATAAAATGGAGCAGAGGGTGCTAGATTCTAGAGGGAACTCAGGGAGCAATGAGAACTGAGCTGTTACTAAAAACATGGAAAATCCTTAGGAAATAATTGTGTTAGGAAAATGAGATATTGAATAGAAAATGAGGGAAATTTTTGAAGCTCTTTATATAGAAATATTGATTGCATTCAAAAAAAGAAGTAGAAATCAACAAATAAACGAGTTAACACTACAGCTCAAAGCACTAGAAAAAGAAGAGCAGACCAATACCAAAAGTAGTAGAAGACAGGAAATAGTTAAAATCAGAGCCGAAATCAACGAAATCGAAACAAAAGAAACAATCGGAAAAATTAATAAAATAAATAGTTGGTTCTTTGAAAAAATAAATAAAATTGATAAACCCTTAGCCACACTAACAAAGAGAAAGAGGGAGAAAACTCAAATTACTAAAATTCGGAATGAACAAGGAAACATCACAACAGACACAAGTGAAATACAAAACATAATTAGAAGCTATTTCGAAAATCTATACTCCAACAAAACAGAAAACCTTGAAGACATCAACAAATTTCTAGAGACATATGAACTACCTAAACTGAACGAGGAGGACATACACAACTTAAATAAACCAATTTCAAGCAATGAAATAGAAGAGGTCATCAAAAGCCTACCAACAAAGAAAAGTCCAGGACCAGATGGGTTCTCAGCCGAGTTCTACAAAACCTTTAAAGAAGAGCTCATTCCAATACTCCTCAAACTATTCCATGAAATAGAAGAGGAGGGAACCCTACCAAACTCGTTCTATGAAGCCAATATCACCCTGATACCTAAACCAGACAGAGACACATCAAGGAAAGAAAATTTCAGACCAATATCCTTAATGAACATCGATGCAAAAATTCTCAACAAAATTTTAGCAAATCACATACAAATATATCTTAAAAAGATAGTGCACCACGATCAAGTGGGTTTTATCCCAGGGATGCAAGGTTGGTTCAACATTCGGAAATCAATAAATGTCATTCACCATATCAACAGACTTAAAGTTAAGAATCACATGATTATTTCAATAGATGCAGAAAAATCATTTGATAAAATACAGCATCCCTTCATGCTCAAAACACTAGAAAAAATTGGGGTAATGGGAACATTCCTAAACATTATAAAGGCCATCTACGCTAAGCCCATGGCTAATATCATTCTAAATGGTGAAAAACTGAAAGCGTTCCCCCTAAAAACTGGAACAAGGCAGGGATGCCCTCTTTCACCGCTTCTATTCAACATCGTCCTTGAGACTCTAGCCAGAGCAATCAGACAAACCAAAGAAATTAAAGGGATACGAATAGGAAAAGAAGAACTCAAACTATCCCTGTTTGCTGATGACATGATTATATATTTAGAGGAACCTGGAAATTCCACCAGAAAACTTTTAGAACTCATAAGTGAATTCAGTAAAGTAGCAGGTTACAAGATCAATGCTCATAAATCCAATGCATTTTTATACATAAGTGATGAATCTTCAGAAAGAGAAATTAGGAAAACTACCCCATTCACAATAGCATCGAAAAAAATAAAATACTTGGGAATCAATCTCACAAAAGAGGTGAAAGACCTCTACAATGAGAACTACAGAACACTAAAGAAAGAAATTAAAGAAAACCTTAGAAGATGGAAAGATCTCCCATGTTCCTGGATAGGCAGAATTAATATCGTCAAAATGGCTATACTACCTAAAGCTCTATACAGATTCAATGCAATTCCAATTAAAATCCCAATGATGTACCTCGCAGAAATAGAGCAAGCAATTATGAAATTCATCTGGAAGAATAAAAAACCTAGAATAGCTAAAGCAATCTTCAGTAGCAAGAGCGAAGCAGGGGGTATTGCAATACCAGATCTTCAACTCTACTACAAAGCAATAGTAACAAAAACAGCATGGTATTGGTACCAAAATAGACAGGTAGATCAATGGTACAGAATAGAGGACATGGACACAAACCCAAATAAATACAATTTTCTCATACTAGACAAAGGTTCCAACAATATGCAATGGAGAAAAGATAGCCTCTTCAACAAATGGTGCTGGGAAAACTGGAAAACTATATGCAATAGAATGAAACTAAACCCCTATCTCTCACCCTACACAAAACTCAACTCAAAATGGATCAAGGACCTCGGAATCAGACCAGAGACCCTGCATCTTATAGAAGAAAAAGTAGGTCCAAATCTTCAACTTGTTGGCTCAGGATCAGATTTCCTTAACAGCACTCCCATAGCACAAGAAATAAAAGCAAGAATCAACAACTGGGATAGATTCAAACTAAAAAGCTTTCTCTCAGCAAAGGAAACTATCAGCAATGTGAAGAGAGAGCCTACAGAGTGGGAGAATATCTTTGCCAACCATACCTCAGATAGAGCGCTAATTTCCAGAATCTATAAAGAACTCAAAAAACTCTACACGAAGAATACAAATAATCCAATCAACAAATGGGCTAAGGAAATGAACAGACACTTCACAGAAGAAGATGTACAAGTAATCAACAGATATATGAAGAAATGTTCAACATCCCTAGTAATAAGGGAAATGCAAATCAAAACTACCCTAAGATTTCATCTCACCCCAATTAGAATGGCGATTGTCAAGAATACAAGCAACAATAGGTGTTGGCGAGGATGTGGTGAAAAAGGAACACTCATACATTGCTGGTGGGGTTGCAAATTAGTGCAACCACTCTGGAAAGCAGTGTGGAGATTCCTCAGAAAGCTTGGAATGGAAACACCATTTGACCCAGCTATCCCACTCCTTGGCCTATACCCAAAGGACTTAAAATCAGCATACTACAGAGATACAGCCACATCAATGTTCATTGCTGCTCAATTCACCATAGCCAGATTGTGGAACCAACCTAGATGCCCTTCAGTTGATGAATGGATAAAGAAACTGTGGCATATTTATACAATGGAATATTACTCCGCAATGAAGAATGATAAAATTATGGCATTTGTAGGCAAATGTTCGAAATTGGAGAATATCATGCTAAGTGAGATAAGCCAATCTCAAAAAACTAAAGGACGAATGATCTCGCTGATAAGCGGATGAGGACATATAATGGGGGGTGGGACGGGCTAGCATTAGGTTTAGGGTTAGGTTTAGAGTTAGGCTAAGGAGAGCAGTAAGAATGAAGGAAAGAAGGACTGTGTAGAGGGAAAAGAGGGGTGGGAGGGGTGGGAGGGGTGGGAGGGGTGGGGGGGAGGGGAAAAATATAATAAACATCATTACCCTATGTAAACGTAAAAAAATAAAAAAAGAAAAAAAAAAAAAAAGAAAAAATCTTACCCAAAAAAAAAAAAAAAAAACAAAGGATTTATTACCAGGCATCCCATAAACAAAAAGTAATGGCCCTTTATCTAAAAATAATTTGGGGGTCAACTAAGCATTGATAGTGATTATTGCACTCCATAGTAGAGTCCTTCTCTTTGTGGCATCAGAGAGTTGACACATTTGGATCTTTAATGTTGTCCAAAGCTCACAGGTTGAAGACTTGGTCCTTAGTGAAGTATGTGACCTTGGCTGCGTGAAACCTCCAGGGGCAGTCATTCAAGCAGTGCACGGAGACCTGAAAGTGGTCAGTGATCATCCCTCATCACAGCAACTGGAATTAGTCCTTCAGTCCTGAAGAAAGAATCTGTGTGGCCTACCACAGCACACCTGGGTCACAGCTCTAACAGGAAAAGGCCAGTGTGATAGAGAAGGATTTAAAAACCAAAATGAAAATAACCTTGGAAGAAAAAGAATTTTGGAATAGAGGGAAAAAAAAGTAGAGAAAACCTAACAAATAGCTGCAATTATGGCAAGAAAGAGTTGCTCTGGGTCAAAAATGATGTTTCAATGAATAATAAGTTCAATAAAGACTGTGGAATATAACAAATCTGTAATCATATAGAGCAAAGATCAGGAAGGTACAAATAAGTGAAGAGGTGAAGAATCCCTCTAAGAATCAACTAACAGGAGTTCAGAAGGAGAGAACATAGAACATGGATGGAAATAGGGAAGGGATAGATTTCCCTCAGAGGAAGGACACAGTTCCACACACAGAAAGGGCTCTTGATGTGATGCACAGTCTCCTTAGGGTGGTTTGGAGAATGGGACACTGGACTGGAAGGGGACATAAAATTCTAGATCACTAAGTATAAACAAGTTAGTCATAATGTAAATGGTTGATTGAATTTTAGATTACACAATCAATTTAGGACAAAGTACAATAAGTCTAAAATGTTAGAATGGGAAGTAAATACTAAAAATATTGATAATATAAAAGTGAGAGCATAGTTGACTGATGTGGGATTCATGCCTGGGGGTTGGATGTGAGTGGAAGGAAGCTGAGGAAAGGTCAGGGAGCTGAGTCATATCTCATAAATCATAAATGGATGGGAATGCTGGGTTGTAATTAGGTTTCACCCTATTTACAAGCAAAAATGGATTGTTGTTGTTTCATAGACACAGGAAGAGGACTCCAGACTCCTGGATCAGACAAAAGATTTAATATGTACAACATAGCCAGCAGTGCTTCTGGTTTCTGCTTTGCATTTCTGCCAAGTGTATCATGGATGGAAGTTTTAGTCAGGATTCTCCAGAGAATAATAACCCAAATAAAATATATAGGATATATATGGAGAGATAAATGAAAAGAGATTTACTAGGGAAATTGGCTCACATGCTTATGGAGGCTGAGAAGTCCCATGACAGGCCTCCAAGAAACCAGGAAATCTAGTAGCATGGCTCTGTTCAAGTCCAAAGACTTCAGAACCAAGAAAGTCAATGATGTAATCTTTGATCTGAGGTCATGGGTTTGAGACTGTCAGGAGCCTTGGTATGAGTTTGAGTCCAAAGGACTAGAAAGCCTGGTGTACTGATATCCAAGAGTAGGAGAAGTGTGTCCCAGCTCTAGAAGACAGATAATAAAAATTTGCCTCTTTTAATTTTGTTCCATGCTGACCCCCAGGCCATCGAGTGGTGTTTTCCCACACGAGGGGTGGATACTGCCCCCATAGTCTACTGACTCACACACCAGTCTTCTCTGGAAACACTCTTACAGACACAGGGAGCCTAGATTTCTACCAATCAAAAGCAAAATCACCTGGGTTTCACTTTCAGCAGAAGAGGCACAATTTTAGTGCCTCTGAACCACACAAAGAAAATAATGTTCTACTATTCTCAGCTGTCTGAGAACCCCTTAATCCCATCAAGTTGATAGTAAAAATCAGTCATCCTAATGGACCTAGCAGGATACTATGACGTATACCGTGGATTTGGGTCATCAGCAAGGAACATCACCCTTGGTGAGTCTGCATCTTTTATAACAGGCTTTAAGCAAGACTTCTCCTTAGGGAAACACTGAACAAGGCTGCTCAATGCAAATAAAATCCTGACAAAGAGCGGCCAAGGCTTTGCCCTCTTGCTATACCCAGTAGGATATAGTATGAGAAACACAAGGAGAACTTTCTTTCTCCAACAAGGAGTCAGGATTAAAGCCAAAGAAACACCAGATAAAAGTTTACGCATAGCAGTTAAAGTTTCAAAAGTAATTAATAGAACAACTCCAAAAATATATAACTCCAAAATAGTTATGTAGTATCTCCCAGTCTTTCTTGATTGAAAATTAATAAATATGGTTTAAAGTTAACAAAACTGAAAATTTAGAGAAGTAGAAATAATCATCTCAAAAACTCAGAACCCAAGAATATTTAAAAGAGATTGATGTCAGGATAAGGTGGAAGGTATGGGGGAGAGAGTGGTTTGTATCTTTTCTTTATCTAAGTTTCTAGTGTGTGTGTGTGTGTGTGTGTGTGTGTGTGTGTGTGTTTGTGTGTGTATGCATGTGTGTGTGTATGGGTTCTCAGGAACTTTAGACTTAAAATACTTTCTTTTAAAGTGATTATTAGAAATAATACTAGAAACATCATCCTCGATAATTTACAGAAGGCAACTATACCTGTCAATACCAAAGTCAGAATATGCACTATTCTGAAATTAACAGAAGAAAATAGGAATTTAGGAAAGAGAGGCAAGTTTTATCTTAGTCACCTGAGACTCTTTACTTCCATGCAAATTATGAGACAATTAAAAAATTAATTTAGCAAGCATTTCTTGAGTGTTTATGTACCAGACAATGTACTTGGTGACAAGAATAAAAGATGAATCATTCTCTGATGTAATTCCCAGGTTAATAGAGAAAGAAAAGCACAGAAACCAATAATGGTAATACATCATGTAAATTCAGTATCTAACTTTCAAGGTTGACATTTTTTGATGATTATCCATTTGTATTTTAATTTAAACATCATTTTAAACTCTAAAGTTAAATATTCAAGCCTCAAATTACCTTTTCTTCTTTTTGTGCATAAAATGTTATAATGTTAAATTTGACTTTATAATCGTTCCAGTATTAAAAACTAATTACAATAGTACTTTGGAAAAAATAAAAATGTTCTCATTTACATTTTGTTTTCCTTAACTTTGTCTTCTTTCACTCTGATAAATAGAAAGATTAATTCTTAGACATTCCTAAAGTTTTTCTGGACTCCAAATTAGATAAAGTTGGGAGTTTTCTTCATTATTACATTATTTCACTGCTGAGATAGTGTCTTGTCTCTGCAATTTTTCTCTTCCATATGCTGTTTGTCTTCTCAATTAATTTAAAAATCCTTCATGTTAATCATTCAGCAAATTAAAAATCTATATAGGATTTAAAATTCTTGTTTGCATAAAAATATGTATGAATACTATTTAGCAAACTTTGCCATATATCATGAATTTCTCAGCAACTGGAAATAAGGGAGCTTATTAAGGAGTAACGTTTTGAGAATATGATATTACAACATGATCAGGACTATCTCTTAGTTTATTTATTTAAATGAGGTAAAAGTAATTCTGTATAACTGTTATACATTAGAATTCTATGTTGTTAAAAAGCCAGTGAGAGTTTGGTGGTCGTATGAATTCATGTTGATTAATAATTTAAATCAACACAAGTATCCCTTTAACATGGCTAAACCAAACTTATCCATCACCACTTGAGATTTATGCAACAAGTATAATCAAATCATGGAACATGAAATATTAAGTAAATACCAACTAAAAAGTTAGAATATAAAATTAGCGTGACCATGTAAATAATGTAGTTATGCATATTAGCACATATTTCAAATGCAAAATTGGAGAGTGTATTGCATACATAGCATTATGAATGAAGTGTTTTAGGATTTCTGTAAACTTTCTGTAATATTGTCATATTACCTTTCTGAATAAATTATAAGTGTTTGTTTCAGATCAGTATGCACTAATTTTCTTAAGGGAAAATTTTCATATGCTTCTCTTTTTCTCTTAGGAGTAAAGGGATGGGAAGGGTATACATTAAAAGATATTTTCCTTCTAACCTATGGAGAAGAGTGCACATGGTAGGAATTTTGAGCCCCATAGACAGTTCTGCATTTTACTGATTAAAAACTCAAATTTAAATTAAAAAAATATGAAGTATATTGAAACCTTAAATAATTTTAGCCAGTCTCTGTTACATCCTCTGAGAAGGTATATATCTCTACAGGATCTATCTACAGCATATTACCTATAGGATATTATCCCTACTGTAGATATTTGTACCTTTGTGGAGTTAACTCCCACATTGAACCAGAGGTGGTTGAACTGACCATTGGAACAGTGAATGTGAAATTGTGACATCTGAAGCAAGATCATGAAAGGCCTTACTGCTTGTTCCTTGGGCTCTTGGATCACACATACTGGGGAGAGAAGCCAGTAGATATACTGCAAAGATAGTCAAGCAACCATGTGGAAGAGCCCAGAGGCACAGGAGCTGAGGCATCTGTTCAAAGGCCAGCATTAGTTTGCTGACCAGGAGGGAACTGCCTTGGAAATAATTCTTGCAGTTTTACTACGGCTTCAGAGGACTGTAGCCTTAACAATTCTCTGACTGAACTCTTATGAAATACATTGAGCCAGAGCCTCCCAAGAGGAATTCTTGACTCATAGGATCTGTGAGAGATAATAAATGATTACTTAACAGATTACTGTTGCTTTAAGCAACAGGTAACTAGAGCAGAATTCATGATCATTCTGTTGTTTAAAAGTTGTGAGGAGCTTTGTGCTGCCTTTTTGATGCCGCTGAAGTGAGCTGCCTCACATGTAACAAATAAATGTCTTCTAAAACCATATGCATATTGCTAGCTATGCTTTGCTTGAGCTGGCCCCAGCATGCTCACCCCCTTGACTGTTCTTGCACAGACCATCTGATGCTCTCCCATTACTCATTCTGGAATTCCAGGGAGGAAAAATCCTAATATATCAGTAGGACAATAAAGGGACATGCAAACAGGCATTTTCTGACTAACTCTAAATGTCTAATAATTAAATAAATAAAACAGTTTAGCATAGTCACTGTATGTATTCATTTAGATTTTCTACATGAATGTTGATAAAAAGCTTTATTTTTTTTCATTTAGCAGCATGGTGCTTCAAAGCTATGAAGCAGTGCATAAATGAACATCAAATCTTATTTAGGAAGGAAACTCTTAAATAAAATTTGTTAAAATGAGAGAATCTTTGAGAAAAAGGAAGGGCAATTCAAATGTGCCAGCTAAACATAATTTTTAGATCTAATTTCAAAAATGAATAATTACACAATAATAAATGATAAGAATTCTCATAGTTCATGAAATTTTGAGATTTTAATATTATTTAATTTAATGTAATCTAGTTACCTGAAAAATATATCTGGGGTTCGGGGGAGGTACAAGTTTAAAAGGCAGATTTCAAATCTTTAATTGGTTAATATCAGTGTTGTGAATTTGATAAAATAAAGTTTTAGAAACTTAATTTTAATTTTTTAAAGTTTTAAATAATTATTCATAATTATTTTTAAAAATGTTGGTGGTACTAGGGATTGAATGCAGGGCCTCATGCTTGCTAGGCAAGTACCTCCAACTCCAGAAAATCTAATTTTAAAGAAATGTTTTTTGTTATAGCATCCTAGAAATTTAAGGTGAAAAGATATCCTTTTATGTTTATGCAAAACAAAATAAATATGAAAGGAAGCAAGAAGAATCTTCTTTTGTAGATGCGGTGTCCCTGACATAAAGACCCAGGATCTTCTTATTATTTAAAGCCTGTTTGTTAACTTTTCAGGATCAAACTGTCATTCGTTATCTAAGAAATATTTTCTTGTTTGTCCCTAGAGCCATTCAGATTCATTGTTTCATTTCCAACTTATTTGCTAAGGTATGCTCTGTAACATTCATCAAAATCTTTCCTATGCCAAATCCAAAGGGGGAAAACCCACAGCAAAACAAGAAGACATTTTGGCAGAGGAGTACAAATTTGAAAACTATGCAAATAATGATTGCAGCTTTCGCTGGTTCAATTCATCTCAGAGATTTATATTGCTCATAAGACAAATGCAACTTGCTGCAATGATATTGACTGGTATTTCTGGTGTCCTCACCCTGTCCTGCTGATAAAGTAACTAATAATAGTAATTAATAATGTATTAATAATAATCTTTGAATAATATTAATAATAATATTTGAATTCCTTGATCATAATGAATGTGGGAAGTTAGCACTTACTAGATTAAACCAACCTCCCTGCTTTCATATTCGGAGTGAGATACAATTTCCATATGTGTCAGTCCAAAGAATAAGATAAATTGAGCACAGGAGGTACTTAATAATGGTTGATGAGTTGTGTGTGTGTGTGCTCACTCAAACTATGAGATTTATTAAGACTGAGATGAAATGCAAACCAAGTGACAAACAATCTTGATACAATGGAAGATTTCAGCAATAACTACAAATGTGGCTTAAGAAATAAAGTGATTTAAAGTGACATTCTTCTTCCAGTCCTGTCCCACTTTCCTACAGTTTCCACTTTTCATTAGTCCATTTGAACTATTAATCCATCAAATAGATCAATCCAGTAATGAAGTTAGTGTCTTCATGATCCAAATTCTTCTCCACATCCCCACCTTTGAAACACCTTTGAACATTGTTGCACTGGGGACCCAATCTTCAATACATTACCTTGTGGGGAACACTTCAGATCCATACCATAACCACATCATACTGGAATACCTAGTAAATGGATTAAGACATGAAAATAAAATAAAATGTGTTCTAGTTTGAAAAGAAGGAATGTACAACTGTCCAAATCTGCAGGAGACAATATTTTCTATGTAGAGAACCCTGAAAAACATCCAATAATATTCTTACAAACTAACAAGTGAGTTCAACTGTCATAAGATACAAAATAAATATACAGAAATAACTGTATTTCTATAAACTAGCAAAGTAACCATGGATTCTGAAATGAAAAATAATTTATGCTTATTCAAAAGAGGAATTATTTAGATATGAATCTATAAAACATGTTTAGGGTTTATAGGCTGCAAACTACACATGTTGTTGAAAGAAATGAGAATTTTAAATGAATGGAGAGGGAGATCTTGTTCACAGACTAGAAATCTTCATTAAACCATGTCAATTATCCCCAAACATTTACATAGGATTTAACTCAATTTTTATTAAAACCCCACCAAGACATTTTATAAATGCATGCATGATTATCCTATAATTTTTATGGAAAAACAAAGGCATTGGAATAACTAAAACAATTTTAGAAAAGAATAAAGTAGGATGAATTAGGTGGCCTGATTTCAACACTTTATATAGTTATAGTATTCAAGACTGTGCAATATTGGTCATGGGAAAGACATGCAGATCAGTAGAACAGGAGACAAGGACCTCAAAGTTGCAGAGAAATTTGTCCAGCTGACTTTTGAAAAATGAAAAATGAATCCAGTGGAGAAATGATTGTTTTTCAAATAAGTGATGTAACTGGATATCTGTTGATAAAAAAATTCAAAACGAACTGAAAACAGATTGCAGACTTAAGGCTAAATGGAAAACCATAAAGCATTTAGAGTTAAAGCACTGGAGAAAATCCTTAGGATTTAGGACCAAGTAAAGCATTCTGAGACTAGAAAAGTAGAATCCATTAGAGGAAGAGTGATAAATTAAATCTCGTTGAAGTTAAAATCTTTTCCTTTGAATTAGACACTATGAAGAGAATGAAAAAAGAAGTTACAGGAAGGAGAACATTTTCAGTCCATCTGTCTGTCAAAGGATTAGTTTAGGAATATATAAAGAACTCTCAGAAATCCAAAGTAAAAGAAAATCAAAACAACAAGCAATTAGAAGACACAAAGAAACCATTCATGAATGAGGATCTATGGATGGCAAATAAGTATGTCCAACATCATCAACCATGAGAAAATGTAAATTAAAATCACATTGAGATACCACGGTATAACTTCATTTAATTTTTTCTTAAAGACAGCATTAATGCTGGTGAAAATGAAAAGAAACTGGAACCTTCATGCACTGCATATGACAATGCAAGCTAGTACAACCACTCTGAAAACAGTTGAGAGTGAAAAATCAAAGCAAAACAACAACCCCCCCAAACAAAACAAAACAAACAAACAAAAAAAAAAAAAAAAAAAAAAAGCTAAGATTGCAACTACCATTTTACCCAGCAATTGCATTCCTGGTCATTTATTCTGGTAAATGAAATCTTAGATTCACTCAAAAAACTGTACACAAATGCTTATAGCAACTTTATTTGTAATAACTCTGAATGGGAAAAAGTTCAGATGTCAATTCTAAATGATTACATATTGTCATATGTAACAATTTATATACTAACACAATTTGTAAAACATTTCTAAAGTAGCAATATATCAAAATGGAGAGCAGATCCACGGTTGCCAGGGGTTAAGATGTGGGTGGGGCGGGAGGGGATTGGCATGGCTACCAAAAAGCAATGCCAACAGTCCCATCCCTGTGTCAATGGAAATATCCTATACCACAGTTGTGTCACTTCTAAGGTCCTGATCATGAAATTGCTGTATCTGTTTGCTAGATTTTACCACCAGAGAAAACTGGATGGAGTACATACGGACCTTGTCATACTATTTCCTACAATTGCACATGAATTACAATTACCGTAAACAGTTTAATAAAACGACTCTCTTTTTTATGTGGTTATTATGATGTTAGTATCTCTATTCACAGGTAGTTAATCTAATTTATATTATATCTTTGTTTATTAACCTAAACACTTTTTAACTTCTGCAAGTTTTTTAAAACAAAGAGTCTTAAGAAGGGAGAGTTACATTTCAAAAAAATCTAGGAATTCAAGTTTCAATTCCAATGAAATACCTATAATCTCATCCTCACTCTTTAAGATTTTTGAACACGGGTGAAGGCAGATGCATTTTAGTCAAATCAGAATTGTAGGGGGTCATGCACCCTTGACTAACTCCTTTTTTATCTTGGTAGATCACTCTTAAGTATCTATAATAATGCATTGCATTGATATTCCAATCTTGGAGGTTATAAGAGTTTCTGAATTCCATTATCTCTTTTTATCTTTGCAGGCACTGAAAGTAGTTGGTTGGTAGGGCATATATTATTATCCTCGGTTTTTTCCCAAGAAATAAAACAAGATGTCAGATTTAAGAGTACCCGCCCATGTCCCCATGGTTAACAAGTATCAGAACAGGAGCTGGAATCCTGTCTTTGAAGAAGTTCCTTCTGCATGCTGCTGCCTTAAAATGTTAACTGCCTTTTGTTCTTATCTCCTTCTCACATATAATAGTAACGTTTTCAGACTGGGACGAGTGTGAATCTCCTTTTTTCCCGAAAGGTGCCACTTTTAATATAGTAGTGTTCTCTTTTCTCTAAGCACGATAAGGTCAGCTCTATCTATAAATTTTCTTCAATCTTAGTTCTTGAGATATAAAGTGAGCCAGTTCTTCACAGCCAAGGGCATTCAAAAGCATCCAGTAATTTCTGATTTAAAAAAAATCAAACCAGAGAAGCCAGGTTGTGATCCTCTTGAACACAGTTTTTAGAGAGCAATTAGTATTTTTAAGTGAAAAAAAGAGGTGAGTATTATTTTTAACTGAAATAAATGCTATTGAAAGAAACAGAGCATTGTCACGCACTAAAATGATGCCAAATTTTCCTCAAAAATTTGAGCCAAAACTCTTTTGCCCCATTAGAGAGAGGATGTAGCTCAGTGGTCAAGCAGCCCTGTGACCAATTCCCAGTATATAAATAAATAAATAAGAAAGAAATATACATAATTATTGAATATATTAAAGTGGTAAGCATGCCTGGGAAAGCAACAGCATGTACAAAAGTCCTGGGGCAGGATGGTTGTTTCTCTGGTTAAGGAACTGAGAAAACACCATTGTGACTAGAACCTCAAGGTCAAGGGGGAGAGCAGAGATGATGATGTTTGTGTTATCTCAAGGATTATAGGTGATCCAAGATGGCGGCCTAGAGGGAGACTGCACCCCCTGTCGCTCCAGAACCCAGGAGTTAAGAAGGGGGGCATTGAGAGACTCGGACTGAAATAGAACCACGGGTGAGTCTGCCCACTGGGTAAAGCTCGGCCTGGGGGGCAGGCCCAGATAGAGGTGGCTTATCGGAGCCGGGCAGGGCAGCTAGAGTCATCCACAGGCAGCCCTGCGCACTCCGGCGGTGGGCCCCGCCCACACAGACAGCTTCTCCAGGTTCTCGGAACGGAACTGGCCCGCTAGTGAGAGCCTTTCTGACCAGAACAAGCTCCGAGTCCCGGAGCCAGTGCAGCTCAGCGTACTCTGGCATGCAAGCAGATTCAGGGTCCAGGCAGGGCAGCCAGAGACTTCCTCAAGTAGTCTGGACCCCTGCGGTGGGAGGTGCCGTTCAAGGCTAGCTTCTCGGAGCTGACTGCCCAGTGAGAGACTTTCTACATAGAACCAGCCACAAGCCCCCGAACCAACGGAGAGCCTCGATCCGCAAACAGCCTCTGGGATCAGGGCAGGGCAGCCAGAGACCTCTTCAGGTGGCTCTGCCCACTCCGGCTTCAGGCTCTCTTCTCGGGGCGATCCAAGATGGCGGCCTAGAGGGAGACTGCACCCCCTGTCGCTCCAGAACCCAGGAGTTAAGAAGGGGAGGCATTGAGAGACTCGGACTGAAATAGAGCCATGGGTGAGTCTGCCCACTGGGTAAAGCTCGACCTGGGTGGCAGGCCCAGATAGAGGTGGCTTATTGGAGCCGGGCAGGGCAGCTAGAGTCTTCCCAAGGTAGCCTTCCACACTCCAGCAGTGAGCTCCTCCCACACGGCCAGCTGCACGGTGCAGGCCCACAGTGAGAGCATTTCAGCACAGAGCCAGTTCCAAATCGTGGAACCAGTAGGGAGCTAGGGGCAGTTTTCTTCGGATACGCTGCTTTATCAGATTCCTCCAAGATATCAGGCTACTGAAGGCTGGGAGGTGATACACTGGAAATCTACCGGGACACTATAAGCCAATAGCGGAAAACTGCAATATCTCAGGGTCCCACTGACAACTGACCAATATGAGAAAACAAGGGAAGAAAATGTCCCAAACAAACCTAGATACTACATCAATAAAACCCAATGACAGCACAGCAGAAGAAATGTCAGAAAGGGAGTTCAGAATGTACGTAATTAAAACGATCAGGGAAGCTAATGAGGAGATGAAAGAGCAAATGCAGGCATTGAAGGAGGAGATGAAAGAGCAAATGCAGGCATTAAATGATCGCACCAATCAACAGTTAAAAGAGCAAATACGGGAAGCAAGAGATCATTTCAATAAAGAGTTAGAGATACTGAAAAAAAAACAAACTGAAATACTTGAAATGAAGGAAACAATAAACCAAGTTAAAAACTCCATAGAAAGCATAACCAATAGAATGGAGCACCTGGAAGACAGAACCTCAGACATTGAAGACAAATTATTTAATCTTGAAAGCAAAGTTGGCCAAACAGAAAAGATGGTAAGAAATCATGAACAGAATCTACAAGAATTATGGGATATCATGAAAAGGCCAAATTTAAGAATTATTGTGATTGAGGAAGGCTTAGAGAAACAAACCAAAGGAATGAACAATCTCTTCAATGAAATAATATCAGAAAATTTCCCAAATCTGAAGAATGAAATGGAAAACCAAGTACAAGAGGCTTATAGAACTCCAAACATACAAAATTACAACAGACCCACACCAAGGCACATTATTATGAAAATACCTAACATACAAAATAAAGACAGAATTTTAAAGGCCGCGAGAGAAAAGAATCAAATTACATTCAGAGGGAAACCAATAAGAATATCAGCAGATTTTTCAATCCAGACCCTAAAAGCCAGAAGGGCCTGGAACAACATTTACCAAGCCCTGAAAGAAAACGGATGCCAACCAAGAATCTTATACCCAGCAAAACTTACCTTCAAATTTGACGATGAAATAAGATCCTTCCATGATAAACAAAAGCTAAAGGAATTTACAAAAAGAAAGCCAGCATTACAGAACATTCTCAGCAAAATATTCCATGAGGAAGAGATGAAAAACAACGATGCAAATCAGCAACAGGAGGCGCTAGCCTAAAGGAATAGCCAAATAAAGGAGAAACCAAATCATGTCAAAAACAAATATGAGTCAATTGACTGGGAATACAAATCATATCACAATAATAACCCTGAATGTTAATGGCCTGAATTCATCAATCAAAAGACACAGACTGGCAGATTGGATTAAAAAGAAAAATCCAACAATATGCTGCTTGCAAGAGACTCATCTCATAGAAAGAGACACCCATAGACTAAAGGTGAAAGGATGGGGAAAAACATACCATGCACACGGACACAGCAAAAAAGCTGGAGTATCCATCCTCATCTCAGATAATGTGGACTTCAAACCAAAACTAGTCAGAAGGGATAAAGAAGGACATTACATGCTGCTTAAGGGAAGCATAAATCAGCAAGACTCAACAATCATAAATATCTATGCCCCAAACATTGGCTCATCCACGTATGTCAAACAAATCCTTCTCAATTCCAGAAATCAAATAGACCACAACACAATCATACTAGGCGATTTTAACACACCTCTCTCACCACTGGATAGATTGTCCAGACAAAAATTGAATAAAGAAACTATAGATCTCAACAACACAATCAGCATGTTAGACTTAACAGACATATATAGAATATACCATCCAACAAAGAACGAATACACTTTCTTCTCAGCAGCACATGGATCCTTCTCTAAAATAGACCATATTTTATGCCACAAATCTACTGTTAGCAAATACAAGAAGATAGAGATACTACCTTGTACTCTATCAGATCATAATGGATTGAAATTAGAAATAAATGACAGAATAAAAAACAGAAACTTCTCCAATACCTGGAGACTAAATAATACACTATTATATGATGAATGGATAACAGAAGACATCAGGAGGGAAATAAAAAAATTCTTAGAAGTAAACGAGAACAAAGACACATCATATCAAAATCTCTGGGACACTATGAAAGCAGTACTTAGAGGAAGATTTATTTCATGGGGTGCATTCAAAAAAAGAAGTAGAAATCAACAAATAAACGACTTAACACTACAGCTCAAAGCGCTAGAAAAAGAAGAGCAGACCAATACCAAAAGTAGTAGAAGACAGGAAATAGTTAAAATCAGAGCCGAAATCAACGAAATTGAAACAAAAGAAACAATTGGAAAAATTAACAAAATAAATAGTTGGTTCTTTGAAAAAATAAATAAAATTGATAAACCCTTAGCCACACTAACAAAGAGAAAGAGGGAGAAAACTCAAATTACTAAAATTCGGAATGAACAAGGAAACATCACAACAGACACGAGTGAAATACAAAACATAATTAGAAGCTATTTCGAAAATCTATGCTCCAACAAAACAGAAAACCTCGAAGACATCAACAAATTTCCAGAGACATATGAATTACCTAAACTGAACGAGGAGGACATACACAACCTAAATAAACCAATTTCAAGCATTGAAATAGAAGAGGTCATCAAAAGCCTACCAACAAAGAAAAGTCCAGGACCAGATGGGTTCTCAGCCGAGTTCTACAAAACCTTTAAAGAAGAGCTCATTCCAATACTCCTCAAACTATTCCATGAAATAGAAGAGGAGGGAACCCTCCCAAACTCGTTCTATGAAGCCAATATCACCCTGATACCTAAACCAGACAGAGACACATCGAGGAAAGAAAATTTCAGACCAATATCCTTAATGAACATCGACGCAAAAATTCTCAACAAAATTTTAGCAAATCGCATACAAATATATATTAAAAAGATAGTGCACCACGATCAAGTGGGTTTTATCCCAGGGATGCAAGGTTGGTTCAACATTCGGAAATCAATAAATGTCATTCACCATATCAACAGACTTAAAGTTAAGAATCACATGATTATTTCAATAGATGCAGAAAAAGCATTCGATAAAATACAGCATCCCTTCATGCTCAAGACACTAGAAAAAATTGGGGTAGTGGGAACATTCCTAAACATTATAAAGGCAATCTACGCTAAGCCCATGGCTAATATCATTCTAAATGGTGAAAAACTGAAAGCGTTCCCCCTAAAAACTGGAACAAGGCAGGGATGCCCTCTTTCACCGCTTCTATTCAACATCGTCCTCGAGACTCTAGCCAGAGCAATCAGACAAACCAAAGAAATTAAAGGGATACGAATAGGAAAAGAAGAACTCAAACTATCCCTGTTCGCTGATGACATGATTATATATTTAGAGGAACCTGGATATTCCACCAGAAAACTTTTAGAACTCATAAGTGAATTCAGTAAAGTAGCAGGTTACAAGATCAATGCTCATAAATCCAATGCATTTTTATACATAAGTGATGAATCTTCAGAAAGAGAAATTAGGAAAACTACCCCATTCACAATAGCATCGAAAAAAATAAAATACTTGGGAATCAATCTCACAAAAGAGGTGAAAGACCTCTACAATGAGAACTACAGAACACTAAAGAAAGAAATTCAAGAAAACCTTAGAAGATGGAAAGATCTCCCATGTTCCTGGATAGGCAGAATTAATATTGTCAAAATGGCTATACTACCTAAAGTGCTATACAGATTCAATGCAATTCCAATTAAAATCCCAATGATGTACCTTGCAGAAATAGAGCAAGCAATTATGAAATTCATCTGGAAGAATAGAAAACCTAGAATAGCTAAAGCAATCCTCAGTAGCAAGAGCGAAGCAGGGGGTATTGCAATACCAGATCTTCAACTCTACTACAAAGCAATAGTAACAAAAACGGCATGGTATTGGTACCAAAATAGACAGGTAGATCAATGGTACAGAATAGAGGACATGGACACAAACCCAAATAAATACAATTTTCTCATACTAGACAAAGGTTCCAAAAATATGCAATGGAGAAAAGATAGCCTCTTCAACAAATGGTGCTGGGAAAACTGGAAAACCATATGCAATAGAATGAAATTAAACCCCTATCTCTCACCCTACACAAAACTCAAATCAAAATGAATTAAGGACCTTGGAATCAGACCAGAGACCCTGCATCTTATAGAAGAAAAAGTAGGTACAAATCTTCAACTTGTTGGCTTAGGATCAGACTTCCTTATCAGGACTCCCATAGCACAAGAAATAAAAGCAAGAATCAACAACTGGGTTAGATTCAAACTAAAAAGCTTTCTATCAGCAAAGGAAACTATCAGAAATGTGAAGAGAGAGCCTACAGAGTGGGAGAATATTTTTGCCAACCATACCTCAGATAGAGCGCTAATTTCCAGAATCTATAAAGAACTCAAAAAACTCTACACGAAGAATACAAATAATCCAATCAACAAATGGGCTAAGGAAATGAACAGACACTTCACAGAAGAAGATGTACAAGTAATCAACAGATATATGAAGAAATGTTCAACATCCCTAGTAATAAGGGAAATGCAAATCAAAACTACCCTAAGATTTCATCTCACCCCAATTAGAATGGCGATTGTCAAGAATACAAGCAACAATAGGTGTTGGCGAGGATGTGGTGAAAAAGGAACACTCATACATTGCTGGTGGGGTTGCAAATTAGTGCAGCCACTCTGGAAAGCAGTGTGGAGATTCCTCAGAAAGCTTGGAATGGAAACACCATTTGACCCAGCTATCCCACTCCTTGGTCTATACCCAAAGGACTTAAAATCAGCATACTACAGAGATACAGCCACATCAATGTTCATTGCTGCTCAATTCACCATAGCCAGATTGTGGAACCAACCTAGATGCCCTTCAGTTGATGAATGGATAAAGAAACTGTGGCATATTTATACAATGGAATATTACTCCGCAATGAAGAATGATAAAATTATGGCATTTGTAGGCAAGTGGTCGAAATTGGAGAATATCATGCTAAGTGAGATAAGCCAATCTCAAAAAACTAAAGGATGAATGATCTCGCTGATAAGCGGATGAGGACATATAATGGGGGTGGGAGGGGTTAGCATTAGGTTTAGGGTTAGGTTTAGAGTTAGGCTAAGGAGAGCGGTAAGAATGAAGGAAAGAAGGACTGTATAAAGGGAAAGGGTGGGAGGGGTGGGGGGAAGGGAAAAAAATAAACATCATTACTCTATGTAAACGTAAAAAAATAAATAAAAAAAATATGAAGAAGGAAAAAAAAAGGATTATAAAATGATTTAGGTCATGTCAAGGTCTTTGATATTTGATCAATCTTAGATGGATTTAATTCAAAGGGAAAAAAACAAGCATTTACAAATATGATTCATAGATAATACTTGGGTGGAGCAGTTACATTTATTTTCATACAGAAGGTTATAGAAGTGTGAATTGAGGTAATGCTGGATATGAAGACAAATAAAGAAAGATAAAACAAGTGTTTAAGAAGCAATATAGAGGGAATTTGGAAATTGGTTGTGAAAGATGAAGGAGAAGAAGGAATTAAGAATGAATTTCAGGTTTCTATCAGGAGTGAGAGAATGCAGGAAAAAAATTGGAGAACCATCAGAGTGTGGTTTTTGAACATACCACGCTTTGTGTTCCCTAAGAGTCATGCATGTAGAGATAGCAGATAGTAAGTTAGATAAATGGGTTTGTTGTTTAGAAAAAAAAATGTGTGCAGTGGAATTTTTAGCACATAGATGAATTTCTTAACTGTTTATGCATCATGAAATAATTTCTGAAGGTGGTATGTTAACCACAGTATCAATTATTTACATATATATAAATTTTAATTTAACAGTTACTCATTTATTTTTACAAGTATAACTAGCATGTCAAATTCATGAGTCTTTGAACAATTTTGTCCTGGTTGAGGACATTTCATGCTTGTAGACCAGGAGATTTACAGATCTGTGTGCGACATACCCTGATATTTCAGCCTCAACTCAGATAACTGAATCTTCTGCATAATCAGTTGAAAGTATGGATGACAGGCATGACCTAGATCTCAGGTGGGAATCTTATGTAATGAGGGTCTTTGTGTGAGTTCTTCTTAGGAATATGGTGTATGGTCACTATGTATTGAGGATCCTATTGTGAAATTAAGGAAATTATGCTCCTTAATTATATTCCCACTGGAAGTAAAATTTATTACCTGTGGTGTCACCAAGGATTAGCTTATCACTTTTAATATCACTTGTAAGAATGTTTAAAAGATGATTTCATGAAGGTGTAAAATGATCAATTGTGCTAAGAAATTGACTATTAAATTCCCCTTCCTTTCAGAATTATGAAGAGTTTAGTTTCGTAAATCACTGGGTGTTTTCAGATTGATAATGGGTACTCCCTGGCATTATCATGGAAATGTCTGCAATTCTAGACTTCCCTTTTTCAGCATCTGTAAGAGAATCCAAATATTCACAAGCAGACATCACTGTTGCAAGAACACTGTTCAAGAACTGAATCTGGTGGAACACACTTGTAACCCCAGCAACTTGGGAAGCTGAGGCAGGAGAATTGTGAGTTCAAAGCCAGTCTCAGTAACTTAGCAAGGCCCTAAGCAAACTTAGCAAGACACTGTCTCAAAATAAAAAATTAGAAAGTGTCTGGGGATGTGACTCAGTGGTATAGTGCCCCTGGGTTCAATCCCCTGGCACCCAAAATAGCAGCAGCAGCAACAACAACAAAGCAACATCAAAAACACACTATATCCAAACACTACATACCTTGTTCATGTTAAGGTGGGTATTTATGTTGTTGTTGCTGTGTTTTGGTTGAAGAACATATCTAAATAATAAATAATGAATAAAACATGAATGTATGTTGAACAAAAAGAAGATAAAATGACATACTAGAGAGGGGATCTTTGTAATTATTTTTTCCCTAATCAAATGTCATAAATGTTTCTTCCAAACAAAACTGCTTTTCATATGTTTCACGTAATTTGCCTCGTTTAGGGTAAGAACATACATGGAAATGAAGATGATTTTTAAAATAAAAACAGTATGAAAATAGGAAGAATAGTAGAGAAACAAAGTCTATAGATTGATCTTACACATGACTATAGTTGCAAAAATTCTAAATTAAATATTTGCAAGCAGAGTAGATTGTGTATCAGAACACTGTGATAAAGCAGGGTTTATTTCAGAAAAGTATTTATCAAAAAAAAAGCTTAATATTTATTTTAGTCAGCTTTTTCACTGCTGTGACTAAATGATCTGACCAGAACAATTTTAAGGCAGGAAAAGTTTATTAGGGAGCTCAAGTTTATTATTCAGAGGTCTCAATCCATAGATAGCTGACTCCATTCCTCAGTGCTCAAGGTGAGGCTGAACATCAAGGTGGAAGAGTGTGGCAGAGGGAAGCAGCTCACATCATCAGAAAGCAGAGAGTGAGAATCCAGTCTCCACATACAAAATATATATATACCCTGTAGCCATGCCCTAATTCCAATTCCCACCTCCTCCAGCCACCCTACCACTTCAATTAATCCCATCAGGGATTAATTCACTGATTGGGTTAAGACTCTTACAACCCAAGCATTTCTCCTCTGAACTTTCCTGCCTTGTCTCACATGTGAGATTTTGGAGGACACTTCGCATCCAAACCATAACAATATTCATTTCAATCAAAATATTGCAGGGAAAAAATATAATCATGACAAAATAGTCACAAGACCTTAATAGCGATCAGAAATCATTCTTAATAACAACATTAAAAGAACATAAACTTCTAAAATATAAAATTTAATTTAAAAAATTTCCATAGCAATTATTTTTCTAAAATGATAAAGTAATTTCATTAAAGTCAAAAAGGACAATACTATAACGAATGTTATTCAATATTGTTTTGGGTGTATGAAACAATATAAACAAGAAGTGTTCAAACTGTGTCTCTTGTCTTCTGTCTTCCCTCCCACCTTCCCTCAGTCTTCCTCTGTATTTCATTCCTTGCCTTTCTTCCTCATGATATAATTACACACACAAAAATCCCATATAATCTATCAAAATTATCAAAAATTACCAAAGAATTTTGGGGAAAAGGTGGATATAAGGTCAATACAAAGAATCAAGAGCTTCTCTGTATTGGTAATCACTAATAATAATAGAAAAAGGAAAACTATTTCAGCCACACTAACAATGAAAGTTATGTTTGTGAATAAATTTGCAAAGAATGGTACAATATAAATATGTAGAAAAGCTATTAAAACCTACTGACATACATGAAATAATTGCAATGCTTACATAATGCTTATTATGGACCAACCTTTACACTATTCTTTTATCCTCTTAGACACCTATGAGGAAGATATTATTACTATTTTAAAAATGAGGAAACAAAATTACAGAGAATCAACAAATCACCAATAGTCAGAGAGGGGAAGGTCAGAATCAGGTACTGAAACTAGGTTTTCTGACCAAAGTTTCATTCCCTTATTTGCTGTAGTACCGTGCCTCTGTCTGACCTAATGAGAGGACGTATCATCTAGAATGGGCAGACTTAATACTAGGACATCAGTTCTCACTCAATATCTACTATAATACAGTGTACAAGATGACCTCAATTCTGAAAATTTATACATAGATATGATTTTTAAGTGTATGTAATATATTATAAAACTATTTTCTACATTATATATATATATATATATATATATTATATGATATACATGTGTAAAAATACATGGCATTTCACTAGGAGCATATTTAATAAAATGGTCATAAAATTCACATGGAATAAAATTTACTTAGGGAAAGTCAACAAAAGTTAAAAAATAAAGGATAGTGAGAAGGCAGACTTGGTAGGTACAAAAACTATGTTTTGAGGTATTCACGCAGTTTTCTGCTAACTTTCTAGAACAGACAAAGGAGTTCTCCATTAACTGATACAACACATGAGGAATGGAGTTTTCCATGTGGTAGTTAAAGGCTAGGCTGTGAGAGTCTTGTCCAATTATTATTCTAAGAAAATTGGTGCCTATATAACATTTGTAGAAAACTGTATATTCTTGAAAACATGTGTCAGTAGAAAAAGACTTGGACACTTCTCATGTCGAAAAACAAAACCTTTCTACATTTAGATAGGGAACTGTGAAGTTTCTAAGTTGCCTCTCGCTTCTGCAGTGTCCATTCAGGATTAGGGTCTTTCACTTATTCATTGCTCCTTTACTCTGGACACCTGATGAATACTTCTAATGTTAACTAAAAGTCCCCAGGTAAAAATTAGATAAATAGTTTATACCATGTTATCTACACTTAGTAATTTTAAAGTAAGTTATAGACAATGGAACTTGACAGCTATGGTAAGAAATTACAGGACATTAAAAATTGGTAAGTTTACTTTATGTTTGCTTTAAAGTGTTTTCTCAATGAAATGGTATTAATGAATCATTTAAATATTAACACATGTAATGTAAAAATCCTAATTTAAGGTGTGATCTGGTATTGTGTCTTTGTCACTGTTACAAAGTAGCTGAGATAATAATGAGAGAAGCAGTTTAATCTGTCACATAGTGTCAGAGGTTTTAGTTCTTGGTCTTTTGCTTTGGACCTTTTATATTATGGTGGGAGTGCATGGCAGATGAGGCCTGTTTATTTCATGTGGCTAGTAAGCAAAAAAGAGAGAGAGGAAGGGGCTTAGTCCCAATATCCCCCTCAAGGGCACTCCCCCAGTGATCTAAATTCCTCCGACTAGTCCCCACCTCCTGAAGGTTCTACCACCTCCCAACGGCACTACAGGCAGGCAATCAAATCTCTAACACATGGACCTTTAGGTATATTCCAGATCCAAACTATAGCAGATGAGCTCTCAATATATCTTCTCTTGCATATTGGTGAAAAATATCTAGCCAGTTAATGAGATACTTTCGTCTTGGTCACACACTTAGTCCTTTTGATCAGTTTTCATTGCCTCCAAATTATAGACAAATTGTCCTGTTTCCCTGATTCCATCTTCAGAGAGGTTGGGTTTTCTGCAATGCACACAGGTAGAGGTTAGCGTACAGGACTTTTATTAGGGAATCCTCCTGGAATGAATGCCTGTGGAAGGGAGAAGATAAGCAGAATATATTTGAGGGAGAAAAGGAGCTCTGATACTGTCCCCATTAGTCTCTCTGGGAAGTCGCAATAAAGGCCCCACCAGCCTTCCTCAAAGTTGAAATGGACCAAGAGTTGTCTTGACCTGGTCTTAGGAAACCTAATCAGCAGAGTTAAGGCATCTGGAAATAGATGCCACCTTGATCCAAGAGGTCTTCTTCAGCTGAGACAGTCCCCAGACAGGACTGACAGCTGAGGTACACCTCTGCAAGCAGTCCCAGCAGCTGGGGAAAAGGTCTTTATTTCTGAAGGAGAATCTGGATGGTGCAGAGGTCACCAGACAAGTGATAATATCAGTGTTAGGTTCCAATTCTAGTCTACTGTCAATTTTCTGTTTCTTTTTCTGTGAAGTTTGGTCTTGAAATTAGAGATTCAATATGAAGCACAATTATAAACCCTAGAAGTGTTTCTATGTAAAAGGGAAGAGATCCATTCTGTGTCTGGGATGTCTACATTCCCATCACTTTTGAAAATTTACCTTTGGATCCTGCCCAAGCTGACCTAGGGATTCATTTTCTGTGGCATGTTCAGGAAAGTTTTTGACAAAAGACTCCCTTTTGCATTGTGCCTTGCTATCCGAGTCTCTGCTGAATCCCACATGCTGTCTGGCTCACTGCCAGAAACTCTGTTATTTCTAGTGTCTTTTCCAAAAGAGCAGATTAAAAAATAACTTTTTTTTTTTTTTTTTGCCCATTTCTCTGTTAAAAAATTTAAACCATACTAGATACAAGCTTACTTTACAATTATGTGACTATGGAAGGCTTTGTTATTATTTTTTTCAAATCTTGGGCAGTAAGATTATAAGAAAAAAAGCTCTTTTCTAAAGGTTATGGTTTTTTGCAAAGTCATTTTTCAGTTAACCCAAAAACAATTTATCAAATGACTGCTCTGCCAAATTATTTGGAAGTTTGAACTCAGGACCCATCATTTTAGCTACAGTTAGTTTGGGGGGTTAAAGGTGAAGAGGACTCAGAAACAGGGTTCCCAGATATATTATAGGGCAGCCAGTTAAATTTGAATTTTAGATAAACCATATTTTTCTAGTATAAGTATATCCCACACAACATTAGGGGCATATCAATACTCAAATAATGGTAATAATAATAAATGTTTATCTAATATTCAAATTCAACTGTGCTTTTTGTATTTTTGTTTGAAAGAACTGATGATGTGGGGGCTGGGGCGATAGCTCAGTTGGTAGAGTGCTCGCCTTGCAAGCACAAGGCCCTGGGTTCAATCCCAGGCACCGCGCCAAAAAAAAAAAAAAGAACTGATGATGCTGTTCAGAAATTATGCACCTCCTTGTTGTGTCCCTGGCTTCTATCAGCAGTGCTCTTCAAATCAGACTTGCTCTGTCCTCATAAGGTGCAAAGAAAGTACATCTAGAGCTGCCTTCTAGGACCCCTCAGGGGCTTGCTTAGTGCTGGGAACTTCACAGCTGCCTTAGATTTCTCATGTTTTATTCCTAATCTTTCATTTGGTCCCTAGTTCTCATCACTCCTCATTCTTTGCGTTTTCTATAATGAGTACATATATGCCCAAGGCATCAACTACAACTGATATGATAAACAGGTATTCTGATCTAAAATCTGTGTCAAACTTGGTGTTGTTTCCTAAGACATATGGGCATATTTCCAAATTCCTATTGGGAGACTGATCTTGAATTTCCAAGATAAATTCAACAAGTCTATAAAAAATTCATCCATCCTCTGTCCAATATAGACCATGTCTCTATTCTTGACTTTGGTCAAATGTAAACATGTCTTGGCTCACTGGTTCTTACAGATAAAACATGCAGAGGAATCAACCATTTTTAGAATCATTAGAATGTGAACTCCAAAATCCTCTACCCTGATAGTAAATCCAGACTGCCCAAGACTCCTGTTACTGTTTTGTTTTACAAGTCCTTTGTGTGGTTCTGAACCATCAACAAGATGGTGGATTCTATGATTTGGTTTCTGTCTCAGTTTGCAGTCCCCTTTTATGTCAATCAAAACCAATCACCTCCATGGCCTCCTTTGCCAGTTTTTAATATAGTTTTAAAAATACTTTGTATATTTGACTTTCTTTCTGCAATGAGTAAGAACATAAGGTTTTATGTTTGGCCTGAACCAAGTAAAATTGTTAATAATCTTTCTGGGTATTGTATTTGAAGGCAAAAGGAAGCCTGAGAATCTGAATCACAATGCAGTCTTGCATTGGAAATCTTGGTGAGGATTTTGGTTATTTTAGCCTTTGATGTTGCTCACTCTATAAACCAAAGGATAGATTGGACCTCCATTAACTCACTGGTTAAATTTTAGTGCAATACATATCCACAAATTGGCACATCCTAATAAATTTAATCTTACTTAAGGTTACCTCTCAAGTATTAATTTTTATGTAGATTAGTATTGAGAGCTAGGTAACTGCAATATTTTACAAGAAATAAGGCCTATGGAACTAAATAGCTGATTACAGATGAAGTTGGAGAGCTACTAACGTGTGATTTAGTTGTCCAAACTGTATTTCTAAAAAATTTTTCCCTTAGTGAGAAAATTTCTACACTGTGAAAATATTTCTACACTGCAAGTTATTTAAAGTATAAAGTAAAAAAAAAAATTGTAAATATTTTCAAATGAAATATACATTTGCAAATGTTAACAGGATGACCAAAAAATCTTAGAATGTCTCATAGATATTTTAAGAATCATTCAAACATGAAAAAAAGGGTCAACTTATATGTATTTATATATTCATTTTTATCTATCAATCTGTCTATCCACCCAACATCTATCTATTCATCCATCTGTCCACTAATCTACATCTAATTACTTGTTTTGTTTAGAAAAATAGAATGAAAGGAAATGAATCTAGAAGTATCATGGAATTACAAGAAGTTTATGTTTTTTTCTCTATGGTCAATTTATTTTTAAATTTTTCAAATTATGAAAAGACAAGACACAATTATCTGATCAAAGTAAGAGTAAAAGTGTTATTGCTATTAACAGTATTTTTTATGTTAATACTATATAGTTATGCTGTTGTTCAATGTCATCAGAAATGTTGGCTCAGTCAACAATCAGTCCTTCACCCAGTCATTCAGCAAATAATTAAGTACATGCTAGGTATGTTACTAGGTACAGTGATAAGAAGATGAGTAAGACAGGATCCCAACTACCAAACACCTTATTATTTAGGGAGAATAGGCATACAAAGAGAAAGAGATACTACACAAAATGTCAATATTTGAACAGCATTAGATGAATATAGAAGAGGGGTCAACCAAATGCCCCTGAAAGAATTAGGGAATTTTCTAAATGGAGAAGAGAATCAAGTGAGGTCAGGAGAACAACCAAGGCTTCACTTTGGGAGGGCTGACATTCCTTAAAAGAGAAATCTGTTAAGGCATGGATTTTATTTGTTTCTTTATCAATCCCTTATTGAACAATGAAGCAGTTTGCTAAAATTCAATATAATAAATGCCACGATGAATACGCTTAAAACTAAATCTTTTTGTGCATCTATGCTTATTTCTAGGTGGGAGGAGGATTTGAGTAGAATTGCAAAATTAATCTTTCTGATATTTTTAAGACTTCAGCTAGAACTTGCCAAATTATAACTTACGATGATTTTATTGATCAAAACTCCCATTTATAAGGAATAAAAACAAAAATTAAGTATTAAACTCAAATAGAAAAATAAAAACAATCCAAAAGAAATTAGTAAGATAAAATTCATAAAATAAATTAATTTTTAAGTTATAAATATCAAGAAATTGGGGACAAACCAAACATGCAAAAGTGTTGAAATACCAAACCAACAAAGAAGTGTCCAACATGTTAAGCCCAAAACACAGAGGAACAATTTGTACCAGTTCCTTAACGTTTTGGTTTCATATGGGCAATGCCTTGCTTCATCTGTCACTTTTATGACTTAGCTCCTACACGTTGTTTTTAAAGGATGCTTTGTGACTCTGAAATCCTTCAAAATCTTAATTCGGGTCATGAATTGTTGGTGCCCAAAATGTATTTGTTGACTGATTCATACTGACAACTAATCCATGAGTCGTTTTTCAGTCTATACCTTCCACTCCACTTCTTTTCCACCATTTCGACTTTGTATTCAGACACTTCCATTTCTCATGCCTTATTCTGGCATATTAATAATTATCACACCAGCAAGCTAAATAGGAGTCGCAGTTGTTATGATGACAGAGCTGTTTTAGTCCAAGCTATGCCAATGGCAAATTGCATGAACTCTGTTCAAATTCTCTTATAATCTTGATACCCACCACAGTGGTTTGTTATGAAGAATAGGTTAGGTAATATGTGTTAATCCCTCAGTTCAGTGCTTCATGTAGATTGCATGTTCAATAAATATTGGTAATTACTACTACCTGCAGGTTTCCCAAACTCATGACTGAGTTTCTTTATCTTATCACTTCTCATTCCCTATCAAGAATATTCATCCTTTCTAATTACCACAATTAATCCATCTGTGACTGTTACTAATCTCAATTTCGTGAAGAGCTGATCCACACTTTTTCCTTCTTAATCCTCTAAATTTTGTTTACTTGGGGGATTGATTTTCCCCATGTTTTACAGAAAATTTAAAGTTAAGTTCTATGGATTTCCTTACTTATTCTGACTTTTGCCTTAAGATACAAAGCTGGGAGATCCTAAGAAATGATCTTTCAAGATCACAGTTTTTGTGTACATTTTTATTTCACAAAATAAAAGCAGCAATTTTTTATTTAGGCCCAATCAGAAAATAATAGCCATCTCTGAGGAAATCAAGGTAAGTGTTTGGAGTGACCACAATTGATAAAATATAGATTTTTACTTTACCACAAAATATAGTCAGTCTAACCCTACACGAGAGAGGAAAACAGTCTCTTATGCTGTTGTGTTTTGAGGACCAATAAAACATGCTATTTTCAGAAAATAACTCATCTATTCTGTACTGCATGGAATGAAATTTAATTATACTAAATAGACTAATATCTGCTAAGGGGTCTTAGCATAGTATGGTACATTTTTTTGCTGGAAAGTCAACTCTAAAGCATAATTACAATGAATAACCATCTTAAGAATTGATTTATTGGGTTTACTAGGTGATCATTTTAACCACTTCTCGGGTTGGATCTAAGAACGTCAGCGGCTGGTTGGTAGAGTGAATAAGATTGTGTTGTTTTGAGAGTAAGTACACATGGTGGGTAAAAAAGATGTTTGGAATCCTTCTTTCAGGGTTCTTCTATTTTGCCTGGCAACATCTGGAATACAGTAGCATAACTATAATCACAGCCATAACATCAAAATCACCCAAAACACTGAATTTCTTTGGACACTGCACCAATTTTGTTCACTTACTCATTATTCTTGCAATGCAAAGATGATGTTTTTCTTAATGCTTACATTTCAACCAGTTTCTGGCACATAGAAAAAGCTCAGTAAATATTTATTGACTAATAAGAGGAGATGAAATGAGAAATGCTATTTTTCTGACATTTTTCTTTCTCCCTTCTGATTATTTTTCCATGGTAGGCTGTTTGTGAATAAATTCAGTTATTTTTTTCCAGTTGATGTTTATGATCCCCTTGACCATCATTACAGAGAACAGTAGAAAGCTTTCGCAGTGACTGGGTAGCTTTCCAATCCCTCCGTCACTCAGGATTCTCCCTAGGTATGGTATTCTTCACACCATGCAGGTCTCCTGCTCCTCTGCACTCTCTCTTCCATTTCAGAGTCCACTTAAAAATTCAAATCGGATCACGTTATTTCCCCAATCCGAAAAAAAAAAAAAATTTGCTCTTAAGAATCTTTAAAATGTAAACGCTGCTTAACGTGGTATTTGACAAATTTCATATTTGCTATGGTGCATTCTTTTAAAACATATTATTTGCCTCATCTCAGTCAGAATGGCAGTTATCAAGAATACAAGTAACAATAAATGTTGGCAAGGATTTGGGGGGAAAGTTATACATTATTGGTGGGACTGCAAATTGGTGCAACCACTCCAGAAAGCAGTGTGGAGATTTCTCAGAAAACTTGGAATAAAAGCACCATTTGACTCAGTTATTTCTCTCCTTGGTATATTCCCAAAAGACTTAAAATTAGTATACTGTGGTGATGCAGCCACATCAATGTTTATAGCAGCTCAATTCATAAGAGATAAGCTATGGAGCCAACTGAGGTGCTCTTCAACAATTGTATGGATAAAGAAAATATAGTATCTCAGCCATAAAAATGAATGGTCTTATAACTTGCTGGTAAATGGATGATTCTGGGGACTGTCATCTTAAGTGAAATAAGCTGATCTCCATAAAAAGGTTGAATGTTCTCTCTGATATGAGGATGCAAACGCACAATAAGGGAAGGAAAGAATAGAAGTTAATTGGACTAGACAAAGGCAAATGAAGGGAAGGGATGGGGGATAGGAACAAAAACAGTAGAATGAATCTGACATAACTGTCCTATGCTCATATATGAATATATCACCAGTGAAACTCCACATCATGTACAACCACCTGATTGGGATCCCAATTAAAATAAATTATACTTCATATATGTATAAGTCAAAACACACTCTACTGTCATATATATATAAAAAGAAAAAAAGAAAAGATTAAAAAATGTGTGTGTGTGTGTGTGTGTGTGTGTGTATTTATATTCCTTTTTTGCAGTTGTTGCATTGAACCCTAGATTTTACACACACTGTTCATTTTGTCATGATTTCCACTTTGCTTCTGGACAATAATTTGTTTAATACTGTTCATTCTCTTCAGCCAAGTTCTACTTCTCATGGCAATTACATTAATATTGTAATTTGGAATCTATAGTATGTTGATTGTAGAAAAGTAAGTAAGTTATCTTGGAGAAAGTTATCTTGGAGAAATTAATCTTGGGGACTGAGATTTCTGGCTTCAGATGAAAGACATATACAGATAAACAGTGTAATAATTTAAGTTAAAATTATGTAATTTTAAATTAGGATAGAAGATATTAATATAAGTGCAGGATATGTTCTCCTTCTTTTAAAAATAATATTTTCCATCTTCATGAAAAAAATCTGGAAGCAATGACAGTCTGTTGCAGGGAGTATTCATCAGCAAAAGGAAACTAAATCTTTGTATAAAAGGCTGATTCCAAACTAAGACTGCAATTACTGTGACTGTAAAGAAGCTTAACTTTCAAAGTTCTTCATTTCCATGACTGCCTACCAACTTTTAGGAGGTCCCTTGGTCACATTTTTCTTTTCCAAAATATTTAAAAACAAAATATTTTTCAATTTCAATTAGTTTCACTCTGATTTTCCTTTTGGCATAATTTCTTCTTTTTGGAGAATCATTCTTGGCAGTTTGGAGATGATGGTAAAGGGAAATTTGGGGATAGTTTCATTGGAACACTTATATAGTTAACCATCCTTTGCATACATAGGGATATTACTGTTAACTGTCCTGATAAAGAATATACTCCAAAACTTCCAATCACAATCAATGTCAGAAGAAGAAAATGTGAAGTGGAGCTCATAAGGATATGAAAATTATTCTAGTGCATAGGATACCATGAGTGCTTTTTTTATCTTGACAAGAACAACTTAGAGGATGAAAAATTTATTTGGGGCTCATGGTTTGAGAAGTCTCTCTGCATAGATGGCTGATTCTATTGCTTTGGGCACAAGTGAGGCAGCGCAGCTGGGCAAAGAGCCCAGTGGAGAAAAGCTACTCATCTGATGGTGGGGTTAGGAAGCAGAGAAAGAGAAAGATAGAGAGATAGAGATAGAGATAGAGATAGAGATAGAGATAGAGAGAGAGAGAGAGAGAGAGAGAGAGAGAGAGAGAGAAAATGAGTGGGGCGGGAAGGAGAGAAAGGGAAAGGATCAGGGAAGTGAACCCTTCCAGGGCAAACACCCAGTAACTCACCTCCTCCAGCCACGCCCTTCCCTGCCTACAGTTAACCACCAGTGAGTTCAAACCAGTATGGACTGATTAGGTTACAGCACTCATAGTCCAATAATTTCTCATCCAAACCTTCCTGCATAATACAGGAACTTTGCTGAGAATGTCTCATATCCAAATTTTAGATATATATAGTCATAAACTAACTGTGAAAATGTCCCCAAATATTACAATGTAATTTTCAGAGAAATTTGATAGTTTTTTTCCAACATGATATCCCTAATAAACATTTTATTCAACTGTTATAGAGTAGAAATTACTTTTCTAATATCTGTTTAGAAGATATCATAAAATAGTTATTTATATGAAAAGAATTCAGGCAAAAATGTGAGAAGTATTTCACTGGTGTTTTAACAGTTAACAAAATGTCTTTTGTTGGATTTTGTGATATTTGTGGATTGTTTATTTTAAAAAGTTTATAGTGATTAATTTTGTCATGCTATATAAATATTTAATTTTCATGATATATGAATACATAATATGTACCTAATTTTTTATTCAAAATTTTGAATTTTTTTCTTACTGAGAATCTTCAAATTTTATATTCTGCCTCTGCTTCATCTTGAGCCAGGAAGCTACTGGATCCTGCCTAAGGAGCTACCCTTAGTCTCTGGTGGACAACTTGAGCATCATTATAACCAACTGACTATCACAAGTCATGTATTTAAAGATCATGAAAAGAAAACAAGAGAGAGACATTAAAAACAATACTCACTGGACATTTGGAGCTCGAACCAGTTAATGATTCTGAAAGTTGATGAGAAGAGGAAAATTTTAAAATCTTGATTCGCCTTTCTTGTACAAAGTGTATTTCAGGGTAAACAATAGCATTTGTGGAAAAGGAAAAAAAAAAAATCAAGGCAGAAAACTCATTCAGTAACAGCAGAAGGCAAGATGGAATAAAAAAAATCACCAGACTTCCCCAAGCAGCCCTGCCCCCTCTGGCGGCAGGCTCCTTCCATGGGGTGATCCAGGATGGTGGACTAGAGGGTGACTGAATCTCCTGTCGCTCCAGACCCCAGGATTCAAGAAGGGGAGGCATTGAGAGACTCAGACTAAAATAGAGCCACAGGGTGAGTCTCCCCCACCGAGTGAAGCTCAGTCTGGGTGGCAGGCCTGAATTGGGGCAGCTTCTCAGAGCAGGGCAGGGCAGCTAGAGTCTTCCCCAGGCAGCCATGCCCCCTCCGGCGGCAGGCTTCTTCCATGGCCAGCTTCTCAGAGCAGGCTGCCCAGTGAGAGCCTTTCTGCACAGAGCCAGCTCCAAGTACTGGAGCCAGCGGTGGGCTCTAACCCACAGGCAGCCTCTGGGACCAGGGCAGGGCAGCCAGAGACTTCACCAAGCAGCCCTCTCCCTCCAGCAGCAGGCTCCTTCCAAGGCCAGCTTCTTGGAGCAGACAGCCCAGAGAGAGCCATTCCGCACAGAGCCAGCTCCAAGCCCTGGAACCAGTAGCGGGCTAGGGGCAGCTTTCTTCAGAAACACTGTATTATCAAGTTCCTCAAAGACTTCAAGCTACTGAAGGCTGGGAGGTGATATACTGGAAATCTACACGGACACTATAAGCCAATAGAGGAAATCTGCAATATCTCAGGGTCCCACTGACAGCTGACCAATATGAGAAAACAAGGGAAGAAAATGTCCCAAACACACCTAGATACTATAACAATAAAACCCAATGACAGCACAGCAGAAGAAATGTCAGAAAGGGAGTTCAGAATGTACATAATTAAAACAATCAGGGAAGCAAACGAGGAGATGAAAGAGCAAATGCAGACATTGAAGGAGGAGATGAAAGAGCAAATGCAGGCATTAAATGATCGCACCAATAAACAGTTAAAAGAGCAAATACAGGAAGCAAGAGATCATTTCAATAAAGAGTTAGAGATACTGAAAAAAAACAAACAAACAGAAATCCTTGAAATGAAGGAAACAATAAACCAAGTTAAAAACTCCATAGAAAGCATAACAAATAGGATAGAACACCTGGAAGAGAGAACCTCAGACACTGAAGACAAATGATTTAATCTTGAAAACAAAGTTGGCCAAACAGAGAAGATGGTAAGAAATCATGAACAGAATCTACAAGAATTATGGGATATCATGAAAAGGCCAAATTTAAGAATTATTGGGATTGAGGAAGGCTTAGAGAAACAAACCAAAGGAATGTACAATCTATTCAATGAAATAATATCAGAAAATTTCCCAAATATGAAGAATGAAAGGGAAAACCAGGTACAACAGGCTTATAGGACTCCAAATATACAAAATTACAACAGACCCACATGAAGGCACATTATTATGAAAATACCTAACATACAAAATAAAGAAAGAATTTTAAAGGTTGCGAGAGAAAAGAATCAAATTACATTCAGGGGGAACCAATAAGAATATCAGTAGAGTTTTTGAATCCAGACCCTAAAAGCTAGAAGGGCCTGGAACAACATTTACCAAGCCCTGAAAGAAAACGGATGCCAACCAAGAATCTTATACCCAGCAAAACTTACTTTCAGATTTGATGATGAAATAAGATCCTTCCATGATGAACAAAAGCTAAAGGAATTTACAAAAAGATAGCCAGCATTACAGAACATTCACAGCAAAATATTCCATGAGGAAGAGATGAAAAACAACAATGCAAATCAGCAATGGGAGGAACTAGCCTAAAGGAATAGCCAAATAAAGGAGAAACCAAATCATGTCAAAAAACAAAAATGAGTCAAATGACTGGGAATACAAACCATATCACAATAACAACCCTGAATGTTAATGGCCTGAACTCATCAATCAAAAGACAAAGACTGGCAGATTGGATTAAAAAGAAAAATCGAACAATATGCTGCCTGCAAGAGACTCACCTCATAGAAAGAGATACCCATAGACAAAAGGTGAAAGGATGGGGAAAAACATACCATGAACATGTACACAGCAAAAAAGCTGGAGTATCCATCCTCATTTCAGATAATGTGGACTTCAAGCCAAAGTTAGTCAGAAGGGATAAAGAAGGACATTTCATACTGCTTAAGGGAAGCATAAATCAGCAAGACATAACAATCATAAATATCTATGCCCCAAACATTGGCTCATCCATGTATACCAAACAAATCCTTCTTAATTCCAGATCAAATAGACCACAACACAATAACACTAGGCGATTTTAACACACCTCTCTCACCACTGGATAGATCTTCCAAACAAAAATTGAATAAAGAAACCACAGATCTCAATAACACAATCAACAATTTAGACTTAACCGACATATATAGAATATACCGTCCAACAAAGAATGAATACACTTTCTTCTCAGCAGCACATGGATCCTTCTCTAAAATAGACCATATTTTATGCCACAAATCTACTGTTAGCAAATACAAGAAGATAGAGATACTACCTTGTACTCTATCAGATCATAATGGATTGAAATTAGAAATAAATGACAGAATAAAAAACAGAAACTTCTCCAATACCTGGAGATTAAATAATACACTTTTATATGATGAATGGATAACAGAAGACATCATGAGGGAAATAAAAACTTCTTAGAAGAAAATGAGAACAAAGACACATCATATCAAAATCTCTGGGACACTATGAAAGCAGTACTTAGAGGAAGATTTATTTCATGGGGCGCATTCAACAAAAGATGTAGAAATCAACAAATAAACGACTTAACACTACAGCTCAAAGCCCTAGAAAAAGAAGAGCAGACCAACACCAAAAGTAGTAGAAGACAGGAAATAGTTAAAATCAGAGCCAAAAGCAATAAAATTGAAACAAAAGAAACAATCAGAAAAATTAACAAAATAAATAGTTGGTTCTTTGAAAAAATAAACAAAATTGATAAACCCTTAGCCACACTAACAAAGAGAAAGAGGGAGAAAACTCAAATTACTAAAATTCGGAATGAACAAGGAAATATCACAACAGACACAAGTGAAATACAAAACATAATTAGAAGCTATTTTGAAAATCTATATTCCAACAAAACAGAAAACCTTGAAGACATCAACAAGTTTCTGGAGACATATGAATTACCTAAACTGAACGAGGAGGACATACACAACTTAAATAAATCAATTTCAAGCAATGAAATAGAAGAGGTCATCAAAAGCCTACCAACAAAGAAAAGTCCAGGACCAGATGTGTTATCAGCTGAGTTCTACAAAACCTTTAAAGAAGAGCTCATTCCAATACTCCTCAAACTATTCCATGAAATAGAAGAGGAGGGAACCCTCCCAAACTCATTCTATGAAGCCAATATCACCCTGATACCTAAACCAGACAGAGAAACATCGAGGAAAGAAAATTTCAGACCAATATCCTTAATGAACATTGACGCAAAAATTCTCAACAAAATTTTAGCAGATTGCATCCAAAAATATATTAAGAAGATTGTGCACCACGATCAAGTGGGTTTTATCCCAGGGATGCAAGGTTGGTTCAATATCCAGAAATCAATAAATGTCATTCACCATATCAACAGACTTAAAGCCAAGAATCACATGATTATTTCGATAGATGCAGAAAAAGCATTTGATAAAATACAGCACCCCTTCATGCTCAAAACACTAGAAAAAATAGGGATGGTGGGAACATTCCTTAACATTGTAGAGACCATCTATGCTAAGCCTATGGCCAATATCATTCTAAATGGTGAAAAACTGAAAGCATTCCCCCTAAAAACTGGAACAAGCAGGGATGCCCTCTTTCACCCCTTCTATTCAACATTGTCCTTGAAAACTCTAGCCAGAGCAATTAGACAGACCAAGGAAATTAAAGGGATATGAATAGGAAAAGAAGATCTCAAACTATCCCCATTCACTGATGGCATGATTATATATTTAGAGGAAACTGGAAATTCCACCAGAAAACTTTTAGAACTCATAAGTGAATCCAGTAAAGTAGCAGGTTACAAGATCAATGCTCATAAATCCAATGCATTTTTATACATAAGTGATGAATCCTCAGAAAGAGAAGTTAGGAAAACTATCCCATTCACAATAGCATCGAAAAAAATAAAATACTTGGGAATCAATCTCACAAAAGAGGTGAAAGACCTCTACAATGAGAACTACAGAACACTAAAGAAAGAAATTAAAGAAAACCTTAGAAAATGGAAAGATCTCCCATGTTCTTGGATAGGCAGAATTAATATTGTCAAAATGGCCATACTACCAAAAGTGCTATACAGATTCAATGCAATTCCAATTAAAATCCCCATGATGTACCTTACAGAAATAGAGCAAGCAATTATGAAATTCATCTGGAAGAATAAGAAACCCAGAATAGCTAAAGCAATCCTCAGTAGAAAGAGGGAAGCAGCGGGTATCGCAATACCAGATCTTCAACTCTACTACAAGGCAATAGTAACAAAAATGGCATGGTATTGGTATCAAACTAGACAGGTAGATCAATGGTACAGAACAGAGGACATGGACACAAACCCAAATAAATATAATTTTCTCATACTAGACAAAGGTGCCAAAAATATGCAATGGAGAAAAGATAGCCTCTTCAACAAATGGTGCTGGGAAAACTGGAAAACCATATGCAACAGAATGAAATTAAACTCCTATCTCTCACCCTGCACAAAACTCAACTCAAAATGGATCAAGGACCTCAGAATCAGACCAGAGACCCTGCATCTTACAGAAGAAAAAGTAGGTCCAAATCTTCAACTTGTTGGCTTAGGTTCAGACTTCCTTAACAGGACTCCCATAGCACAAGAAATAAAAGCAAGAATCAACAACTGGGATAGGTTCAAACTAAAAAGCTTTCTCTCAGCAAAGGAAACTCTCAGTAATGTGAAGAGAGAGCCTACAGAGTGGGAGAATATTTTTGCCACTCATACTTCAGATAGAGCGCTAATTTCCAGAATCTATAAAGAACTTAAAAAACTCTACACCATAAAGAATGATAAAATTATGGCATTTGCAGGCAAATGGATGAAACTGGAGAATATCATGCTAAGTGAGATAAGCCAATCTCAAAAAACCAAAGGAAGAATGATATCACTAATAAGTGGATGATGACACATAATGGGGGGTGGGAGGGGTTAGTGTTGGGGTTGGAGTTGGGTTTAGGGAAGGGGGCAGGAATGGAGGAAGGAAGGACTGCATAGAGGGAGGGGAGGGATAGGAGGGGTGGGGGTAAGGGAAAAAAATGGCAGAATAAATCAAACAGCATTACTCTATGTAAATTTATGATTACACAAATGGTATGCCTTTACGCCATGTACAGGCAGAGAAACAACATGTATCCCATTTGTTTACAATAAAAAAAAAAAAAAAACTCTACACCAAGAATACAAATAATCCAATCAACAAATGGGCTAAGGAAATGAACAGACACTTCACAGAAGAAGATGTACAAGCAATCAACAGATATATGAAAAAATGTTCAACATCTCTAGTAATAAGAGAAATGCAAATCAAAACTACCCTAAGATTCCATGTCACCCCAATTAGAATGGCGATTATCAAGAACACAAGCAACAATAGGTTTTGGGGAGGATGTGGGGAAAAAGGTACACTCTTACATTGCTGGTGGGGTTGCAAGTTAGTGCAGCCACTCTGGAAAGCAGTCTGGCGATTCCTCAGAAAGCTTGGAATCGAACCACCATTTGACCCAGCTATCCCACTCCTTGGCCTATACCCAAAGAACTTAAAATCAGCATACTACAGAGATATAACCACATCAATGTTCATAGCTGCTCAATTACAATAGCCAGATTGTGGAACCAACCTACATGTCCTTCAATTGATGAATGGATAAAGAAACTGTGGCATATATATGCAATGGAATATTACTCAGCCATAAAGAATGATAAAATTATGGCATTTGCAGGCAAATGGATGAAATTGGAGAATATCATGCTAAGTGAGATAAGCCAACCTCAAAAAACTAAAGGACAAATGATCTCACTAATAAGTGGATGATGACATATAATGGGGGGAGGAAGTGGTTAGTGTTCGGGTTACGGTTAGGTTTAGGTTGGGGTTAAGGAGGTTGGCAGGAATGGAGGAAGGAAGGACTGTATAGAGGGAAAAGAGGGGTGGGGGGGATGGGGGGAAGGGAAAAAAATAACGGAATGAATCAAACAGCATTGCCCTATGTAAATTTATAATTACACAAATGGTATGCCTTGACTCCATGTACAAACAGAGAAACAACATGTATCCCATTTGTTTACAATAAACAAACAAACAAAAAAAGGTGTTGAACCAAAAAAATAATCACCAATTTGCAATCATAATCACTAGTTAATCCATTCATTGGCAATGACTTGATAGTAAAGAAAATGGGTGAAAGTCAATGAGAAACGTTTCAAGTTAGAGGATAAAGAGCTTTCTACTGGGATCTGCTTTCCTTATCAGGTCAGCAATGTGCTTTTTATACAAAGTGCTTTTTGTGTCTGAATAAGCCTCCATCTTTCTTCAACTTTTTTTTCCTGTCTGTATAATATCTCAAATAAACTAAACAGAAATGCTCCTAAGTTCCCTGAGCCTATAAAATAATTCTTTTCATAGTTTTGGGCCATTTCAATTGGAAGGGACATGGATGAAAAGAGGAGTTTGATGTCTATTTAAGTAAAAACAAATTTTGTGTGGAGTTTAATTTCATCTTTCATTTAAAAATATTTCCACTTTTAACAGTTGGCTGTAATGATCACTAATGTTGAAGTAGTTTTTTATGCCATCATTTATTTTTGAACTACACATATATCACTATAATATCCACTTTTCCCTCTTATTTATATTTCTAAACAACTTTCTTTGAATCATAGTTTACTGTTCATAACCTTTCAATCAAAATTAGAAAGTTGTATCATGCTTAATATCTTTTTACTTGAAACATTTAAACAAAAATCAGCTGAGAAATCTTTAGGGAGTCAGTATTTCCCCCCCCTGGTATGGCAGTACTTGTTAAAACACAGCAGTTCTGCATACAGTTTATTTTTATTAATGCATACAGTGAGTTAGGCTAACTTTAGTACATAGAATCATGCATTAAAAACTGGCTCAACTCTTTTAAGAAATTTCATGAACAGTCCTTCTGAGAATAGGAATCTCAAGAGAATCAGTTAAGAATAGAGAATTCCATTTTCATCCTGAGATCTTCCCTCAGCATAGTCTAGCCACCCCCTTATAACAATGATATTTCTTTTTCTCCCAAAGGACACTCACTCTACCAACTTTGAATTCAGGCTTTTAGAGATAATTACAGCCTAGAGCAAATAGAAGGTTTTGAGAGAACTATTGAGATAACTGTGCACTCCCTGACAAAACACATGGGTCCTGGCTTAGGTCATCACCAAGCGCAGGCAGAAGAGGTCAAACCTGTCCTATATTTTTGGAGGGGATCTCTTTGACCCACTGCAGTTAGCCTGAGACCTAGGTTAACTACTTTTCGATGACATGCAGAATTTTACTAGTATTTGACAGAAAAGAAGCAAACAAATAAAAAATAGTCCTGTACATACTTTAAAACCTACCATAAACCTGTAAAATAAATAAGTCATCCGCACATGCTGTCATATTCAAAAGCACATACTTATGCATCTGGTAAATTTAGTTTTGAGACCTATTTTTACCACTAATTAATTTGATTGGGCAGGTTGTGTTTATTCTTGTATGCCACACTTTCTCATTAAGTTGTGGAAAATGATAGGGTCTACTCCAGAGAGTAGCCAGGTTGAGCTGGTGAGAGAATGAATACTGTTACATAGTCAGCATTCAATAATGGTGGTTGCATGTTTATTAGCATTTTCATGATAAACTCTTGATTTTTTTGGCCCAATTCAAATCTCATGACTTCCTCCACATAGCTATTTTGTGTTTAATTTGTCTTTATTTTATATGTTTTTGCAAAAAAAATTGTTTGACATGCATTGTAGCTTACTTCATGTAAATGCTATTGTGACATACCTTTTATTCTAGCAGTTTTCACCAAAAGGCAGTGTTCTTGAGATTCAACTGAGTACCATGTGTGCGTCTATTTTTGTTCTAATTACAACATAGCAAATTTCACTTTACTCATCCACTTACAGTTTCAACATCCAGGTGACTCTGAATTCCTTGCAAGCACCAATAGTCCTGAGTAAAGGATTGAATGGTCAGGAGTATAATTTTGGAAATTTGCATACTCTGAATGCTGGGTCCCAGGATTGGTGTGTATTTACTTAGACCATGTGTCAGCTTGTTGTCTAGTGTGGCTACCCTGCCCTACACTTTCAACAGGACAGGACACCTCCCAGGGCTGCAAGTTCCCATCCCCACTCTATACTTTCCACATTCTGACATTTGCCAGTGTTGAGCTGTAATATGATCTTGTCTTAAATGGCCTTTTCTGAGTATTGTAAGACTCTTGAGTTTTTATGTGATTGGTTAGTTTGGGGCAGCTTTGTTTTGAAAAGTGCATTTGCAATTGCCCTGAAATCTTATATCAACTCCATGCTTAAAAAGAAGTCACAGTGGGCATCTTTAAGGCTGTTTTCCCAAGTTGCCACGCCTCTATTTTCTATCGACATTTATATCTGAGATATTCTTATATAACCTAGTTTTATAAAAGTTCTTTCTCAGACAGACATAAAGTTGAAAGAAGAGATTGTATGAGCACAGAAAATGCTTCAGGCATATTTTCTCCTGGAAAAAAAATAACAAAAAATGAAAGGGAATATGTAAGTTACAGTCCCATTAGAGGTGATAAAAGCCAGGAGAGAATAAAAGTGTTTTAGCGGTGTTGGGTCACCCCTAGGATACCAGGCAGCAGGAATGATGTGTGCTATCACAGAAAGACTCAGGACCAAGTATGAAAGTCCAAGGAGAAATGCACACTCTTCTGTGAGTACCTCAGTGATATCAACTCTTAAAAGTTTTTTCTTTTGGAATCTAACACTGAGTGAAAAATGACTTTAAAAATGGTTGAAAAGGGCTTCAGGATGTTGTGTGCGAATTATAAATAATTAAAATTGATCTTAGCATTCTACATGGAAGGAAAAGAAATACATTTCAGGCCAATTGTTTCATTTTCTGACCAAGAAAGAAAACTGTTCACTCTTTGTTCAACTTTATTCCTTCAGTTCCATTGGTTGTCTTTTGTGAATTATTTTTGAATATTCATTTATTCACCAAGCATTGTAAATTTTGCATCTCCAGCTATTTCACATTTGACTTCTCTTTCTTGTGTGTGTCTACTGCTCTAGTTCAGGAACTTAGCAACCCTTCTGTGACATAGTTCATGACTTAGCTTCCCAAAGCTGCCTCCAGCCCAGCTTTCCTCAAACACACACTCCATTGGGTTATCACTTCAGTGTAGCTAAAATGCAAACATGTTGCTTTCTTCCTAAAATATTGGTAGCCATTGCTCATTCTCAGCAAGAGACACAGATGTCCTCAAATGACACAGTGGACCTTCTGTGACCTCACCTCCTTCCTCCTCTCTACCTCTCCTCTCACACTGGCAGGATGTAAGATGATCTTTATCTCCTTGGAAATAGATGGGTGTTTCTTACCCCTGAACTTTGCCCAACTTGCTCTAGCAGGCTGACCCTCCTCACTCCTTTTTATTTTTCTGGCTCAATCCTGTTCCTTCCATGAGGCTAAGATCTGGAATTACCACTCACCTAATGGTCATTTGTCCTACTCAGGCTGAATTAAGTGTTCCTTTGTATTACTTCCAAAGCACCCACAGAAACCTCACTTGCTGGACTAATTGGATTATGTGTAAACTTTCTCTTGGCACTATTTAACACTACTGTGTAAATGTTCAGAAGGGAAAATTTGGTTTATTTATTTTTATGTGGGTTGTAAAAATATTATTTTAAAGGCAAACAGAATTCCTTAGGGACAGACAATGATTTAAAGTTAATAAAACATCTTGAAGGTGGAGGGAATTTTAAGAAAAAAAATCTAATATTCAGTTTTAAATCTTTTATTTTTTCTGCAAAACAATATAATATTGCCTTATGTTGTGTTAGATCTTAGGTAAAGCATGTACGTACAAAGTCCAGAGTAGGTTAATTGGGAAATAAATTTCATAGAGGTTGTTCAAAGCAACATTGTATGGAAATGAGAATATGTTTGAAACTTGTAAAATGCTGAGAAGACATCAAGAATTTACTGAAAGAAGTGATCTGGTGGTCTTGGAGAAAGAGAAAGTCTTAAAGAATTTCCAGAAATATATACAGCAATTGTTAGATTCTCTCCTGTAAGTAATTTGATGTTTGAACCAATTTTAGTTTGAAAGACAAGAAGAATGATGACAAACTTCAGGGTTTGGACCAACTATATTTAAGAATATAGCAAACTGAATTGTTAAAAATAAAGCAGAAAACAAACAGCATAAGTCAGATGTCCTCTTTTGTATAAAAATAGTTTGTATCTATGCATAAAAAGGAATATAACAAAATTTTAATAGTGGTTGTTTTTGGCTGTGTTTGCATTTTATATTTTCTATGGTTGATATATTTAATAAAATGATTAAATACTGCTTTTCATCTCAGGGAAAATTTATTTAAGGAAATAATTAAAAAATTATTCTAGTATTGCTGGCTCGAATTAAAAAAAACCGTGTACCAAGTATCAATTGTTCATGTTTACCTTTGCCATTTTTCACCTGGAAAACATGAGCATGGTTTTGAGTAACCTAAATGCTATTGGACAAAGTTGAGGGAGTGTTTACCATTCTGGTTTTTTAAGGACCTGTTTGATGTTGAAATACGACTCTAGACAAACGAGGAGAATGATATTTTGGGTACCATTTTCAGCTCTCTTTTTGAAATCTGTCTGCTATAGGTCCGAGACTCTGCAAGTACCCTGAGCGTTCAAATGGAGTCCTCAGATCTCATCCTTCTGGGGCAGTGACATTTCTTGCTCTCCGTTACAATGAATCTGTTCCAGTTTGCCTTTCATGGAAAATTATGTAATCATTGTTTCAATCCCTCAGCATTTTATACTTTTTCTGAAGACAAGATAATTTTAACAAACAAATTCATAATAACTCATTACTTCTATTTAAATCATTTTTGATTGATTTTTTCTCCATTTTGCTGTCTCCAGGTTGTCCAGCATGCTGTGTTGGTTTTACCTAAAAAATATCCTTCAAACATCTTATAGACATTGACCTTAATTTTGTTTCCTTCAGCTGCTCCACAGACAAGTTTAACTTGTCTCCTAGTCATTTCAGTTTCTCCTTTTTCACCATGATGTTGGCTTTGAGTTTATCTTATATACCCTTTATGATGTTGAGGCAAGTTCCTTCTATCCTTAGTTTCTTCTGTATATATATCATGAATGGGCGCTACATATTTTGAAGACTTTTCCTGCATTTATTAAGAAGACTATATGATTTTTGTCCTTAATTCTATTTATGCGGTGAGTTACCTTTATTCATTTGCATGTTAAACCATCCTTGCAACCCTGGAATAAAAACAACTTGATAACAATGTCTGATCTTAATATGCTGTTGAATGTGATTAGATAATATTTTATGAAGAAAATTTGCATCTGAAATCATTGGGACTATTAGTCTTGATTCCTTTGATGTGTCCTTATCTGGTTTTGGTATCAGGGTGATATTGGTTTTATGCAATGAATTTGAAAGGGTTTCACCCTTTTTATTTCATGGAATAATTTGAAGAGAATTGAGATTAGTTTCTCTTTAAAGGAATGATAGAATTCAGCTGAGAATTAATCAGATCCTAGACTTTTCTTTTTTGGAAGGCTTATTATTACTGCTTGTATCTTATTACTAGTTATTAGTATATTAAGGTTTTCTGTGCCCTCGATACAATTTGGTAGGTCAGATGTGTCTGGAAATGTATCTGTTTCTTCTAGGATTTCCAATTTATTGGAACATAAGTTTTCAAAATAGTCCTCAGTGATCCTCTGGATTTCTGTGATTTCTCCATTTTCATTTCTAATTTTATTAACTTGGATCTTCTCTTTTTTTTTTTCAGTAAGTTTGGCTAAAAGTTTATCAATCTTGTTTATTTTTTCATGGAATTAATCTTCATTTAATTGATTCTTTATTATTTTTATTATCTATTTCATTGATTTCAGCTCTGATTTTAATAATTTCCTTGCTATACAGGTTTTGGAATTGGTTTGTTCTCATTTTTTTCAAGAGCTTTGATATGTATCAGTAGATTGTTTATCTGGGATCTTCCTGATTTTTTAATGTAGGTACTCATAGCTGTAATATTTCCTCTTAGAACAGTCTTCATATTATCCTAGAGGTTCTGGTATATTGTATCACTCTTTTTGTTTCAGTCTAAAAGTTTTTGAATTTTCCCATGAATTCTTGTTATCATTCATTCATTAATCAAAAGAATATTGTTCAATCTCCATGTGTTTATATAGTTTCTACAGTTTTCATTTCATTCATTATGATCAAGTAAGATGTAAACAATTTTATTGATTTATTTTTGTATTTATGAAGAGTTAATTCGTGATTTAAAATGTGGTCAATTTTGGAGATGAGATCAGGTCCACAAGCACTGAGAAGGAGAATTTAATGGTGTTGAATGAATACTCTATACATTAATTCCATTTGATTTATGATAGTTTTTAGTTCTGAAGACTCTTTACCAAACATATGTCTGGATGACTTATCTATGGGTGAGAGAGGTGTGTTGAAATCATCCAGTATTATGACAGTAGGGTCTTTCTGAGTTTTTAAGTTGAGTAGTATCTGTTTTATGTAATTAGGTGTACTGATGTTTGTGGCACAGTTATTCGATACCATATTTTTTTGTTCAATTGCTCCATTTTCTAGTATAAAATGAACTTTTTTTGTCTCTTCCAATTTCTTTGGCTTGAAATATGCTTTGTTGAATATGAGAGTAGCTACTACTGCTTGTTTTGGGACTTCATTTGCAATCTATATCAATTTCTATCCTTTCATTTCAACCTGTGGCTGTTGAAACTTTATTTGTCTGTAAGGCGAATTTCTTGCAAACAACATATTCTTGTGTCTTGCTTTTTAATCCTTTCTGCCAGCCTATGTCTTTTAGTGGGGACGTTGAAACGATTTACATTTAATGTTATTTGATAGAGAAGTTTATTAATTCCTGCCATTTTGATCTACTTCTATTGTTTAATGTAATCCTGTTTTTCATTGCTTAGCTACTCTTCAAATTAGAATTGTTCATTTACAAACTCTGGGGCTTGCTTTATTTCTTCTTTGTGTAGTATTTTTAAAAATATTTTATGTAATGAAGTCTTTGTTTCTTATCTTGGAAGGTTTTTATTTTCCTTTTTGATTCTGAAGGATAGCATTGCTGGATATAGCCATCTTTTTGACAGTTATTTTTCTTTCAGGGCTTGGAATAGGGTGTTCCAAAACCTTCTGGATTTTGAATTTTGTGAAAAAAAAAAAAAAACCAGAAGGAATTTTGATTGACTTGCCTCTAAATGTGACCTGAAGATTTTCGTTTGAGGCTTTAAAAACTCTATCCTTGTTCTGTATTTTAGGCAATTAATTTAAGTGTGTCGTAGAGAGTTTGTTTAATTTATTCTTTTCCATTTGAGGTTCTGAATGTCTTCTGGATCTTGATGTCCATCTCATTCTCAAAATTTGGAAATTTTTCTGTTATTACTTCCCTGAAGTGGTTATCCATACATTTAACTTCCATCTCACAACCCTCTTCAATTCAAATTATTCTTAAATTTAGTCTTGGTGATTCTACTTTCCCTGTAAGTCTCAAAAGACAAGGACTCTTCCTACAGATCTGGCAATTGTGTTGTATACAGAAAAGTACGTGGTGTAAGCCCTCTGTGATTGTTTTTCTTCACTTAACAATTCTGTCTATTCTAAAGGGATATAAGAATGATTTAGATTAAGACCTTCCATAGGTGTCTTTGTGTTAATTCTCTGTTTTTGATGTAGAAGTGTTTGGAAACTGCAGGCACCTGCAGTCATTCCTACTTGGGGTCTGGTCATGTTTGGGATTTTTGTTTCCTATATTCTTTGTATTAAAATATTGCTGAAGTTTGTCTATGGCTAGTTTGTGTGTCTGGGTTTAGTTCAATAGCATAGTCTATAACCTGTGAATTGGTAATGTCCCAGTAGATTCTCAACAATTCACAGAAAAGGGAAAAACAAACAACTGCAGCAATAGCAAACAATATACAGCATTAAGATAAATACCTGGTGCCTTCTATCATATCTAAAACACTAATTACCACAAAAGCAAGAATGACAGGCTCAGCAACAGCCAATAGCAAAAATAATAAATAGCCATGAACTAGACCTAGTACTTAAGTACATAGCAACAGTTAGTTAAGTCCCCAATGTACAAATAACTGCAACAACAGGAACTTTAGGGGCAGAAAAATTTATAACTTAAATATTTATAAAAGGTGGCAAAAATATACTTCATTAACAGAAAAGAAAATCTGATAGGCAGCTACAAATGTATAGAATGTTCAAAGTGTTAACGGAGAGAAAGCAGAAGAAATGTAGCAGGTAATGGCTATAAAGAAGGAGAATAAAATATTATGTGCAGAGAGAGAATAAGGGAATTTGTTTATTAGAGGGAGAATAAAGAAGGGAAAGGAAACTAGCAAAAAGAAAAATAAACAAACCCTCCCTAAACCTCAAAAGAGAAGAAAAAGAAAAATAATAATTTTTAAAAAAGCTAAAAATGAGAAAAAAAAGAAGCAAACATGTACGTGTGTGTGTGTGTGTATGTGTGTATATATATATATATCTCCATAAAACAGCCAGCACAATAAAAATAACCCTCCCCACCCAAAATCAAACAAGCTAGAATGCATGGAAATAAAACAAAACAAAATGAAAAATCAAACAGGAAATGTTCTTAATGAAAAATGAAAGAATTGTCTCTACTAAGATGGTCAAATGATCTCTACCTATGCCCAACTGTCTTTCTTTTTAAAAATTTTTATTTATCTTTTAATTTTTTACAGACTGCATTTTGATTCATTTTACACAAATGGGGTACATCATTTCATTTCTATGGTTGTATACAATGTAGATTCATACCATTCATGTAATCATACATGTACATAGGGTAATGATGTCTGTCTCATTCCACCATTTTTCATACCCCCCCTTCCTCTCATTTCCTTCTACATATTCTAAAGTTCCCCCATTATTCTCTCATTTCCCACCCCCACCCCCATTATATATCATTCTCCACTTCTCAGGGAATACATTCGGCCTTTGGTTTTTTGGGCTTGGCTTATTTCACTTTGCATGATATTCTCCAATTCCATCCATTTATTTGTAAATGCCATAATATTATTCTTCTTTATGGCTGAATAGTATTCCAATGTGTGGACTTTGAGAGATTGGGCTAAGGTTGTTAAACCTTTCCTCTTTTGTGTTTTTCAACAAGGTGCCAACAGAAGTAGCCTAAACCTGAAACTGGTTGAAACTGCTTTCAACTTCCCTGCATTCCAGTATAGGGTAGGACAGAATGGGAAATACTATCAATTGCAGTTAAGTCTGATCAGAACAGATCAATGCACTCCCAGAGTGGTGCTGCTGCAGAATGCTACATGGGGAGTTCTGGCAGTTGCAGTTTAGCTCTAATAAGGCATTTTGGACTTTCTCGGTTGTGGGAAGCTATCTATGAGCGTCGTGTGAAATATGCAATGTTCTAGCCATTAGACAGGGAAACCCTGTTTGGGTAACTCACAGGCAGAACCCCCTGGTGCGAGAATGTCCAACTCAGGTTGGCACCCTGCTCTAGCTCACAGCCAAGTTAATACACAACCCCAGAGATGGGAGTAACCCACCAAGAACTGAACACCAAATAACCTGTTTAGAGCAAGATTCCTGGTACACCGAGAAGCAAGCACCAAATCAAGACTCCTCCCTCACTGAAATCTTACACCTAGGATCCCCTTTGACCTGTGCTGTTATAAATAAAGCAAACATAGGCTTCTTTGTTAGAGCCAGACCCTTCTGGACAGTTCAACTGGTCACGACCTTGCTTTAAACATATTCTTGCCCTTTGCCTTTATTTGCTGATATATTACTTTCATAGCTTTTATTTCTGAGCCAGCCCATCCCTCTGACGGTACCCATTCCCTCGCCCATGCAGGATGTGAGTGAGATTGGATGATGTCCAATCTCACTTTGGAGATGTTAGATTAACACACCCCCAGGACTGGAGAGATGTCAATTTCTGGTAGAAGTCTGGATCTCAGGAATCTCAAAAAATTCTCTTTGGGTAGGTGAGTCAACCTTCACAGGGTCCCACATACTCTGCCCATGAATGTAGCCTTCCGAGGCTATTATTTTTGGATATATTGTATCCCCCCAAAGATCATGTGTGACACAATGCAAGAATTTTCAGGGGTAAAATGATTGGTTTGAGAGCCTTAATCTAATTAGCTAATTAATCCACTGATATCAATTAACTGGGTTGTAACTCTAGGCACACAGGATGTGACTGGAGGAGGTAGGTCTTTGGGGGTATGCCTTTGGGACTTAACATTTTGTCTTTAATGAGCCCAGTCTCTTTGCTTTCTTGCTACCATGCCCTGTGCTGCTTTTCTCTTCCCACTCCTTGTGGTATGATGTTTTGCCTCACCTTGAGCCCAGAGCAAGGGACTTGGCCAATCCATGGCCTGAGACCTCTGAAACTCTGAGCCTCAAATAATGGTTTCCTCCCCTGTGTTTTTTTTTAGTGATGTTTTGGTCACAATAATTCATAATTGACTAAAACACAGGCTTAATCACTTGATGGTAATCTTTTTTTTTTTTTTTTTTTAAGTCTCCCAACCCTCTTTAGCTAGTCATGTGAAACACCAGACTTGAAGGGAAAGCCAGTTGTGTTCCCTCTGTATCTTTGACTTGAATCCCCAGGGTACAGTCTTCTTGGTGCCTGTTTTAATCATTTTCTGCTAGGTATACTTTAGGCCACATGATAGGCATCTGCCAGAATAGAGTGGCATATCTGCTACGATCTCCTGGGCTCCACAGCAGTAAGCTGCAGTGTGTTCTTCCCAAGGTGGTTTCCTGCCTAAGCTCTCTTCTTGCTAGTTGAGAAACACAGAGCACTTTTCAAACACCAACTAACTTAACTTTGTAGCTTCAGGTTCTGCTACATTCATACTTATTTTCTGTTCCACAGTTTTTTCCAGGCCAAATTTGTCAGTTGTGTTTCTATCTCTGTTTGTGTTATCCGTACCTTCTGGAGTTAACCAATGCTGCAGCTGCAACAACCAGTTTTGCTCCAAAAGGTACTCTTTTACAGTTTCTAGAACATGTATATTGTAGGTATTTACTACTGAGGTCATTGAGGATCTACATTTTGCCATCTCCATAGTTACAGAACCCACGTGTAATAATTTTCATATAAATTATTGGAAAATGGGATGATATAAAATGAAAATTGAGTTTATGTGCAAAAGCATTTAGAGAACTCCTTCTCAAGTAATGTAACGTGGCCATACTATTTTTATCTCCTGACATTTAGGAAGTTGACAGTAGTTAGGATATACAAGTATTCAACCTCTCCCTTTGGAATGGTTGCCCATTCTATTAACATATTCAGTTGCTCCTTCTCATGTTTTGATACCAAATTTTCCCTGAGATTGCCACAGAGGTTTAGCACACATTTTCTGTAAAATTCTAAACAGTAATTAATTTAGGGTTTGCAGGCTGCCCCCAATATTCTGTTGTTGTAGGAAAGAAGCACAATGGACAATATAAATGAGTGGACATGACTGTATTCCCAGAACATTCTAGTTTCAAATCTGGAAGCAGGCCAGACTTAGACTGCAAGCTGTAACTATCTGATCCCTTGTCTAGACTTAGGGTTTAGGTAAACACATCTACTCCCCCTGTATAGATTTTGGTGGGTTTAGATTAATGCATCTGCCAAAGGTTGAAGTAGTGCTGAGCTTTGATATTTTTGTGATGAGTGGTGCATATGTACAGTCTAATCCACAATAGAATGCCTTAAGTGGTCTTACAATAGTTAATTTCACTGGGGTTTTGATGATTAATCATTTCAGTAAAGTTTCTGTGATGGTTACAAATCATAGGTGGTCCCTTGAAAGTTTCTGTGCCATATTGCCACCTCTGGAACAAATCCTGAATTATTCCACTGTTTCTAGCAAGAAGTGCCCTGTTTCTCAGTTAATACACTGGCACCATCTCCTCCCTGTGGTCCTGGGACTGAACATATGCTAGATCCTTCAATACTTTCTGAATATATGCCTGGAGAAGTAGGTTATTGCTAGATGCCTCCCTAGGTAGGCCAGCACCTCTAGCATTTGCAGTAGTTTTGCTCATTCCTTCAGGGCTATTGTGAAAGTGTTCTTGCTCCAACTCCAGTGATCTCACAGTTTACTAATCAGTTTGCAGAAACTTTGCAGGGTTTATGTTAGAATATATAAAGGGTTGTTATAGTTTGAATATGAGGTGTCCTCCCAAAATTACTATTAATGCAGGAATACTCAGAGGTAAATTATTAGATTATGAGAGCTGTAATATAATCAGTCCATTTTAGTTTGAATGCACTAGGTGTTAACTATAGGCAGGTGGGTCTTGACAAGAGAGAGCATGTCACCAGAGGAATGTTCTGGAAGGGTACATTTTCCCTGTTCCCCCTTCTCTTCTTTCTCTCTCTCTGCTTCTGGATCCTATCAGGAGTTAGGCAGCTTTCCTCAGTTGAGTCCTTCCCCCATGTGCTAATTCACCTGGGATCCAGAACAATGAAGTCAGCTATCTGTGAACTGAGATCTCTGAAACTGTGAACTCCAAATAAACTTTTTCTCTTCTAGGTTGTTCTTTTTGCTTATTTTGATCACAGCAATGAAAAGTTGACTGAAACAAGGGAATTCCTGGGTGGATAAAAAAGAAAAGGAAAATAAAAGACATATAGTAAGTATTTCAGATTCATGAAATATTTCAAATTATATTTTGAAAATGTGTTTTGTTTAATGAAGCCCAGACTGTATAATGCTTTGCTTATAGCATCTTCTCCAGAGATGTTTGTGCAGTGACACTAGCAATTGCTGAATATTTTAGAGAATAATAATGACTATGCTTACCATCTTGCAAGAGATGATATCTTTTTAAAGAAGAGTGTAAGTAATATGTTGGAGAAGCAAAGGACACCATATTATTCATTTATGTTTCTCAGAATCAAATAAAGTGGATACTGAAATTTTAGTAGCATTTGGTTTATTGTATTCTTTGGAGATAAAGCAGTAGTTACAAAATCCAACCTAGGATTGTCCAGACTTTTAGATTTGGAGGACTTCCTATTCCTTTGCTCCGCCTATTTATCTGCATGTAGTTTTCATTTCCCTCTCTTATGTCTGAGGAAATGAAGTAACTTTATAACGTGCTCTCCTTGGACATCACCTTTGCTGTCATCTTGCCTCAGGACACTACTCCTGCCATGATGAGTGAGCACCTTCCGGAGCAGCACCTGCCAAGAAACAACTGTTTTTGGAGATCTCAATGTGACATCCTAGAAAACAGATGAGCTGAAGAAATACTGTCATGTAATCTGGGAGGTCAAATTCAAGGTTGACCATAAAACTTTCCCTGAGACAAAAGGAAAGGCATGTGAATTAGGAATTCTTCTATTTCCTAAATGGTATTTCTTTTGCTTATTGTCATACTTTGGGATTCTTTCTACATGTATGTGTTAAAGGAATTCCAATAGAGATGTTGCTATACTCCTCCCCTGTGGTCCTCAACATTGTGAATAATTTATAAAAGGCAATGCTGGAGTTATCTTAAAACTACCAATACTTTCCAGTAGGTGTTTATCTCCTTAATGAAATAAAAGATGGTGGCTCATGCCTGTAATCCCAGCAGCTTGAGAGGCAGAGGCAGGAGGATCACAAGTTCAAGGTCAGACCCTGTTTTAAATTAAAAAATAAAAAAAAGGTCTGGGGATGTGGCACAGTGGTACAGCACCCCTGGGTTCAACACACAATGCCACAATTAAAAAAAGAAGAAGAAGAAGGAGGAGGAGGAGGAGGACGAGAAAGAAAGAAAGAAAAAAAAAGAACTTAAGGAAGACTTAGTCTTCATGGTAGAGTCCAGTCACTTGCTGTGGGGAACTTCCCTAGCAAGTGTAATCAACACTGACTATTATCAACTATAAGAAAGTAAAATGACTACATTTTGAAAATCGATTATTTTAGTAGATCTATTACAATGCATAATTTGAGCATGCTATTTTTCTTTAATTAGAGATGGTGGCCTTAAAAAATCAAAAGGAATATTCTTCACTTTTACAAAATTCTTAAAAATGTTTTTTAAATTTTAAAACAGAAGCCCAGTGTGTGTCAATATTTTCATGTGCTTGCATATATCTAACCAAGGTATAATATCTTGCTTAAATTAATTAATCATGATACTAAGTATAAATACAATAAGTTTATTACTTTGTAAATTCTTTAATTTGTAGAAATCATATATTCGTTAGTTTTATTACATGTCACTTGAATTATTCATACAGTATATTTTAAAAATAATTTAAAAATATCTTTAAAAATATTTAGAGTAATATGGAATGAAGTATCATCAAGTTTATAAATAATGAAACTCATGCAAGAAAAATTTGAGTGGCTTATTTAAGACAGACACAAATTGCAGACATAAATTACATGGATAATTTGTGTCTATCTCAGAACCAGAATCTAGTTTTACTGACTCCTGACCCAATGTTCAATAGTCTACTTTCTTTTAATCAGGAATATGAGTCTAAACTGTAGGTATGTTTTTGAGTAATGAATATAAGCCTTGTAGCAATATTTCATTTTCATAAAGAGAAAAGGGGAAAAATTTTTTTTCATGGAAATTTGAAGTATCCCTGTTGCTGAAGTGCCATGGTTCCTTAGTAGATATAAGTTCATTCTGGTATTTTTTTGTCCAAGTGTCTGAGTCTCCTGGGGAACTAACTCAGAGTCCTACCTATCTTTGATAGGCTCTGAAATATCTTTGATATGGCTTTCCATATCTTTGATATGGCTCTGAAATCAGAGCCATATAGAAGCTAAGCAATTAAGTAAAATTATCCTGGGGATAATTGACATGATTGCCTTTTTGACTTTATTGTTCAAATTATTAAGATATTTTTGTATTTATTTTATTTAGACATTTATTAGGAAGTAGTGATAGGAGAGAGTATCGTATGTGCTTATGTGTTACAGGTTACGAGGACAGGAAAAATGACTGGAGTTCTCATTGTAAGATTTATTATCCATTTCTTTTGGTAAAAATTTATATTGTTTTTCTATAAGATGTTTCCCCAATTGTTATAAGAGTCTATTACAAAAATTATATTTGTAGGAAATAAAAGCAGAGCAATAACTTTGATCTCATCTTAAATGAAAATTGAAACAGAATTCCAGAAAATACCAAAGTAACCAATAAAAATATAGGAAAAATAAATCCTTCAGGATTTCTGACTTGGGGGAAAATTTTATTTCTTCAAATGTTAAAAAAGAGCGTTAACTAGGTCTTCAACACGGCAAATAAAACTGAGAAATTTGTGGGCCTTGTGAGAAACACACTCACATGTCCAAACCTAAAGAATGGATTGTGAGTCAAAGGTACAAGGAAAGTGAGGCTTTACTTTAATGATGGTCTTGCAAGATCAGGTGTCTGGGGGAGCAGGCACCCCAAGAAGCAGTTACAATCACCATTTCATCCTCTAGAGTGCAAGGTCTCTCCTCCGTTCCTCATTGACTAAGTGCTATGGGATGCACACTCTTCCTGAATGTTGCCTAGGTTTCACTTCTCCTACTGGGTTATTTAAAGGAATGTACCTTTAGTCGTTCCCACCTCCCTTTGTTCTCTTGTGGCAAGAAAGCATATCTGGGATTGAACGCATTTTGGTACTTATGAAGTTTATTTATTTTCATTTTTTATTTTATTTTTAATCTGTTCTAATTATAGTTATGCATGACAGTAGAATGCATTTTGACACATTGTACACAAATGGAGTACATGTTGTCTTTCTTCTGGCTGTACATGGTCCAGAGTGACACTGGTAGTGTATTCATATATGTATATACGGTAATATTGTCCAACTCATTCCACTGTCCTTCCTATTCCCAACCCCCCTCCCCTCCCCTCACTCCCCTCTGCACAATCCAAAGTTCCTTCATTCTTCCCTACCACCACCATCTGCTTATCAGAGAAAACATTGGACCTTTGGATTTTTTGTTTTGGCTTATTACGCTTTGCATGATATCCTCCAGTTCCATTCGTTTGCCTGCAAATGCGGTAATTTCATTCTCTTTTCATTCCGAGTAATATTCCATTGCATATGCCACATTTTCTTTATCCAGTCACCTGTTGAAGGGCATCTAGGTTGGTTCCATAGTTTGGCTATTGTGAATTGAGTTGCTATAAATATTGATGTGGCTGTGTTTATTTTTGTTGGTCAGGCTAGCCCCTCCCCTCCTTACCTCCTGTTTGTCAAGGGGCTGTACATCTGTCATACTCAGGTATTAACTGCTGGTAAACATTTGCTCAATTTCCTCTTTGGACGATTTCTTAAATCCTCGTAATTTTATTTTTAAGGCTAAATACTGTATTCTGAAAATGGACCGCCAAAATTTCTACTTTTCACAGGCAGATCTATAAAATCAGTTTGACCTATGAAAGTTCTTCTGAAATAAAACATTCAGAGGGGAAAGTTTACCTTAGTTTGGGGAGCCCATAACAGCAGGGGTGATGGTCCGGGTCTTCAGACTGAAGGAAAATGATGACCCTTTGGTTTTGATTTTAAAAGTCTGGTGCTTGATGAAAACATTAGATTTTGTGACTGATTCTCGAAAATGAAAACAAAACAGAACAGAACAAACAACAGCAAAAAAACAACCCTGGATCCCCCCACCAGCCTGGAGCTGCCAGTATTTTAACATTCCTTCCGAAGTCAGCCTCAGTCTAGCCAGGTTGCATTTCTCACTGCAACCAAATTCACGGCCATTAACAAATGAAAGAGAATTAATGGCATTGCATTTAGACTGCAAAGCCAGTTTCCACATCTACTTTTAACATTTTCAATTACTCAGAACACCGTTTACATAGTCTTCCAAATAGCACAGTGAAAATGACACTGGAGAAAATAAGAGATGTAAATAAAGAACTGATCAAGAATGTAACCCACCCTGTTACTGTGCCAGTTACCTGAAATTGAACTAACTCTTCTATCAGTATTCCTGAAGCAGGCAAGCCTCTTCCGGGGTGACTGGGAATCTGCACAATCCACAAAATTGTTTACTTTTGCTTGGGAGCTAGCTATTCATGTTTTTCTGCTTCCACTCTTGGGTAGAGTTCAAGTTACCCTTTGCTTTATTTATGTTTTGGGTCAGATCAGGGTTAGAACCAGTCTGTTCTAGCTATCTCAGTGCTCCGGACTCATTTGGATCCATTCTGAGGTTTCCAGACCTTTGAGCCTATTAATGAAGAAAAAGATTCTGTTTTTTTCTTTCCTTCTTCCTTTTTTCTATTTAAAGTCTTATAGATACATGCGCCTTTGGATATACTTCAGATAAGCCTGAATCAAATCTAAAGAACTTTTGAAGTTTGCTCGTTAGTCCACTCAAAGGAAAAAGGAAAAAGACAATTTCCATATGAAATTGGATATCATTTTGCAGCCATATAATACTCAAAATCTTGTGTCTAGCAAATTTCCAACTGTCAATCTTTGTGAGTGACTCTCTAAGAAGAGCTTAGTAGTTGTGCCCCAGCAATGGGCGGAGAATATGGACTTTACCCTGAATAATGAAAGCCATTGTAGATGGACCTTTCATAACATAATTTAAAAGCCTTTTAAAGTCCAGCACCTTCACCACTAATTGCTAGGCAAGGCATTACCATCAGAGGCCCAGACTGCTGTTTAAAAGGTTTTTAAATGATGGTGTGAGGAAATAAAGCCCTGTCATCAGGGAAAGCTTTTTCAAATGTGTTCTTCTTCCTTGTGTTAGAAGCAGCAGACTGGACTTTGCACATAATAAGACTGAATGGCTGGCCAGTGTCAGCTGTTGGAGGACCCACAATGAATAAGGGTTACTGTGGATAAAGGCCACCTTTGCATTGTGTGTAGCTTGCATTAAAGTGAAAAAGAGGACTTCTAGATATTGCACTGAGAGCAGACATCAGGAGTCAACTTTCTCCTTATCCCTGGCTCCCTGACGCCAAGCAATTGGGAAACAGAAGAGAGACAGGCAGCTATGACAGTTTAAGAAAATATAATAAATAATTCTAAAAGTAAAAGCCTTCTGTAACAGGGATATTATGGTTTAGATGTGAGGTGTTCCCCAAAAGTTCATGTGTAAGACAATGCTAGACAATGCAGAGGTGAACTGATCTGGTGATGAGAGTTTTAACCTAATCTGTTTATTAATCCTCTGATAGAGATAAACTGGGTGGAAACCGCAGACAGGTAGGGTGTGACCAGAGAAGATGGGTCACTGAGGGCATGGCTTTTTGGGTTTGTATGTTGTCCATGGTGAGGGGAGCTCTTTTTTCTCTGCTTCCTGTTGCCATGTCCTGTACCAATTTTCTCTTCCATGCCATTCTGCCATGATGTTCTTCCTCACCTCTGACCCAGAGCAGTGGAATTAAACTTCTATGGATTGAGACCTCTGAAACTGTGAGCACCAAATAAACTTTTCCTCCTCTAATATTGTTCTAGTTAGGTCTTTTGGTCAAAGCAGTGAAAAAGCTGACTAAAACTAGGAGAAAAAAGAAAGTTTTAAATCTATTCTAGAAAATTACCTGAATAACATAACCTTGTAAATTTTTATAAAGAAATAATATGGTACAGTTCTTGTGTTTTAGGGAGTTTTTTTGAATAATATATCCAAATAACAGTTAAGCAATAGGGATAATAGAACCACACTAAGTTTAGTCATTCAAATACTTTCATTGATATCATTTATGTCATGATAATTACTATTTATGAAAATAAACATCATTTTCCAGTGTACTCGATTTTGCTCTTTGACCTAGTTCTGCCTGTTGTCTTTTCCCTTGGTTTGAATTCTTCAACATAGAAAATTGAAGGTTGGTTCATCACAGACCAAAAAATGTGATACTGTTTTGAAATTCCACTTATTCTATGACAGATAAGAGACTCATGGCTGTGCCGTTCAAGGTGCCATTAATTAGTTAATTTACTCTTACTGATCCACTATTTCAAGTTTCTATTTCCTGAAGATTATGAAATATTATTAACAGTTCTTCTTTTTAGAATATAACATTAGGATACTTACTGTATTTATACTTATAATCCAACTGTTAAAAATGTCTTTGAAGTGACATAATAGAAAATACTGTAATATCCATATAATGATGCTATTCAAGTAATAATAAGACAACTAGATAAATATAAAATGGAGTAAATACAATATGGAAGGCTAAAATGGTATATGCAACTAAGTATTAATAAAAAAATTGATATGAAGTTTGATTTTCTCTTAGCATCTGACATCTCACATCACAGAGGTTGGACCAGTTGAATTAGAAATTCTATTCAGGAAATAAAGCATTTTGGGGAACACCCTCTATAAGCTTCGGAAGATGACCACATACTTAAGCAAAGCCAAACAGAATAAGGAACTGCCTACAGTTCTAGTGAATGTTATAAACTCTTTTCGAGTTGCTGCAGATTGAAATTTTATTTTCATCTTATTAAGTTGTACCTCTTATTTAAAAAAAAAAATTAGTTGAGCACTAAAGATACGAGAGAACACTGATCTTACCTCCCAAAGAGAGGTCAAATCTGAAATACTTGCACTGTGGTTAACAGAATAACTGAATCTTCCTAATGTGGTCTTTCTAGAAGTGCACACACACCCCGAGCATTTCTCACTATATAAATTTCACTAACTCAGTCAGTCTAATGCAGTCAATTAAGAATCACAATAACTTGTTCCCTGAGAAAAAGGCATGCATTCCTGTGTAGTGAAACACAGCAGCTGAGTGCAGATTCGAGGTAAATTGTACCTATTTGGGGGTGTGATTTAAAAAGAAGGAACACTGTTGTTTCAAGTCTTAGTGAAATGATTTTTCTAAACAGGACATTCAATCATATTTTTCTGGAGGTGAATCAGGTTTGAAGACCAAAAAGATCCTGCTATGCCAATGCTGTTGGTGACCTTTTTCAAAAATCAAAAGGCAGATCTACTTCACTTTCTTGTTAAAGTCAGGCTGTTCTGACTGCCCTGCATCACCGGCTCCAGCATTCAAAGAGACGCTCAGAGGCTCTGTCATGTAGGAAGGAATGGGTGGACTGGAGAAATCATTGTGTGATCAATTCGGTTCAAGCCTTTTGTACTTTTTCATCGACTAGCTAAGATACCATCTTCTCTGTTAAGTGAGCATGATTAAATTCCTTAGGGACCTCTGGTCAAGTGGAAAATACTTCTACATTTTCCTTTGTCTACTAGAAATCATAAAATAGTAAGAACTGTTTTCTTTTATCCCTATATGCCCTCTTTATCTTATTTTATCACTCCACATTGATGGAGCAGCTAGATTTATAATAGATGTCCTCTCTATAGTCACCACTGTTAATGATGCATAAAACTGTCCAAGAACAATCTGTCTGCAGCTAAAACAAAACAAAACAAAACAAAACAACAAAACAAAACAAAAACAAACAACCAAAACTCCCCCAAACCTTGAAAGGCATTGCTAGATGTGGGGCTTTTGCAGGAGTTGGATAAAGCTTGCTTTCTTTTTACACCCTCCATTCTCTTTTGTTCTTACTAGGGCAGAAAACCTCTTACCAATCAGCTGCTTACTTTAGCATTGACTTTCATATTATCATGGAGGCTGCTGATGGTTAACAAGCACAGGGGTTAGAATCTGAAAGTTTTGATTCTGTTACTTACTGGCAGTGTGCTCTCTAGAAATGTGCTTCATCTCCTAAATTTCCACATATTTAAAATGGGAATAGCAAGCTACAAGTTGAAGTTTTGCTGTGTTTAATAAGAATGTGTGTAAAGGGTCTAGTATGTGTACTAGCCTTCAAAACATAATTGGTCCCTCTGGCTGCTTTTCTCATAGTTTTGTATAAAATTAATGAAACAAACATAATATTTTAAAAATAACTAGCCTACACTCAATATAGCTTTCTTTGATTTCTGCAAGCATAAACAACAAATTGAAAGTAGTGGTTTCTCTGAGATGTGGCGTTGCAGGGTTCGTCAGGGTGGTTGTTGGGCAGAGGGTATTTTCTTTGTCTGATTTTTCAGTTTTCTGCAATGGGAATGCTAGTAGGTATCCATTGTATAGAAAAGAGTGCATTAAGCAAGTGTAGTCTTAGAAATAATTGTATGACTGTAATTTATTACTCCAAATTAATCAATGCATTGTAGAGGCCTTGTTTGGTTCCATATTGCTACTTATTTAAAAGTGAGCAAGCCAGGTACAGTGACACACACCTGCCATCCCAGTGACTCAGGAGACTGAGGCAAGAGAATGTTAAGTTCAAGGGCAGTCTGAGCAACTTCAATAAAATAAAAACTAAAAAGAGCTGGAAATGTAGCTCAGTGGTAGAGTGCCCCTGGGTTCAATCCCTGATATACAAATAAAAACAATAAAAATAATGAGCAACTGGGAAAAAAGTGGCCAAATATGTGAGTGTTTTTTGAATGTATATTGCAAAATTTCATTATTTCACATAAATTGTAGATGGGGTGCTATCTAATTGCCGTTCCTCTATCATAGAAAAGAAATAGAAAAATAATTTTGGAACTATACCAATGTCCTCCTCCTGAATGTTTTCTGCCTTCATGGTGGTGAGAAAATGGTAATAGGTCTGATCCTCTCATGATGCTGGTCAGGTTGGTGACGCGTAGCTCCAACTCAGCCATGTGATCGTGGGCAGGGATCACTGACGCTTCATAGTGGACTGTGTGGCTAAGCTGTGATGATCAGTACTTAAATGTATTCAAAGCCTTTTTGATGTTTACTAATTTCAACATAGGTTAGGCTTATCAGAATTTAACTCCATCCAAAATTGAGGAGCATTTATAATGTTCTACTTCAGTGTCCTATTTAGTTAAAATTTAATTTCTGATGATAACTTTATTATAAGAATATTTTAAGGAAATAAGCAAGTGAAAACATAAAATATTAACCTTTTTAGTATAGGTCTTTATTAATTTTTAATTAGAAAGCATAACATAAAATTGCCATATCAACCATTTTTAAGTGTAGTATTCAGTAGCATTAATTGTATTTACTATGTTCTGCAACCGTCTTCATTAACTACTGGTAAAGCCTTTTTATCACCCCAAATAAGAAATTTGAAACTATTAAACAAATCTTCCCATTAACCTTTCCCTTAACTATTGATAATCTCTTATCATTTTGTCTCTATGAATTTAAACATTTCATATGCATGAATTCATGCAATATTTTTACTGTTGCAAATGGTTTATTTCACTTTGCAAAATGTTTTCAAGATTCATTAATATTGTAGCATGTATCAGACATCATTTACCTTTATGACAATAATATTCCATGCAGATGCATATACCATATTTCATTTATTCATTCATCTATTGATAAACACTTGAACTGTTTCTATATTTTGGCTATTATGAATAATATTGCCGTCAGTATAGACATATAAGTATTTGAGTTTCTATTTTCAATTCTCCTGGTATTTACTTAGGAATATAATGGCTGAGTCATATGATATTTCTATTTTAACTTTTGGAGAAACTGACAAACTCTTTCCCATAGCATTGAACTGTCTTGCATCCCTACCAGCAATGTAAAAGTGCACCCATTTCTCCACATTTTCATCAACACTTGTAATTTTCTGATATTTGTGTGGTAGCAAATCTTGTAAGTGTGGAATAGTATGTCATAGTGGCTTTGATTTGCATTCCCTGAATTTTCAATGGTGTTGAGTATTTTTTATGGGCCTAGTGAATATTTACCTATTTTCTTTGAAAAAAAAATGTCTCTTCTGGTCATTTGCCCAATTTTAATAAGATTAGTTATCTTTTTGCTGTCGAACTATTTCATATAGTCTGCAAATTAGATTCTTATCAGATACATGATTTGTAAATATTTTCCCATTTTGTAGGTTGTCTTTTCACTTTGCTGATACTTTGATACACAAAAACTTATTTTTAAGACATTAAATTAAACCTTTAGCATGTCTCGTAGGGTGGGTCTAGTGGAATTTAACTCCTTCTTCTTTGATTTTTTTGGGAATATCTTATTCCCTGCCCCATTTCTGAAGGGTAGTTTTGTTGTTCATAGAATTCTTAGTTGATCATTTTAAAAGAATATTTTTCTCTCAGCATTTTCAATATGTTATCCTACTTCTTTTCTGAATGAATTCTGGTAAGAAATTGACTGTCATTCCTTTTTCAAGTCAATTCTTTCTTGCTGACTTTAAGAAGTTCTCTTCATCTTTGGTTTATGACAGTTTGAATATAATGACTCAGATGTGGGTCTCTGAGTTTAATCTGCCTGAAGTTGGTTGACATTCTTGGCATTCTTGGAGATATCTATCTGTCTATCTATCTATCTATCTATCTATCTATCTATCTATCTATCTATCTATCAGACCTATGCATATATGTCATCATCAAATTTAGGTAGCTTTCAGCCTTTGTTTCTCCAAATATTGCTTTCTCTCTTGTCCTTCTGAAATTTCAATAGCTGTATGTTACTCCATCTGATGGTATTTTTTGGAATACTTAAACTCTATTAATGTTTCTTTCTTTTTTTTTTTTTTTTGCTTTCTGTAACTTGAACATAAAAATACTGATTGTCCAATCTTCAAGTTTGCTTAATTATTTTTCTATCTGCTTAAATGTACTTTTGAAATTTGCCAACCTTTTTCATTTCTACGATTATATTTTGCAGCTTCAGAATTTCAAGTTGGTTCTTTTTTGTTTGTTTTGTTTTGTTTTTAAGGATTTCTATCTCTCCACAGATATTCTTAGTTCGTTTATTCCCCATTTTTCTTATTTCCTTTAATTATTTGTACCTCTTTTTATTTATCTATTTGAGCATATTAAATGCAGTTTTTTCAAAGTCTTTGATAATTCTGTTGGTTGTACTTTCTGACTAGTGGCTTCTGTAAATTTATATTTTTAATTTATTCTAATTAGTTATACCACAACAGTAGAATGCATTTATGAATTTTGATAAATCATACATAAATGGAGTATAATTTCCCATTTTCCTGATTGTACATATGGTAGGATCACAGTGCTCATGCAGTCATATATGTACATGAGGTAATAATGTCTGTTTTACTCTACTATCCTTCCTACTCCTTTCACTACCTTCACTCCCCTGTACCTAATCTAAAGTAACTGTATTCTTCCTTAGTGCCCCCTGTCTCCCATTGTGAATTAGTATCCACATATAAGAGAAAACATTCCGCCTTTGGTGTTTTGAGTTTGGCTTATTTCACTTAGCATGATATTTTGTTTTTTTAAGTGGGCCATACTTTCCTGTTTCTTTGTATGCCATTTCATACTAAGGAAAAGAAGTTAGACAATAGGAAGTATATGTCATATGATTCCTTTTATTTAAATTTCTATTAAGGCAAACTCATGAGAGAAAACTGATCAGTAAACCAGAATTAGTTTATAGGGGTAAATGTATAAAAAATGGTTATAAGCAAACTTTTGGAAATAATGGAAATGCTTACTTTTTTCATTGTGCCAGTGGTTTCATAATATAGTTATATGTTAAATACTGACTTAATTGTATTTTTTAAGTGTATTCACTTTATTGCACTTTGATCATACTTCAATAAAGTGGAGGAAATAGGCCTTGTAAGAAAGTTTATTTGTAAATACAGAAATGTATAAAAATCTAATTTAAACACGGAATTTTTAAAAGTCTACCAATTCCATCAAAACTTTCCCAAAGCAAAAGTTGCTAATTTGAGTAAAATTTGGTAAATTTGTAAGTTTTTAGGGATGTGTTCCTTGTAGGATTTAATCTCAAAAGTAAAATCAGGTTGTTCTCCAAAGTTGAGTGAAATGAAAACTTGATTAGAGCGAGAACTTTGTTGTTCAGTTCATATGTAAGACATATATAAAACATGACTGTGTTAAGAATGGGGTGTTTCCACAATGCTCATTTTATGTAATGCTTCAATGAGAGAAGAGTTTTCTTTTGACTATATTCCAATTCTTGACCTAATATAATTAAAACTTCTTGATTGTTCCCTATTACTTCACGTCTTCAGATTTTCCTTTTTATTTTCAGTGTACTCTTTTCTTGAGGTGGAAAACAGAGAGGAAGGGGGGCTTACATAAAAGCAAACATTTTTTAATTGTAATATTTGGTGTACTCCCATGTATATGCCCAAATTCATATTCCAATCTCCATTAATTTCCCACAAAATGACTAATATAATGTTAGATACTCATAGTATTTTTCAAAAAATAAATTTCTATCAGTTCTCATCCAATATTGTTTCCTGATTACTTGAAGTAAAAGGCATTTTTCAAAAGTGAAATGATAAGCTCTGCTTAGTAGAAATGACTAAGAGGTACTCAAAATTCCATTTTGTAATGTATTCAAAATACTTATGAACACTTGTTCATGGTTCTGGCTGATAAGTGTGTAAGACAGATGGGGTTCTCTTGACTCATTGAAAATCATAGGCTATTTTTGGAACAATAAAGTTCAATAATATAATACAAACATGTCGTGAAAAACAAAGCAGAGAAAAAGTGGGGGAAGTTTATTTTATTAGGCTGATTAGAGAAGATGCTATGAAGAAATGACATTTGAGCAGACACCTGAGTGAAGACAAGAATGAAATGAGGAAGTATCTGGGCAAACACAAGAGTGACGCTTTGCTTCAGGCATCTCAGGTCATGTGAAAAGGTCCTGAGTGCCATTGGTTATGTGACAGACACAGCCAATAGGCCAGTATGGCTGGGTGGGAGGGAACAAGGTCGAGGTGATTCGGGTATTGACAAGGAGATGCAGCTGGTACCCAGACCATGGTGGGTCTGATAAGCCACATTTAAAACATTTAGACTTTGTTCCAAATGTAGCAGAAGGTCTGCGGTATGGTGGGCAGAGGAATAACAATAGAACTTGTGTTCTAAATGTAAAACTGGCTGTTGAGGATAAAATGGAAAACATGGAGACAAAAACAAGTAGGAGCATTCTGCACTAGTTCAAGAGGAAAGCATTGGGGGCTTAGATTAGTTTATTTAGTGGTGGAATTGGTGAGAATATTTCAGATATATTTAAAAATTTTTAAAAATTTTATCCCAATCCATCCTGCTGGTCTTGAGTGTGAGACAAAGGGTTGCAAGTCAGAGCATTGGGTGAATGGTGGCACTGCTAATTGCATAAATAATTACAGTTTATTGCTGATGAGTTGACTTCCAGGAAGGACATCATCATTTGAGTTATATTTTTATGTAAAAATTTATGACAAACTTTTTTTGTCATCTTAAAATTCTTTTCCTAAAACTCCATACCTTAAAATACACATAATTTTTTATCTACCTGTCATCTATCCATCTACTGATGCATTCATCCAATCATCCTATGTTGTCCCATAGAGTTGTGTATTTTAAAAAAATCTACATAAACAAAAAAATGAAAACCAAAACCAAAACCAACAAACCCTTGTTGGTTGGACAGTAAGGATACAACATCCATTTGCAAATTCTGCCAAACCGTGAGCCAGAATTCAGCAGGAGATGGGCACTTTTCTTTGAACAATGGCCTACCTGTTTAAATTTTATTCTAAAGACCTAGGAAAGTAGAGTTCTAGAAGGAAAATTATTAAATGAAATATTTTAGTTATAAAGGATAATATTAATCTGTGTACTTAATATTTTATATACAAAATAGCATTAATCTATGTTATGCTTTTTTAAATCATGCTAATGAGCTTTTTAAAACTTTAATTCTTTATTTGTAAGTACTCCTTGAAGAAAGTGGTCACCTTTTCCATATATCTACAAGGAACTTCTCCTCTTCTGTGTCTTGTTTGTTGACCTGGCAGCCAATACATTCAATACTGCATGATCAAAATCCGTGCAAGGCCTGAATTTGGACTCCATCCTGGAGCCTAAGTTGAGGAGTCAATCTTAAGAAGACAGGCAAGGTAGGGAAGTGCCCGTTACAGCCACAGCAGAGTGAAAGTCAAGTGTCTCTCCTTGGTTGTGGAGTATTGGTACTTACAATATGTGAGAAGTCTGAAGTTTTGGGTTAAGTTATTATTTGTGAAACAATTATTCTTCACATGTTCTTCTATTGTTCTACTTTATAAACATGATATTTTGCCAGGGTGAAGCTTTATTGTTACTTAAAAGAAAGATACTCATTTTCGATGTCCTCAAAAATTTATAAACATGTTGAATTAACTCCTAAAATGAGTATCTTTGTAGAGCCACTGAACAGGATTTTTGGTGAAAATTATGTGTTTGATTTACCACTTATAATTAAACAGAAAACTCTCATGCTTACATCATTAAAGGAGTAATACAGATTGTGTTGCCCTGTTAATGTCTATTTTTTAGCTCAGGCTACTATAAGAAATTACTGCAGACAGATTGGCTTAAACAACAGACATTTATTTCTCACAGTTCTGGAGGCTGGAAGTCTTTGGTCAGGATACTAGCATGGTCAGGTTCTTGGTGAGGATTCTCCTGTGCATTATAGCCTGCTGACTTCTTGCTGTATCCTCACAAGGCAAAGAGGAAGAAACACCCTCTGCTATCTTTCTCTTCTTATAAAGACACTGATACCATCATGAAGGCTCCAGCCCCATGATTTCATCTAACTCTAATGACCACACAAGGCCACAGCTCCAAATACCATCTCATTAGAGATTAGGGTTTTTGATTTGGGGGGAAACACATTTAGTCCATAATAATGACCTTTGAACCAGTGTTGTCTTAGTAATCCATAGGTGGAGATGAAAAGTTCCAAGAGTTTTATTATAAAAGGGGCAAGCAAGGACATCCTCACTGACTCAGTTCGTATAGTCTGTTGAATTCAGACAAATGAAATGCCTGTCATCCTTTTTCAGGGCTAATTCATTTTATCTGTATGTCTTCTGTGCCATATGTGAACATTAGGCCTCTTTAAAAAATGATGGGGGATAATAAATGCTTTAGGAATTTGTTTTGCTGAAGTGAACTAATGACAGAAACATATGGTAAAATACATTTTAATTACTTTTCAACAATGTTAAATGTTTTTTTCCCTAATTTCATATTTAATGTTCTTGATCAAGCTTACTGAAAAGTGTTCTCAGAAAGAACAGAGTATTTTGCCTCATAACACATGACTAACTTAGTAGGTAATACATATCAGTATATGCAAGCAACATTTCTACTGCAAGAAGTTTAGAATTTTATGATTCTTATGTCTTTAAACAGTAGAATCTTTTCTTCCACCCTAAATCAAAATTGCCCCCACTAAAATTTTCTATCTTATTGAATTAAAATTTTTTTCTATTAGCAAGAATTTGAATGTGATGAACTGTTTTAGTATAAACATGAAGAGGACATTGAAAACTGAAACTTAAAGTTTAACTTTTTAATCCAAGAAGTTCAATGACATTATATTTGAGAAGCTTGGCATATAGAACATATGTGGATACGCTAGGGCACTTGAAACTCTTAATTTTAGGGAGTTGAAGTGGTAAGTGAAATCTCCACTTATATTCATGCCACAAAATGTCCTAGAGTTGTGATTGTTCTTCCCATGAGTAGGCAGAAATTACATTAAATGCAATACTGAAGATGAGATAATGACTAACATCTCTTTTTTATTGCATATAAATAGTCATATGAACATAGAGGATGAAGGCTAAGGCTAGGTTTTTACTCCTCTAGATCATTCTCACAGGCCTCTTCCTTCCTTCTGGAGACCAGCTGGATTATACCCTATTTACTTGCCTTTGCTACCTCCATTATTAAAGGAAAAGAAACAGCACAGTATTATCCAATGCCTCTGTCTTTGCCCTCTGTTTATTGCTGGCTTGTAGTGTCCTTTTGTTTCCAGGAATTGAAAATTGCCTCTTATCAGAAATGATGAAGGGAAAAGCTATTGTTTCTAATTGCTAGCTCAGGGTACTTTCTATCCCTTTTAATGAAAATTGAATATGCATAAACCATTGAGGCAATACTTTTCTAGAGTTCAAACTGCACAGTAGATATTTCCACATCTGAATGTCCCCAATGTTTTGGTTATGAGAAATATTTAACAAAGAGGCCTTTGACATGCAACTGAAAGACATCACAGTACCTGAATTTGGCTTACTACAAAAACAACAACAAAAAAGCTATTATTACATTTGCATTTAAACCATGGTGAATTGTATGTTACTCAGAGGATGCCACCTATGTCACTCAACCTGTCCTGAGCTTTCCTTCTCTTTGCTAATCACACTGAGATAACCTTTTGTGGTTGAGAGTGTTTGCATGGCTTAGGAACCTCTGCAAACAGCTGCCATGCAAGGTCAGTCATGGACCTGTGAAGGTGACCTAATTTGGAAATAGTGTTTTTGCAGATAAAATAAAGTCAAGGTGTGATTGTATTGAGAAAGGGTGAGTCCTACATCTATTATTGGTGTTATCTTAAGAAAGGAAATGTGAATATGGGACACAGAGATAAAGTCACACCCGGATGAAAGAAAGCCAGATGAAGATAAAAGTGACTGAAAGTTTAGGGAAGTCAAGGGTTTTCACATGCCACCAGAACCTAGAGAAGTGAGAAGGATCCTCCCCTGTAGTCTTCAGAGGGAGCACTGCCCTCCTGACCACTTGACTTTGAACCTCAGGCCTCCAGTCTGTGGGAGAATGAATATCTGTGGCTTTAAGGCCTTAGTCATACCTCAGCTAACAAGTACTGTGGGTACCAAACGGAGTATCAACCAGTTAGATAAGATCAGTTGAACAAATTTTATCATCACGCTTTCCACTAGAGTATTAGATGTGAGGTGTCCATAGACACTGATGTTTGCGATTCCTGTAACAGGATATTAAATCATTCATCTAGACTGAGATTTTGCTCACATACTTCTAATATTTACACCTACAGATTCAAAAATCAGATTACACCCCACTGTAAACCTCAGGTGTCCTGAGGTGTTTCCCTTTGACTGCAGTGGGTGTTCAGAGTTGACTGTCAGTATGATGGGCTGATCCACTAAAGCAGTCAGAGAGCAACAAAAAGCCAAAAAAGCATCTCACTCTTGGGAAAGGTTGAGGCCAATATCTTAGCAAAAAAATAAATAAATAAATAAAAATTAAAAAGAGAGCAAGAGTTATATTACAGTATTTAAAGCTTTTTGTGTGTTTGTGTTTCTCCTTCATGTCTCCACAGGGATGCCAGCCACAGTCTGAAGTTCACAGATGCATTGGGATTCTGATTTCACTGCCAACTTAGGAACTGTAAAGATAAGGCCACACTGCATTTCCCATTTCCTGCATAGTGTGCATGTGCACTGTGTGACCCTAAACCAACCCCTTTTTCTGAGGTTCTAGGTTGCCTGCTGCTTTACTGTAGACTCTAAAGGCAGCAGACATCTCTCCTGCTGGAGGGAGACAATTAGGTTCTCCCACAACAGTGTGACAACATTAAGTTTAAAGTTGCAAGAGAACTTGAAAGTAGCAAAAAATACCCTCAGACCTCTTCTGGTCAAATATCTTCTGTTGCCTAATGGGCATTTTGAACATAATTCTTAAAAGGAAGTTTCAATAGTTGCCATGGCCTTTTATACCTTCGTTCCTTTTAGGGTTCAAAGCTCAGCTTTTTTTTTTTTTTTTTTATTAAGGTACCTTCTGAAAAGACTTGCATTCCATATCTAAAAACCTCTCCCACATTTTCCAGCTGTTGTGTGTATTGCTTCTCTTGGCATTTCCTTTCTTTAATCATCTCTGGCACTGCCTGCCTCCTGTTCCATGCTGCTACCAGAAATAGCCCACTCAACAGCTGGTCTCTAAGGAACAAGGCTGCTGATGATCTTGCAATGTGACATCTATCCTGCAGGTAGGAGACATTTTTTTGTCAGCTTCTGGTCATGCAATAGTAAGTTAGATTATACTTCAAAACCATACTTGGTTCAAAACCCAAACAACAAAGACTGGCCCACAGAGCTCTTTAGTTTCTGAACTCCTTTTGGCTCCAGGAAGTATTGATGAATATCAACCATAATTCACCTGTAAAAACAGCTCAGGGGTCTGTCTATTGAAGACAAAATGAGATTGAGAAATTATAATTTTTGCTGATCTCCAGGTAAGTAATACAGACTCTTGAAAGTGAATGTTTCTGTTTGTGGAATAGAAGTGACATTTGTTTGTTTCAGTCTTTTGATTCTCCATTACTCTCTAATGTAACTGTATAGATCTACCATATTGAACTGTATTTCAAATGGGAATTTAGTCAATGGATAATACATTGGCCACATTTCACTGTCATCTGTTTCAGAGTTGCTTTCTGTATAGCACAAGGTCTATCAGTTATTTAGCAAGATGCTACACAGTTCTCATGGAAAGTGACCAATGAAAACTTTATACTTCAGAACAGACTGTCTTACAAAGAGAAAACAGTAGGATGTATTTGCTCCCTTTGGAAATCACATATAGAGGGAATTCTGACCATATGTTAGATTGAACTGCTCTCTTAGCTTAAATGTTGTCTCTAGAAGAATATCCACAAGCCACTTCAATCATCTTTGTCATTGTGACTCCCATTATCACCACCATCATTGCAGTGATTACCCAAGATTCTGCACAGGAACAGTCTTGATGCATCTCTGAGTAGCACCTGCCATATATTTGACTTTGTCCTCAGGGCTTTGCCTATGGATAAATGAATTAGTAAGAAGTCTTATAAATGCCTGTTTTAGGAATCTAATTGGAGAATGACAAATATATTCCTTTCAGATTTCATTTTCAGTGCAGAAGAAGAAAATGTTTTGTTTTCCTAGCATGCTGCATTCTGTTGTGGTCTGAAGGCAGAGTGTCTAGCAAAGGCCTAAGCTGGGTAGTACAGAGTGTGGATTTTCAATGTTGCTAATCACAGAGTTACCCAGAGGACTCAGCCAGGCCCCAGCAGGAGCCAACTTGGCACTGAGTGTTAGAATAAAACTATGCACAGTGACAACTGAACCCAGGGCAGTTTGGAGGCCACAGGGATGTGTCCTGGTTGTTTTTAAAGTTTATAATTTGCAGTAAGAGGAAGTCTAGTGTTTTCTGGCTGAGTTTAATTACCAAATTGATGTGGGAAATACAAATGAGGATACTAGTATTAGGAGGAAAGTATCTTTCATAATAATGATGGGCACTGAATTGAAGTCTGCAAGAACTGATTTTAACAACTGATGTTTATCAACTTCGGCATAGTAGAATAGCCAGAAGGAGAAAATCCATGTAACTCCCATGACTAGAAACACCCAAAGCATAACAAATAGAAAATAAGGAGCAAGTGACCCTATTGGCAAAGCGTGCAATTCTCCAATAAGTATGGGATGTCAGTGTAGAGAGGAAAGAACACGTCAGGTAATATGGGAAGGTATTTTTTCATTAGTTATTTATTTATGACTTCTGCTTCATGCATCCTCTATATGGCTTAACTTAAACTCTATATGGCTTAAAAATAAACTCTAGGCCATATGGACAGGGTATAGCAATGGTAAACAGAATTTTTCAAAAATTCTGATATTAAACATACACTGTCTCTATATGTCACCAAAGCAAATTATCTTGGCAAATTTATGTATAAAATCAGTTAGATGGCATTATGTAGTACAAAATAAAAATATATTAAAAGGATGGTTATTTTAATATCATCTTGATACAGTCCTGAGGGAAATTTAGCATTCTCTGGGACAGCTTTCTAGTGTCCTTCATTTTGATTTTGAAGAAAATTTATGTTGGTGAGAAAAATAAAATCATTATGTTGCAGGAAAATGGTTGCCAGGCTTTAACTTAATGATATGGAGGGCTCTGAGAGAGAGTGAAAATGGTCAGGGAGTGGTTTTAATAAGCATGAGTGCAGTTCAGGAAAAATTTTCAGGCCGAATAAAATTTCTGAATGCTTAATGATTTTCGAAAGCTCTTTACAAGGTTGACATAGACAGCTGCAATTATCTGTCCCTTACTACATCGTTGACTGAAAGTGAATGCACTTCCTTAATTGGGTGAACAGTTTATATTCAGTTTTTAAAAGGACTTGTTTCATTATTCTTATTTCAATTCAAAAACCAGAGTGTTCTTTGCTATCCATTATTATGTGAGCTGCAAAATCAAGTAATATCTATTTCAAGGACGCACAGAAGCTGTCTGTGTTGCTCCCTACTTAGTTTTGCTCACCACTCTCCAGAATACAAGTTTTAAAGATGAAAGAGATGCAATGAAACGAACATTTCAAATATGAAATTCAGATAGAACCCCTTCCCCACCTACTCAAAAGCCTCCCTTTTTTTTTTTTTTTTTTTTCCTTTTTAAAATCTGGAAATGCATTCACCAGTCAGTACCATTATAAAGTTGACAGCTATTTATACTGCTAACTATGAATTTTTAGGTGGGGAAATGCCCATTCTGAGTGGGAAGGATGACAAAGGTATAGAGAAGAGAGATCTCTTAATTAGATATAGTCAGAAATATATTAAGTTGTGAATAAAATAAACTTTCTAAGGAAAATATAGGACCTTTTAAGAACAATCTGTGGGGAAATCAAATAATAAATGTTTAAGAACAAGATCTTAAATTTCTTCAGTGAAATATGCATTGAATTCAACTATTGAAACAACTTGATTAACCATAAAAAGAACATTTCTCCTCTAATATTATCCTTTCATGTACATTTCCTCAGAAGACTAATTTCAAATCATTTTGCTGGGAACTGTGCTGTCTTGAAGAAGTATTTCCTGCAAGAATTCTTGTGCAAAGTATTTTCTCTCTAAATGCCAAAGCACAGGTGGAACAGGTAGACGGTTTACTAAAATTTAAAGGGAGCCAAGAATAGACATTTTTTGAAAAACATCTAATATGGAAACTTGGTATAAACATCAAAGTTATTTCAATAATACTGACAAATGGAAAAAACCAGAAAGAAAAGAAATTGGAACTTTGATAGTAGCCTTTCAAAAATCTCATATCCTTTTTGACCCACAGCTGACTTCCTAAAGGATAATCACAATTATCATAAAATAAATATGAATGTACTTATCCTACAATTGCCTGTGTCATTCTTTATTATCATTTTGGATCCTATATAGTATTCTACTTTACTGATATGTCTTGATTTTCCAACCTCCTATTTTTGAATGCAAAGTTGCTTCAATATTCATAATTTTAAGTACTACTGTTTAAAACAATGCCCTAGAATTTACAATTCTTCATTTTAACTTTTTTTATGGGAATGTGATATTAGACAACTCAATTTTCTTAATTACTTCTCTTGCCAAATAAAAACAAATATCCTTACACTATTATGGTGAAGATAAATTATGCAGGTGTGAGTGAATACCTTTTAAAAAGGATAATTTATTAAAAAAATGATAATTTACTGAAATAACTGTATTTATATCTTGAATAAATCTCAAAGATGACCCATAGAGGAAAAAACTTATTTTCTGAAAGCAAAACTCCAGGCCTACATGCATTAAGGCTTTAATGAATCAAGTGGTTCTCTACTCACTCAAAATTAGAATTGCTTACGAAGAGTGATTGACTAATGCTAGAACTCAGTGGAAGGTAAAGCCAGGCAGTTCACCTTCAATGATTATGGTGTATCTTAGAACCACCAGTAGTTTGGAAGATGAGAGCTCATCAGATAATAAGGCCTTACGTTTTCATGTCATTTTCCTATTCATGATGCATTTTCACATTCTTTATCTCAATCATTTTTATCTTGGGCAGAAAGTTGTGAATACTATGTTCACTTTGCAGAAAGAAGAGCTAAGGCTTAGTGTGTGTGTGTGTGTGTGTGTGTGTATGTGTGTGTGTGTGTGTGAGAGAGAGAGAGAGAGAGAGAAAGGAACTGCAGACCAGAAAAATGCTTCTGCAGCACATTCCCAGTGACCCAATTCCTCCAACTAAGCACAACCTCCTACAGCATCTACTACCTCCCAGATAGTCCATTCTGCCATAATGGATTAATCCTTTGGCAAAGTCAAAGCCTTTGTGATTCAATTACTTCTCCAAAGTCTGACTTCTGAACATTGCTGCATTGGGAACCAAACCTTCAGTATGTGAGACTTTGGGGGACATTCCAGATCCAAACCATAACAGTATATGAGCTTATAAAGCTAATGAGTGGTAGAGATGAAAGCTGAGCCCAAGACTTTTAATTTTTTATTCTGGACTACTACATGAAAGAGGGTCCAAAATGATGTATGTATAATGAGAAAGCCTTCACACATCTGTAAGTTCCTTCCTCCCTCCCTCCCTTCCTTCTTTTTTCTTTCACCTTTTGTTATTTTATAGTCAACTATTTTTAATGGCCCCTTAAGACTCAAACTTGAGTTCACATATCAATCTTGTAGTATAGGTTGATTTTTACAGGGAAAAATGAAAACTATGTTATTGAAATTGTTTTTAACTTAGATAAGAAATGGATGAATCTTCTGGCTTATTGCTGAAATCTGATATGGATCTAGTGACGATTACAACCTTGAAAGTTTTCACAATTACATTTGTTAAATTCACCAAAATTCTAAATTTCTTTTGCAGTTTTATTTCTAATGATTGACTTGTTCTGAGAATTAAGAAGGGGAGCATTTGAAAGATTTTACCACATGGGCAAAAGAATAGTCAGGTGAAAAGAAAGAGCAAATTTGTATTTTCTCTGTAAAAATTGAATTGGGATGAATGGGCATTAACATTTTTTTTTCATTTAACTTTTAAAATTAAAATTTTATTTTTATAAAATGGTGGAGTGATTTATAAAATTTACACATTTTATAAGTATATGATTTAAACATGGAATGGATTTCCTTTTGAGGAAAGATGGTTTTTCTTAATACAGACATTCAGGTAACAATAGGAACCATGTTTTCAGTGGATATGTGTTAATTGAACAAGGAACTCATCGAGAGCTCTCAGAATCTAACAGATATTTAACACCTAACACTTGAAGTCTTGGCTGGTTGTAGGAAGACTTCATGTCATGAATTTAGTCAAGTTATTACTTTTTACCTTTGCTATTAGAAGAACCTTGATCCAGAGACTGAGATTAACATCACTTTGAACATATCTTTTCAAATTCTCATTTTTTTCCTTTGGAATATAGTATTTATGTCAGATTCTTGAAAGGGGACCGCATTAAGTTCAGGGTTTTTGTTGTCGTTGTTGTTGTTTTTATTTATTTATTTCTAGGACCAGAATGAACCTGTGTGAGTTTTCCTGGCTGCCAATTGAACTAGATAAAGTTTGCGGTGCCTTGAATAGACAGGAGCATGCGGTTCAAGGGGAAAATCACACAAACATATTCTCCTTAAGATACTTTTACAACTTTCCTGGACTTGATCATGCCAGAGAGCACCTCAACCCTTAGATATTGAAATCACTAGCAAAAAGCTCAAAATGCAACAATGAAACACGGAATAGGCCAAAAAACAAAAACAAAAACAAAAACAAAAACAAAAAAACTCTTGTTTACAGCATGAGAACTGATACAGAAAAGAAGAGCATTACCTTGTTCACCCTTGGCTGTGAACCTGCATATCAGGGGAAACAAGGTTTTTGCCTCTCTGTGCATGTCCGCACAGAGCTCTCTGACTTTGAACCCAGTGATCTTTCTGCTACTCCACGCTGTTCAACTTTAATAATGAAGTCGACTGAGTATGTATTATGTGGCAGGACTACTTGTAAAGTCAAAGAAACTGTCAGATTCTGACTTAAATTTCTAAGCACGAATGTAGCAAATGGGGAAGAAATTTCTCATGTGTCAACAAGTTCACACCTCATAATTGCTATCAAAGGGAAGAATCCTGTACCCTTTTTCCTCATCTCCTTTGTCTTCCCTCCTTCCCTCCATCCCTCCATCCCTCCCTCCATTCCTTCATTCCTTCATGTCTTAGGTGGGAGATGGAACTCAGGGCCTTATTCAAGTTAAAAGCATACCATACTACAGAGCTACACTCCCAGCCTCTGCCTTGTCTTATTTTATACTCAGGCTATTCTCATATGATCATTGTTTTATCAGTTATACTGTGACTACAGCTATGATATATTCCAGAATACTATGCTTATTTGGAAATATCCTAAAATCTGTTTATGCAGATTATCCTAATTTACTAGATTTATGAAATATGCACTAACATTGCAACTATAATAGTGATGTGTACATTGTAAAATTCTAGGAATAGCTATTGTCAGAACTATAGATAGGTGAATTCTATTTCTGCCCCCTTTTCCTTTTCTACTATTGCTAACAGTAAAAATACTAAAAGTTAAAATAAAACAATTTTTTTTATTTTTATACCTTTTCAGAAATTAAAAGGGCACAGAAACATGATTTTAGACAAGTGTTGCAAGGAGATAATGATATGTAATATAATTCTTGAGAGTAAATGACCTCTGTGTCTTATGTAGGTGGAAAGAGGAACAGAGGATATAATTTAGAAGGAATATGGTCTCTCTCATATAACGAGTCTTCTATAATCTGTAATCTAGGACTTGTGAGATGAGACCTTGCCATTGGGTTTATTTTCTGGAAGTTCATCAAAATGTTACACAATTTTCACACATAATTAAGAAATTATATTTATCATATTAACATTGTACAAATATTGGTAAAGACACCAAAACTTTTCATTATTCTATAGCACATCATAGCACAGTCTTCTATGATCACATTATAGTATATATTTAGGGGTGATATATACACATGAAGATCTCAATCATTCAGTAGGAAAGTCTATGAATATGTGGGAGGCAGTATGAGTGAATTAATATAAAAGAAAGGTTACACTCAGCAAAAATCAACTGACTCCTACATTTTTTTAATCTGAGTTTGCCCTGAATGCCAAGAAATGTAGAACAAGATATCTTTTTACTTCTTTTTAAGAGTACTCCTGAATACAATTTACAGACATATTTTCAGTCACTGTCACAAAGATGTTTATTATAGATGTAAATCTTATGACTTAAAGGATAATTTAGAGATTTACTAAATATTTCAATATTAAATGTCTAAAATGACTATAGCATACTCCATTTTTCCTGGAATAGTGATTTCTGGTTTTTACTCACTTAAGTGTGTGTTCTAATTCTGACACTTAAAATTTTTTGTTTGTATTTAAAGTAATAAGAAATTATAAACTGTTCCATAAACAAATGACTTTTTGAAATGTCCCATTATTATTACTGCTACATTCAGAAGCTATCATTTTGAGGTTTTGATGTTCAGTGGAGATATTAAAATAAAATTTTATGAAGAATTATTTAAACCACACAAAATTCAAGTATTATAAAAATTATTTAAAAAGTTCAAAGATGAATTAATGAGCAAAATTTTACTATTCAGTTTAAAACATAATCAAAATTAACTAATATATGTTCATTCATTCTGTATACCTATATGTGCACACCCTAACACACCCAGACTCACATAGGAACATTGGTGTAAATAGATGATTTCTATTCATAGTTTCCATTTTTCTGTTTAAATTCCATTATCTCATTATATCCAGTTACATTTTTTATTATATCTATTGACTTTGCCATGCTGTATGCTTTCATGATAGCCATTTAAGAATATTTATTTTCTAATTCCATAATCTGCATTATCTTTGCATTTCTTTCAATTAATTGTTTTTATCCTCATTTCTGAGCATATTCTATTACTTTTTACACATTATATTAATAGTCCATTGCTCCATAAGAACTTACTCCAAAAGTTTGGTAACCTAAAACAGTAATTATTATCTCATAGTTTTTCTGGGTCAGGATTCTGTTGTAATTTAGCTGGGTAGTTGTGGCTCAGGGCATCTCACGTGTATACATACAGTCAAGTGGTCAGTCAGGGCTCCAGTCATTTAAAAAGGTTGAATAACTATTTTTAAGCTCACATAAAAGACTATATAACCACTTCCAAACTCACTTGATTGGTCATTAAGAGAGTGTTTTAATTACTCAACATGTGTCCTCTATATCTACTTACCTAATATTGCAACTGATAACTTCAGAGCTAGTGATTTCATGTGTGGGGGGAGAGCCCAAGATAGAAACCATGTTTTTATCTTATAAGCTAATTTCAGATGTGTCATACCTTACTTCTCACAAATTCTATTCATTAAAATTAAGTCAATAAGTACAGTCCACACTCAAGGGGAAATGATTACAAAAATGATGTATGTTCCACAGCATAGAGTTCATTAGAAACCATCTTTGAGGCTATCTATTGCGTACATCTAGTGATTTTTGCAAGCATGCTGAACATTATACCATTCTGTTTTTTAGGTCTCACTTTATTTCTTTTAAAGACTTTTGCATTTTGTTTTTCCAGATAATTACTTTATTGTTGGATCACTTTAATCTCATTAAAATATTTCCAAACTTTTTTAGAGAGAAGTCCACATTATCCCTTCCTTTAAGGCTACAATAATCAGTTTCTCATAAAATGTGACCTTTCTAGGGTCACAGAATATTCAGTAAGGTCTCTCTTCGCTGACTTGACTTTAAAAAATGTTATCTCCCAGCCTAAAACATATATATATATATAAATATATATATATATATTTATGTGTGTGTCTATGTATACTAAAGCAGAAATCCACTGTGCATCTACAATGTATAGTATATTACATTTGTGTGGCTATTGTAGAAAATAGCCTATTTCATCTCTTTTGTGTCATAATTCTTCTATGTCAAAAATCTAGTTGGTGTGAAAAATGAATTGGAATAAAGATACCAGATATTTGCACAAATTGACACACATAGAAGATAGTCAATAGTCAATGAAGGAAAGAAATTTTGTTTGAAGGACTGCCTTCGGACTCCATTTGAATGAGATTTTCAGTTTTGCTATACTTTTAGTATATTTATACATATACTCATTTTATCTATAGCATGAAAGTAGTAAAGAAAAAGTATCAAAAACATTTAAAAATCAACTTTTACATGAAAAGATTGTGGTATTTCTGACATTGTCCCAAGACTTTGGTATCAAGGTCAAGGTTGATGAAATCACTAGGATTCCATTATGTGTATAAAAAAATATGTTAAGGTTAGAAAATTCTGTATTGTATTTGATATGTATCCTGAATTACATTTGTAATTGCTAAGTTTTAATGCAATTTAAAAGTACAAAGCACATCTCTCTCAGAATACATATCCTATAACAATTTTCATAATGCCAAGAAGTAAAATGGTGAATTTTACAAATTTGTATTTGCTATTTTTTCCTCCAACATTAACATTTGTGGAGCTACAAGGTTTTTATTATTCTAAACACAGAGCTGAAGGACTGTTCATGAAGAGTGCTGGAAATGCTAGATAAGCTTTTAGTGACTGGCAGTGCCAAAGCTAGCTGTGCTTAAGTTATCTCATAGGCTTCCTTATTATTTTGCCTTGTTGTTGCTAAAGGGGAAATTTATTAAGTGAGAAGAAAATTCAGACCAAAAAATCAATTACTTTCCTCTTCCCTTTATATTCATCATAAGTCTTTTTTTTTTGTTTGTTTGTTTGTTTAGCATGTGGACACAGGTTCCAGTATAAATCATTTAAACATTCAAAGATGCTCTACTTAAATAAAATTAGAGCTTGGTGACTGTAGTCACAAATATAAGGAATAAAGGACATATGCTAAATCACTTCTCTGGTACCAAATGTATTGTTCACTCTATCCCTGCTGTGCTAGTCCTGAGTTATTCCAGAGCATGGCTCACCAGCTGGGCTTTATTATACCAATTAGAAAGGTGACCTTTTACAACAATGAGTGGCTTTATTTATTTATTTTTTCAATGCAAAAATTGTAAGGCTGTATATATGGAACATTACAAGTGAACAAAGAAGTCCAAACAAATACCACTCTAGGATATGAATCTGCAGTATTACATTATTTCCATTTCATTATTCGGAAGTTGGATTTCATGGAGACAGACATACAGTAATAGACCACATTCCAATGTCAGTTCTGTTTGATTTCCCTTATGAAATCACAACTGCTTTGACTTTTTCTGGAAAAAAGGAATGTGATCAATGACAACAAATATTATCATACAATAACCTTCCTTTCATTCAAAAGCATGTCAATGTTTACAGCATTAGGTTTAAATGAAACAAATTATTTTCATAGTAATTATGAGATCACTTATAATTTTGTGTTTAGGAAATATAGAAATTTGAAAATCTTTTGTTATCCTCTGAAGAACCATTGTTCTCAATCACATAGTCATGAAAATAATAGATAAGAACAACATACAGATAGTATAGCATGCGTAGACTAGAACAAAAATTTGGGCCTAGCTTAAAAAATGTGTAACCTTACTTAAATTATTTAAATTTCTTTCTTCCACTTCCATTATCTTAAGGCAAAGTTAATAATTCCAATATTATAATGTTGTATTATGAGGATCAACCTAAGATAAGCTATGTAAAATAATTCTCAATAGCACATAGTGAGTACTCAAGAATTACATGTTGAATGGAGGCATGAGTCAATCTTCTTAACAGATTGCATCATGATATCACAAAATAAATCTGGCACTGTCCTCAAAAGAAAGTTAAAATGAGTTTATCTGTTACATCTCCAGAAGGATTCCCTGGAAATACCTCCCTTAGAACTACTTGCTCCTGATTCTCTGCTACTTCTATGCTCTTATTTTCTTTTACTTTTGTATTTACCAAACAATGATGTAGGTTTTGTTTTTATTTTCTTTAACACATTTGTCTTCCCGATTTGACTGCAAGTTCTGTGATGGTGAAAATTATGTCTTTAAAAAATTGATTTATCACTATATTCAGAGGGATCAACCCAATGTTAAAATAAACACTATTGAATTGAAATGAAAGGATAAAAATGGAAAATATTCATTGAATTACTCAATTCTTCAAAGTAAATGCTCATTAAAAATGCTAGAAGAGAAATAAAAAAAAGAAAAGAAAAACAATAATACCACTGTCAAAAGCACCATCATTAACAATGATGACATTATTTTAGATCCACTCTATTAACAAAAATTTAAAATTCTTACAATATTAACTGTTATTAAAGATGAAGGAAGTAGTTGAAGAAGTGTTAGTTCGGTCAAATATTGATTGCAATATCTAGAAAATGTATATACCATATAAGCACATGATTTTATTACTAAATATACAACCTAGAAGTCTCTAGCATGGTGTGTTCAAGAAGTCAAATGAAGGTAAGTTTGACTGCAGCATTTTTTTATTTGTTCTTTTTAGATATACATGACAGTAGAGTGCGTTTTGACATATTATACATACATGGAATATAACATTCTAATTAGGATCCCATTCTCGTGGTTGTACTTGATTGCAGTATTGTTTGCAAGAGAAGAAAGTAGGAAACAAACATGTCCAATTTGAAAGAGAGTGGGTAAGTGAGGAAACACTACACATCAGGGATAGGAATTAGTTTTCTTCTTTTTTTTATTGTAAACATATGGGATATATGTTGTTTCTCTGGTTGTACATGAAGTAAAGGTGTACCATTTGTGTAATCATACATTTACATAGGGTAACGGTGTTTGATTCTAAATGTAAGAAACAAAGATACAAATTGAAAACATTTGAAGGCAAAGAGCAAGTCACAGCAGCTTTATCTTGTTTATATCCTTTATATGAATTCAAATCTACTCCCATACTATACCATACACAGATGGTTTAAAAACTTACAGAGGTAATAAAATTTCTGATATTCAGACTGGAAAATATACCCATAAAATTGATGACACACTCCTTGAGGAACTACCGCAGAGAAAGAGAAATTGGATGAAGGAGTGGAAGGGATAATATTTAAAATTTATTTATAACATTATAATATAAATAAAAGTAGCATGCTAAGGAATTCATCCTAGTCTCACTTGGTATATTCAGCTTTCTACACATATAATTTAATAGTTTAAACTTAAAATTGTTATTGTCATGTACTCAGGTCTTAGTATATTTCTCTTTATCTGTGTTGTACATAAGTTGAAAAGTTTTCCAGTAGTTATTGCTCTGGTGGCATTCAGAGTGTATTGGAAACATTTGTTGGACACCTACTTCATAGTGGGCAGTCTTTGAGATTCTGCACAAGAATGAAGAACAGCCTCTAAAATCGAATATCTTCATAAAGAATGGGGATCAAACATTACATACTGACTTCCCACTAGAAAATTTCCCACAATGACAATGGCAGTGTGCATTTTTTCATGGGAACATCTTTTAAAAACACATGTAACAATAAAAAAAAAAGTTAAAAGTAAGCATACAGACCACATATGTAATAAAGTAAACACATAATCATTTAACACTAAATTGTTGAAATGTCGCTTTCTAAAATGGATCCATGATGGCCAGCAGTACTATTCATAGTTTTTAGCAAAATCTTTTCCCCTTTACTTGGTTCTGATATTTCAAGGACTTTGCAGATACAGATGGAATAAATTCATTCATATCAGGTAATCTACTTAATTTCTATTTATCCACAAAATAGTGAACCAATTTCTGCTGGGTTTATGGTATTTACTGACGTTTTTAAGGTTAAATAAGAGTGAGGTAAGTTTCCTACAGTGCATTTTCCTTTTGGGAAATTACAGTTTACATTGGTTTGCCTGTTTATAATAAACTCTGGATAAAAGCTATAGGTTATGACTGTAGGTATTCAGTATTTACAACCAGGAGCTGAAGCAGACAGAAGAAATGCCAGTTTGATTACTTTTTGTGATAGTCAACGAATGTTGGTTGAAGCAAGTTCTTTTCACTCTTTTTAGAATGTGCATGGATTTTTTTTTAATCACCCCAAAGACAATTCCTTAAATAATGAAATTGAATGTGCCTTCTGATCATATTGTATTCTCAACTCAAATGAAAAACAAAAACTATGGATTTTGTAAGGTTTGGTCTGTGTGGTTGTTTGACTTTACATGGAGATAATAATACACCAGAAGGTGGATAAATGAGGATCTGGAGGTGGTGCTGGCCTGATTCTCATGCCAGTATTTCCATTGCAGATGAGAGACAGAATTCAGACATTCAGATGGGCTTAGTCTAGTGGGGGGAAAAAGGCATAAAACATATGTTTTTCAAAACTGAACTCAGATTCAAGAGTTTTTTGGATACTGACAAAGAAAAACAACATGAAAAAAGATGGGCAGTAAAAAGAACCATGAGGGTGGTAACAACGTGTTCAGTCACACTCTGGGCTTCTGCCAGATCTGACAGGCAAGTAACTGGCAGAGGCGGGAGGGGAACTCAGACAATAATAGAAGTGGTAGTGGCAAGGGCCACCTGCTTCTTCTAAGAGATAAACTATTGTTAAACCCTTGGCACTTTGCAATGGAACCTTGTATCCACAGGCAGGAAGCAGGGCACAGTGGGTTATTAGTCTTGGGAATTCATGCCAAGGCACAGAGAATCATCCTTGCTTTCCATTGAGAGAGAAAAGAGCATGCCAAAACAGCTGGAGGATCTGCTGCCATGGGAGTTTCCTGGAGGACTGAATCTTCTTACAGCCATACAAATTTACATATTTCCATATTCTTATAAATTTGCATACACACATATGTATATTTACATGCACACATGTATATGTACATATACTTAGATATTTACATACACACATACGTATCCATACACATTTATACATAACTTGTGTATGTTTAAAATATATGGTTTAAATAGTTTAAAATACATTTGTTTAAAGATGCATACATATATATCCAATTTTAGTGAGAAAAAAAAACTGACTTAGGCAAAGCATCAGATCTTGTGCCAGTTCTTTAACACTTTTATTTCGCACTTTTTATATACAGATCAATGCTCAAGGTGTGGAGGACAACTTTCCTCATGATAAGCCTAGAGAAATAAAAGATGTAGAGATGATTCTGTATGCTACAAATAACCATCATGTGTTCTTAGAAAATAGTTGCAAATGTAACATTTACATATTGGGCAGAAAGTAATTAGATGTTGATGTTCTCGAGCAGCTTCAGGGCAGATATTTCACGGTGTAGCACAGAGTTATCACTTCAGCAATGGCATATCCCTTTCAGCTCAAATTTGGATCCAGAAGTGCCTTTCCATGCCAAAAGTTGCTTAAAGTATATCCCTGATCATCATCGTAAGACTATTTCATGCTGTTTTCATCTGAAAGAGTTCAGATAGAGAATTATTTTGGTTCAAGAAACTGGCTTGGAGAACACTACAGTGCTCATGGATAATAAGAAAATCAGGTAAGAACCTAGACAAAAGTGTTTTCTTAGCTACACTGGTTTAAAGTTATCATGGACTTCTTGGTGAGATGGACGTGCAGATTAATTTCAGAAACCACAACCTACATGGTATAATTCATTTACTGTTAATGCTGTATACTAAAATGTATATAAGATCATCTTCACAGAATGAGGCTTTAAATATCTACAACAAATCTTGACCTTCAAGGGCCACTATGGCTGCTGTTGACTCTTACATCTGTTTTTTGTGTCTTTCTGCCTAGGTGGACACTCTGAATTGGTATACAAAATAGTGCAATGAATTTCAGCAATAGTAGCTAAGAGCTTATCATTTGCATGGTTTTGTATATAATTAAGTAAATAAAGAGACTTATAGGAGAACAAATAGTGACTACCTATGCGCAGATTATCTATGTCAAATAGTGATGAATGCTTTATTGTATTATTTTTGATTGTTGAGGGTACACATTGTGTAGTCATTTACTTATTTAAATCTTTAAAATTGTTAACTCTTATTTTCTTCTTGAGATCTCCTGCTGTTGAAGGCATTGTCAAACTTTTTTCTTGTATGGAAATAGTATGGGAAGTAAAAAAAAAAGAAGTATAGCTTTTGAAGTATAATGGATTTCAAAATGTAGTGTTTAAATATTCATATAAATTATTCGCATTAACTTTTCCAAAGTAACCATTATGTTCCAGGCATTTGGAGAATGTCTTACATAGTTTTGCTCTGGTGTCAGCCTTACCTGACACATGTTATAGTCTACATTTGTTCACTGAGAAGACACAGCTCAGTTAAATGAAGGTTTTGTTTAAGTTATCACTTGCAGGGAAGGAGCACAAACCTTGCCCCCCCAACTAAGATTTCCAGTTCCCCACAGAATAGTCTAATCAGCATTATCCCAAAGAAATACAAGTTATAATATGCAACTTAAATTTTTCTACTAGTCATATTTTAATAGTAAAAAGAAATCTGTGAAATTAATTTTTATATTATAAATAATTTAATATATCATAAAAATTACTGATTCAACATGTAATCAATATAAAATTTCATTCACGAGATACTTCGTATTTGCTTTTCTTAATGTTTGAGCTCTGGTGTGCGTTGGATACCTACAGCACAACTGAGTTTCATCTAGTCCCCCATCAAGCATGTGAGAGCCACGGTGACCAGCAACTGCTGCATGGTGGTTGCAGGTCTACCTAGTTCAAAGTTAAAGTCAAGGTAGAAATTAAAGATTAAAAGATATGGTTTTATGTGATCCCTGGTTCTACCACTTGTCTAAAGTATACTGGACAATGACTTAACCTGAGTCTTTTCTCACATGGTTAAAAATATGGTGATGATAACTTGACCCCCAAAGTTGTGAGGTATCAAAGGGGAAAATCTAGCTGATCACGTGGCACCTAGGGGAATTAACCAGAAGGAAGGGGATTGACCAGGTGCCTGCTCTTTTCCCCTCTTTTGATCATGTATTCTATTCCCGTAAGGATAAACTTTGGGGCCCAAAACCTTAACCTTCAAGACTTCTTTAAGAAAGTTTTGAGAGGAATCACATTTAGCTTCATGAGTTTTATATTTTATTCTGAGTTTCTATCATGGATTAGATCACCATGATTGGCCAAAGGGTTGTGGGAATGTGGCAAGTTTTTCAACTGCATTGAAGTTGGTAGTCAGAATTCAAAGAAGCTTATGTGACCACAAATCAAGATTATATTTGACAACCAAACATCAATTATTTCAGAATGTTTGCAATTTTTTTCACCTGGGCTAATAGATACTTAAGAATTCCTTCATAAAGTCTGAAACAAATGAAAGACCAGGTCAGAACAGATACAGCTAAGTTTTGGACTCTAATCTCAATTCAGTTTTTTCACAAATTCATGTGGCCCATGAAGATAGTTTCATTGGTATTTCAAATCAAGAATTATATTATTATGCAAATCAGGCACTTGTATCCTATAATTCATCAGAATTATACATTTGGAATGACCTACTATTTAGAACCAGATGAATTTAGGTTTAGAAGACAATTATGTCACATACTAGCTTCAATAACTGGATCAAATTCTAAATTTATCAAAGTTGTGATACTAAAAATTTGATGTTAAGTTTATAGTTGATATTTGCAATACCTTTTCCATCTTGCCTACATAATACATACTCAAGTAATACTAATATAATAAAATCATGGAATAATATGTAAGAGAAATTAAAGCACTAGAAAATTAACATGATGAGGAATACATCAAATTTAGTGACTTTTCATCTGTCCACCTATAATCAGTGTATTGTCCTTTTGTTTACCTAAGTCCATTTAAAAAATACATCGAGTTCTAATTGATAGAATGCTAGGAATCCCTTAGAATCCCCCGTGTGGTTTTTCCAGAACTCATAGCCCTCAGTGATCCCTAGAGGTAAACATCATCCTGAAATTTTGGCTTGTTATTTATTTTCATTTTCATTTTTTATTTTAAATGGATATGAATGTATCTTTATACAATCCATCATTTAATTTTGCATGTTTTTATGCTTTACATAAGTGTAAGCATACTGTATGCATTCTTCTGTGACTTTGCTCAATATCATATTTATGAGATACAAGAAGTTTTAGTTGACTCACTTTACCATGTTGCATACCATATGACTCTTTTAAGATTGTTTTTTTCTATTATGGGACTTTGTGTTGTTTCCAAATTCTTGTAGTAACAAACAATGCTTCTAGAGATATTTTTTGCTTGTGTCTCCATTAACATCTGTACCTATGCAAATATATAAACATGAACACACACATTCACACTCACACTTTTGTATACATATGTATATATGAATGTGTGCATATGCACACACAAACACACATTTGTGTGTTTTCCTAGGATATATTTTTATTAATTGAATTGGTGAGTTGTATAATATGTACATTTACAGATTTACTAGGCAATTCCAAATGAGGTTCCAACATGACTATGCCAATTTATATCTGTATAGAACAATAATATTTAAAAGACTTTTGTCTTGGCATAGGATGCACACATAGACTAATTAAACAGAAAATCCAGAGACTAATTCATGTTAACATAGGAATTTGATTTTTTAAGAATTATGATGTTTTGAAGTTATAGAAGGTGCCAGATAATTGGCTATTCAGAGAGAATAGAAAAGAAAAACCAGCTGATTCACAAATCCTACTTTATACTCAAAGCAAATACCAGTTTTAAGGGTATTACGGACTTAAATGTAAAAAGCAAAAATACAGGACTTTAGAAAATCATATAGCAAAATAATTTTTTTTACTTGTAGGTCAACAACATATATTAATGGAGACAAAAAACTGAAAACTATGAAGTAAAATAAATTTATATAATTTAATAAATATTTTATTCAAAGGATATAAGAAGAATAAAACAAAAAAATAAATTCATGTATTGAAAAAAAGCCTAAATATTGCATATTAACTGCAGTATACTGTAATGAGGGTCATTAAACTTTACATAGAAATGGACAGATAGTAGCAAAAGCATCACTTTGAACTCACATAATATTTAATATACATATATTAGTGTAATATTATATATAGCTAATCAATGTATTTATAATAGAAGTGGATGTAATACTATTAAAATCTGAAAAAATAACATATACATGTTTACACATAATCCTAATTTAGAAAAAAGGTATCTCCAAACTGCTTATACTACAAAAATCATACATTTTTGTTTTTATTAAAATTGGAAGTTTTTATAGCTTTTGGTTCACACTTCAGTATTTCATATTATACCATAATCTGGGGCACCCTGAGTGCGTGTTTATGTTCAATATTCTGCAGAGGTTGAGAAACAGGGAGAGAGGAGACAGGTACAGAATAGTATAAGTGGTCAGCCTAATAGGGGAAGAATTAGGAGATCTTTAAAACTTACTGAGGGCCCAAAGTGTGAGTGAAAGAGGAAATATGTGGAATGGACTAGGGCAAAGAAATTAACTTTGCCTTGACTACTCAGAATTCTGTTGTCCTGTCTGGGCCTCAGTTTCCCCACTAGGTCCCTGAAAGGGATCAGGATTATTAGTCTGAGGGTCCTGTCTCTTACAATGTCTAAAATATTTGGAGGCTGTTGTCTGGCCCTCTCCCAAGGGACTCATTTCCTAGCATCTATCCCTCTAACCTTCCCATCTCATTCCCTTGAAAAAAAATTAGCATTTTTTTTCTTTCACTAATACTGTCTGAAACTTTAGTGGGTGCAGAAAACACAAAATGATGGGCAAGAGAAGAGGAAACCAGAAACCATTTGGGGCTACATCGCTCCCTGCATACAGTTTAGCCCACAGCCTGCTGGGAAATTAGCTGCCTGGATATCTCCCCGGCAGGGACCCCCACCCCACATACACTCCACATACACCTCCTCACCTTGCCCTCAACCTGTTGATTCAGTTCTAAAAAGGAAGCAAGACAGGATGGAGAGACACCCCTGTCATCTGACCCAACAAAGTCACCCACAAAACCTCTGATATTATCACTGAGCATTTGTTTTTAAAGATAAAAACACAGAAATACCCAGATGGGTGGTGATGGGGAGAGTCAGCATGCTCAGAAACTTCCATGATGGAAGTCATTCTGCTATTATGAATATACTCCAGGACTTCCCTAGATCTGAGCAGTAATTGAAGCCTGATGAAGCTCCAATGACTGCTGTGCCTTGAAGGCAATAGTTGTGGTCATATAGATATTGATGGCCTAGGCCATATACTGATGGCTGCTCTGGTGGGAATCCTGTGTATAAACCACTCCAGGGACATGGAAGAGTTGTCATGCTTGTTGGTTCCTAGCTTGGTGTCACTGATGTTTTACTGGGTCTCCAGGGCCATCATGCCCATCTGGATAGCACACTTGTTTGTCCTATATGGAGGCTGAATGTAGAGTGGTCCAAGTGGTATGATATGGTTCTTGAGACTTAGTGATACCTTCTCATGCCCTATGCCATCTTGCTTATCTTGCTGATAGATGTATTGGTACCCATCTGCAAGCCAGTGATGCACTGGTCCACCTTCATGGTGGAATCATCAAAACTTTCTTCTGCTTTTCAGAGTACTTGATGCTGATATCCACATATTCTGCAGCCTCTTTGTCTTGGCCTTTCATTCCATCATGAGAAGAGACACCTGTATCATCATTAAGTTCCTGCTCTTAAACAGGACATTGACCTTGAACAGGTCCATGGAGTTCATGCTGTATCTGACCACAGTCTTGGTTTTTACTTGGTGTCAGTTCTGCAATGAGTGGTTGATCTGGAGGACTGAGCCTGGTTGCAGCTGAATGTGCATACAATAATCCCATCCTTCAGACCTTCTGGAAGTCATGGCTAAGAAAGAGGCCTCTGAGTTCTTCCACTCAGCTCCAGAGCTTTGTTTTCATCTGAGAGTTGTATTTGGACAGGAACCGCAGTTAAGAACCTGCAGTTAAGAGCTGGCAAGAGGGTTCTTTGCTGAATTTCATGGGGTTTGTGGATGGCAGAAGTTGTTGACTAGGTTGGAGAGTCAAAGCAGACAGATCAAAAACAGTGTTTTACCAATGAAGTTATTACGGCCCCAAATGGTTCAGAGCTGGTGACTAACTGGAGGAGAGACAGAGTCTCTAACATTTATCCTAATGTTACTACCTTTGGACAGTCAATAAGATGTTTTATTTGGGTAGCATTAACATATTGGGGCAGAAAAAATTCCATAATTATAGTGTAAGTCATTCTGCTGTTAGCCAAAACAAGGCTAGTTTGCTGGCTTCTTGAAACAGAAGAGAGAGGAGCTCATCAGAGGCACAATAGTATTCCTTTTTATTAAAGCTATCTTTCAGAAAAGCCATAAAATGAGCAACTTTATCAACAGCCTGTTCCAAAACAGGCTGCTTTAGAAGGCGACAGGAACCAGTTTGGCATCTGAATTATCATGGAAAATTTCATTGAGAGGAAAGAGCCCCATCAGTTCCTTCTTTCTAAATTAAATCCAGAGATACTGTTGAGGAACTGCTGGCTTCCCATATGTTCTTGGTCTCCTTATATAAAATCCTCCTGGGAACTCTTTCCCAAGCTTCTAAACTCAAAGAAGACTTTTCAAAAACTTTTTGTTAAAGTTAAATTCAGTATTGGAGAACTTTTATTTATTTCTGATAGATATGAGAAAAGTTAGTAGGTATTATTGACCTGAGTGTAATAATGTCCCTCAAGGCTAACCTTTAAATCTTTATGTGCTCAGTAATTCAAGCTATGCAGAGCATCTTTCTCTGTCTTTAAGAATATTATAACATTCCATAAAGCTATAATAAAAAGAGTAGTGGAAAAGGGCAAAGGGAAATTACCTCTTTCTCTGTAACGGCTCTGTAGAGCATTCACATACTCCGTTTACTCAAATGAGGTCCTTTTGGCAGTCTGCAGAGAGTTTCCTAAAAGAAATAATGCAGAATGATATTAACCTGAAATGTTGAATCCCTTTATTAATCCAAGGAATCAAATTACTCTTTTCCTTAATAAAATATAAATTAGCATCCTAGCTTGACTGAGATAAGAGACTCATATACTGCCAATATTGTTTATAAGAACAAAAAGGATAATTCCATAATGACAGCTTCCTAGTGTGTTGTTTTCACTAGTTTTTATGAAGCCAATTATTATATTCTGAGTTACTTATAAATTATAGTTATTAGATGATGCTAACTTGCTAATTCTAAGTTCTTTTGGTGAATGAGATGCATAAAATTTTGACTTAGTGGATTAAATTTGAAGTCATTATTGCTTAAAAACTTTCTAAATTAGGCATGAATTCTAATCTGTAATAAGTTTTGCTTATTGTTTCACTAATCTTCTACGTAAGCAAAAGCAAAGGAACATTCCCGGAAGCAAAATACATCACAAAACTGTGCTGGCAATACCGAGGGTAACAAAACTGCATTAATAGTGCTAAGGATCTTACCTGTTTACATCTATAGATTACTAAGTACATTCTTTACATAAGTTAGCAACATTCTTATCATGGTTATAGGTTATGAATAATTAGGATTTGACCTCTCACATACCAAGTCATAATTGTATCTTCACAGATAACATCAGGATTGATCTGGTATCATGACATGCTTAATGTACATTTAATAGCAAAATGGCAGCATGACATAGATCTATACATATTTACAACAAAAAATATCAAATATGGTAAAAGGTGTAGTAAACTAGGACAAAAGGAGTCTTCTATATTTCTATACTCTTGATAGAGTGACTATTTTTAGAAATACTAGGCACACATCCAATTCAGAGTAACATTAGAAGCATTAATTCAGGAAAAATACAGGGTGATTGCTGATATTGCTTTCGGTGTGCATTGCTCTGGAGATCTTATCTGGCAAAATAGATATGAATCATTAATGGAGATAAATGAATTTAAAAGAAAAAATATAAAATTTTCTTTATGTGCAAAGGATATGATTGTCTATTAATGACATGAGATAACTAACAAAATACTTAGTACATATATGACAGTTCAACCAAAGCATCAGAATGATAATCACTCTAGATTATTCTTAGGAATAAATCTAGCAATGAATATGCAAACCCTTTATAAAAAATTATAAACTCCTTTCTAAGATATTAAGGAAAATCTGAGTAAAATATGTGATAAATACTGTTCATGGAGAAGACAATATTGTAAAGATACAAAATTTCCAAAGTTACCTTATTAATTATCAATCAACATTGTAACTAGTCATTTTGAAAATTTCACAATCTGATTCTAAATATTTCCTATGTAAGAACAAAGGGACAGCTACTAAAAGAAAAAAAATGGACAAAGAATAAGACTGAGGGATTTCTCCAACATATTACAACTCATTAAAAAGTAAGTCCAAGGCTAAGGATGTGCTTCAGTGGTGGATCAGGTGCTTAGTATGTGCAAGCCCTGAATTCAATTCTCAGTAAAAAATAAAATCTAATTGAGACAATGTGGTTTTGGCACAAAGATTCACAGAAACACACATAGACTGAAAAAAAATCAGAGATTAGAAAGTGACAAAGGACATATCACTTCTATGGACACTTGACATGTATGTATAACATAAATATTGCTAGAAATAATGGAATCATAGTAGTAGATTATAGTGAGCATCCTTCACAAAAATTCAGGTGCATTAATGATCCACATATGAAAATCAAAATGTTAAAATATTTTAAAAGAAAGTAATGGAAAATTGTTAGAAAGCTCCAAGTATGGAAAGACAACTAAACTATGAAATGCAGAAAGAAATAGTTTTATAAATTTGTTAAGTTAATATTCAATTTTCTATCTAACAGGTAAACCATAAACAAAATTAAATAGATAATTAATAAAATCAAATTAGATGTTTGGCACACCTACTACCATATTTAAACTATATTGAAAGTCAATACTTACATAAACTTATAAAATGAATAAGGAAAGCAGAAACAAAAAATACTTACACAGCTAAATAATAAAGCAATGTGGTCAAAAAGAAATCTCAGAAGAAGAAAAATAAAGAGGCAATAATACATTTTATGTATAATCTATGCTCACTCTTTCTAGAAATGGAAAATACAAGGTAAAATAATAAAAAGCACTACATAATCACCAGGCAAATGCTCCCAGTTCTAGCAAATTTTACTGAGGAATGCTCAGATGCTTCTTCTGTAGTGCAAATTGTTACTTCTATCTATTCCAAAGAGCAGGTTAACAGTGTCTATTGGATTTCAGGGTGTATATATTTCTCATCCCATAGATTCTTATTGAAGGTACATATCTTTAGCACATGTGCAAAAGTAGAACTGTAAAAGGATATTTATCATAGCACTGTTTAAAACAAAACTTTGAAAATGACTTGCTTATCAACAGAGAATATATAAAAAGTTACATACTCACAGAGTAGCATACAGCCATTCAGATAAATGAACTAGAAGGGTAGTTATTGATCTGTATTGATCTCGGGCACACAATTCTAAGTCAAAACAGGATGGAATGAAATTACATGTCCAATTCTGTAATATCAGAAATATTAAAATATTGTACTTTCACTTATAGCCAAATGTCTTTTTTATTGCTTAAGATGGGAAACATTCTATCAGCACTTGAATTAATTTTTGCATGACTTTTTAAGCATCAGGAGTGAAAGAAAAGGAAGAGAATTGTTCACGTATATATTTGGAGCATGGTTGCCACTGGCAGGGAGGAAATAGCATGAGATCAGGGAGAGTTATCAATGAGCTTAGATTACATATGTGATATTTTATGACAAAATCTTTAGCAAATTGGATGAAATGCTAAGGTGTGCTAAAGCTCTTGGGTGTGTTCATGGGTATCTATTTTTTTTTTATTTTATACAATTCTTGAATATGTTATATCCTTAAAAATTAAAAATATAAATGTTTAGGCTTAGAGATAAACAAATACGTTTAGATTATCTTAATATTTTATCTATATATTCCTCACTATTCTGTTCTTTTCTTGTTGGAAATTGTATGACCTCAATCATTTTATTTTATACTCCTATTACATGGTGTATTTGAAATTTGGGGGATATTACAAAGTATCAGCTCCTAATTTTGCAACAAATTCGAGAGTATAAAAGAGACAGTTTACAAAAGTATTTTGACAGATTTTTCTTTCTATACTAAATTGTTTCCTAGATTTAAGTAAAAAACCATAGATTTTTTTCTTAACTTGAAATCTTAGATGCTTCAGATTAAGTACCAGGGAATCAATTATATGAAAAGAAACTAAGTGTGACAGTCCTGAAGAAATTGATTAAAAAACTAAAATGATATTACAGTTATTGATGGTACCAGATCTGAGGAGATTCCATTTGGGGCATATCAATTGTGTGTTAAATTGTACTTTCCAGAGGGCCCTTCCAGGGCTAAACGACTGGATATAAAGTGCAAGTAGAGGAAAAAAAAAAAAAGATAATGCCTTAGAAAAATAAAGTCACAGCATATGCATAAGCACCTTAAATAGGCCTATATGTTCAGCCATGGCCACATAGATACTGCAGTATTTCACTAAGGAAATTAGTGTAATATAGTTTGTGAAATTTAAGGGACAAAATACACATAAAGAATGAAATAAGGGGCTGGGGATGTAGCTCAGTTGGTAGAGTGCTTGCTTCGCAAGCACAAGGCCCTGGGTTCAAGCCCCAGCACGAAAAAAAAAAAAAAAAAAAGAAATATATACATATATGTACAATTTGTATTATGGGCTTCATGTTCTGTGTTTAATAAGCCATTTTAAAGAATGAGAAGTTTAAACCTTGCAAAATAGGAGAGAAACTGGTCATTGTCTTATCATCATCATGGGTTGCTCTTAAGGCCCCTTAATCTCCTTAGATAAGTCACTTAATCTTAAAATACTTATGGCTTTGATCATTTAAATAATCTGATCTACTTCCTTCTCTTCACTTGCAGGTGACATTCAAATGCATAAGGTGTTTTCCTGACTATTTTAGTTCATCAATAGCTATAGCAAGACATTGGGAAAACTCTAATAGGAACTTAATGGTAATTTTTCACCTGAAAAATATTAGTACAAACATTTCATCTGGATCATCAGAAATTTGTTTGGTAGTTCTTTGGAGATTTCCTCAGAGATTTCTCTCTGTAGTATGTTTCGTCATATTTATGAAAGCTATTTGCACAAATAATAGGAATAACTTTTCAGGGAATGATGCATACCAACCCAAGTCAAATATGTGTAATGTACAGTTGGTTACTATAAGCTCCTTTTTCTCTCTGGAGGATTGACCGTATATTCCTGCAGTGTATACCATTTTCCTCTCCTTATTTTCTTGTTCATTTTTTTTCATTATTTCTTTTATTTGTTACAAACAAAAATTAAACATTATTTTTCTGGGTCCTGTATCCAGCTGTGTACCAGCTATTTGGGATCAATTAATGAGTGAGTTCACCATTCACTTGTTAAACACACATGTTTTATATGTTCCCCCGTTCTGTGCCCTGGAGATAAATTATCTAGGAATGGGACTTGTTTTTGTGGTCATGAAACTTGTCCTATAGAGATCAATACTCTTTAAACTGTGCTCTTCTTTTAGGAGTGTATAGTCTATTGGCTTCTCATTTTAAGGTAACAAGATCATCTACAGGCTTGGGAGCATATTAGTTCTAACTTCCCAAGACTTCTAGTCATCAAATTTTCACATATATTTGTTCTGTGTGAGACTTCCAAAAACATCATGGAGTGCGAACTCTGGGCGGAAATAAAGGAGTCCTGTGGGTAGCCACGTTGACACAAGGCTAACAGTGTATCTCTGACTTATTTTAATTTGCTCCCATCTTAATTCTGAAAGACTTCTTTCATTCCCAAAGCACTTTCAGTGATGTGCTTGATTTCTACAAAACTTGCAGTTCTTTTTTTAATATTGGCAGAAAATATGTGGAAAGAATTTTGGATTTTCAGCAGGGAAGCCTATGAGGGAATGACTTCTAATCTAGGTTTACCTCAGTGTTATTTTATCATCAGAAACAAAATTTGACTGAAATAACTCAACATAAAAGAAATTATTTGCAGGCAGAAGTACAGCCGATAAGAGTCATTGAAGAGAAATTGAAGAAAATTTTATAAATGTCAGGAATTAAACCAAAACTTAGTGGCTTTATACAACAACCATTTCATTTATTCATGATTCTGTGGATCAGTAATTTGGGTTGGACTCAAATTGCTTAAATTCCTTGCTACTTATATGCCAAAAATCCTACCAATGGTCTATATGACCCAATGATTTTTAGGTCTTGATTAGATTCTTCTTTCATTTAAAGTAAGAATTGGGAACAACCAACTTGGAAATGAATGTGTTAGCTCTTCATTAAAAACAATGATGTGTGTGTGTGTGTGTGTGTGTGTGTGTGTGTGTGTGTGTTTTGAGGTCACTTAAATGTCTACAGCTGACTGGTGGTGAGGTTAATGATAAGTGGTCTCAATCCAATGCCTCCTATTGGTAGTGACTGTCAGATGGACCTCTCTCTATATGTGGTTTCTCTAGATATTCCCCAGGAGAATAGCCTGGGTTTTCTCACATGAAAATAGCATTCCAAAATAGTGAGAGTTGAAGCTACAAAGGTTTGTCAAGTTCTATATCATTACCTGTCATATTCTGTTGGTCAATACAAGTCTCAAGGCCAACCTCCAGATTCAAAGTTTAGGGAGATAGTTACTTTTTATTGGGAATGGTGGAAAATAATTTTTAGTCAATAACATGAGGGTATCAAGAAAGAGAGTTTCCTTTAGGAAATTTGAGAGGAGTTACCTCCAACCACTGTTAACTTTAGGAATGGGTTGCTTATCTTGGCTAGGGGCATATACCTGTGCTTATCCGAGGAGAGCAGTTTTCCTTGATTGGCAGTGCTGAAAATTACGGAGTGGGAAGACTAATGCCTGAAGCAAATATACATTGTTATTACTGAAAGGGAAGGACTGAATGCCAGGCGGGTAAAAACAATGGGAGCCGTTTTACTGAAAGACATTGAGAAAATCACTTACCTTTTTGGTCCCTTATTTTTAAAGTGAAAATAATAAGTAAAAGTTTCTTCCATCACTTTGCTTTTAGTGCTCTGATCATCTTCTGTTTCCATTCTAACTTCCCATTTTTTAAAATCACCAATTGTTTCAGATAACCAGAGATTGTGGACCACATGCTCTCCTTGAACTTCATGGCAAAATAGAGCATTTTTGTTAAATAATCAACATCTCCCATTAGATTAAAAGTTCTGTGAGTGCAGGAATTGTCTCTTGTTCATCTCTGAATTTCCATCTCCTGGTATGTTTGGAGCACACTAAATATTAATTTTGTATTGGAAGAATCAAATAATTGATGAAATCTCCAGAAGTATCTTAACATTTACAGACCTTATTTTATTTTCTATCAGGAGGTGATTTAATTTAGCAGTATACTATTTAACTACATTCTTTTACAAATTAATATCATTCTCTCCTTTCACCTTTTTCATAATCATCCTCAAATTTATGAAAGAAAATCATACCTTTTACTTATTCTGCATCTCACTAAGTTGCATTGATTTTGGTTACCAAATTCCTCTGGGGTGCCAAAAGGACAATTTGAAATGTTAGTGAAGAATTTTAAAAAGGTGAATGAGTCTAATGAATAGGTAATATCTGTTTCCAAGTGAATAGTGGAATTCCAATTCTTCACTTTTAACTAAATGAATGAAGATATTATATTTTCATTTGATAAATAAATAATTATAGCTGATAGAGCATTGGTTTGATTTTTGGTATACAAATCACCAAGGAATTGAAATAATTTGATAAAATTTCTATAATAAAATCTTTTGATTCCTAAATACTTAACTATGTTAGTTTAGTTTTTTATTTCTTATAGCAATACAGAAATTGTATTCTATTTGGAAAGAGGATGAAAAACTACCATAGATTCCAGTTCCTAATGATCCTTAGAAGTTATAAAAAGTGATCCAATCAACTTAGAGGACTAAAGTGAGAGGAACTATTTATGAGGGGCAGTAACCTCATAGTTACTTGGACCAAGTGATAAAAAGCCAAATGTAGAGTGAATGATGGTATTATGGTGGGACTAGTTAAAAGGAAAGGATATCCCTTCTGACAGAGATTCTTAGTAAAGCATGGCATTGAATGGAGTTGAAGAAGCATTCATAAGAAAGCAAAAATCAAGACCACTACATAATTCATGGGACTTAGTAAAAAATGAAAATGTGAGGCCCTTCATTCAGAACTTAAGAATTTTAGTAGGGTAACATCAGAATGTTTAATCAAATGGCCAGACCCTTAGCACTATGCAACTGCTCAGGCAGCAATCTCCCTGAATCTACCCCTACCAGAGACCTCCAAATCAGCAGAATTTGCATATGAATGAACTTGCCCAAAGCAGAGGGCACCCATGTCCCTGTGGCCATCTCCCTTATTTCAGTTCATATCTCTCAGTAAACACACCTGTACTACCTGTACTCTTATATCTGGTCTCCAACCCCAGAGGAATTACTGACCAGAAGAGGAAAGAGGGAAAATTTTCCTTAGCACCAAACCATACCCATAATTTCCTCTTCACCTGGAAGTGGGGTCCATTGCTTTTGTCTGTGCTGTGGAATAAGGAAATGGGTTTACTGTTGATGCAAGTAGAAGCTTATTAAATAAATGAAAGCACACAGGGTTAAATATCAAAATGAGCCTATACCAGCTAGTAATGACAGTAACTTAAAAGGTACGACATCTTGCAAAAATATGATTGACAGTTGCTCTAAATAAGAGAAAAGGGAAATTTAATAGAGCAAAGCTCAGTTGAATCATAGGAAGAAATGATATGATTTCATATATATGAGCCAGAGTTGAGCCTCATCAATAGAATGATTACCTAAATATACATATGGCTGTGCTGCAAATAGAGGAAGAAAACCTGAAGGATAGTGGGAAAACAGGAGGAGAGATGATAAGGTTTGGGAGTATCTGAACTATCATCAGAAACATTGACACTGAGAGGATTTTAACAGGCAGGGGCAATGAAATAAGTTCTAGGTAAACCAGATATCATTTATATTTAATCATGACCTGGTAATTAGCCACAGGGATTTTATATTTTAAATCACTATCTAAAGTCGAGGCCATAGATGATGTGTAAACTTAAAACTATCTTTTGGCAGACAATTTAGAGCTTACATATTTTGAGATCTTCATAAAAAATGAAGATGTGCCACATGTTTTGTTTGGTGTTTCCTGCTAGCCTGTGATGTTACAATAAAACTAAGTGACTGAAGATCAGAGAGCAGATCAGAAAGGCTTTCCAGTTGACCTCCCCGATACAGGGGCATAGCCTTATACTAAGGAGGGAAGGAAAGACAGAGGCAGAGAAAGTGCTGTTTGAAAATAAAAATGGTGCTGGCTTTAGGGAAGAACAATTGAGTGTAACTGTGTAAATGACACAGTGGAATTATGCTGGTAATTTTCCCCTGCTGCACATATAAATTATGCAGAGAATATTGGATTGGTAGCTTCTTTGTAGTGAAAACTGCCTTTTCCCTTCCAGGCCTGGCAGAGGTGAGAGTAGTGCTGAGAAGAGTTAGAGAGCATATAACGAAGGGACAGGAACATAAAAAATCCAGGATACTGGAAGACTGAAAGTCTAAACCTGCAGCTTGAGAGCCAGATTTAGGAAGAGATGCATTTTATTTAACCTGGGAATTGGGCTACCATGTTGGCAGGCATAATGAGTTTCTTAAATAATTAACAATTTAAGCTAATTGCTTGATCCACAACAAAATTAGCTCTAAGCTGATATTTTTCTTTGCAAGAATTAAAAGTCTTACTTAGCTTCTCTATTTCTCGTTTTTAAAAAATCCAGTAATGCGTCAGAAAGGCAATACCATATAGTATAATGGTAAATAAATGTCTTCAAAACTTATGTAGTCTCTTGACAATAACCTTGACATATTTTTCATATTTTAGAATGATCAACATAACATCTTCTTGGGGCACAATTTGCAGAAACATGACAGACGAGCAATGCAAAATGCCAAAGAAAACTACCTGTCTGAGGTTACTGTTGGGTTCTTTACATTTTATAAGATGTAATTTGGTTCATTTTCTCTAGATACTTTTCCTTAATGGAAGTAAAGAAGTGTGTAAAATAATGAGATCCCTCATTACATGATACACACTTTTCACAGAAAAGAATACTATTGGCTGAAAGTGATCATGTCTTTGAAAATATTCACTAAACTGATGTTTATGAATAATCATCTATGTCATTATAGCACATATAGAAATAAAATGAGAACTGATAGAAATATAATAAGAACCACAAATATATGGCATTTATTCAGGAGGCAGAAGTTTTATGCAGACCTTCCTAAGCTAAAATACAGGTTTTGGCAAGTGTTGTGTACTTCATTCTTCCCCACAGCTCTAGGGGAGAAGTGATGTCTTGTGTTTCCTGCTTCCAAAAGCCACCCACATCTCTTGGCTCATTGCTCCCTCCTATCTTCAAAAGCAAGTCTGATTGGTTGAGTGTTTTTCACAATGAAACACTCCAACCTACTTCTCTGTCCTTTTTTTCCACGTTTAAGAATTGTTGGATTTACCTTGGGCCCACTGAGATAATCCAGAGTAACCCTTCTATTTTAAGATCATCTGATTGGCAAGTTTAACTCCACTTTCAACTTTAATTCTCTCCTGCCATGTAAGGTGACATATTCTCAGAATGCAGGGATGAGGATGTGAATATCTTTAGAGGACCATTATTTTGCACAAACAACGAGTGATATATACTTCATAGTATTTTTTGTGAGGATTAAGGAAAGTGACATGTGAAGCACTCTGATTCACATACTGAAAGGCAGACAATGAGTTGAAACACTTCAACTTTCCAAATTGGAAAACTTGGGATGCATTTAATGTGAGTGTCTTAGTGAGGAAATCATATTTTCTGTTCTGAGAACACCAGATTTAGAATAGATCATGCACAGTTACTGTACTGCAAAAGGGGAATTTATACACAGGAACACAGGAGTGAACCCAGACAGGAGTGACAAGGATGAAGGATCAACCTGAAAGCACTCAACGTTGGATATAGAGCAGTGGTTAAGTGTAAGGGTGGGTCTAACATTGCTTATGTTATCCTTCAAGGGACCTGTAGAGAAAAACGCAGAGAACCCCATGCTTATCCAAGCTCTCTTATAGCTACTTTAACATTCAAAGTGATTTTATCTTCATTGAAATCCAATAGTACATTGGAGCATGTATATGAGCCCAGAAGATATACATGACATACAAGTCTGCTGTTCCTTTCCAACCATTTTCTGTGTAGGTTTCATTAAATGCCATGACCACAGAATTCTGATAGAGGCACAATGTATGAAATTCAGCTAAACTCAGAGTGAGTATGACATAAGTGCAGTTCTCTGGGGTGTTATTGACCAATATGGTGACTAGATAACAATAACACACTACACATTTCATAAAGCTTGAGGAAAGGATATTGAAAGTTTTCACCATAAAGAAATGAGAAATGCTTGAGGAGATAAACATGTTTCACTTGATTCAAACATCATGTAATGTGTACATTATATGGTACCCCGTTAATACAGACAGATTTTGTCTTTACATATCAGTTCAAAGATAAACAATTAGCTGGAGATGGTGGCCCATGTCTGTAATCCCAGCAATTTGAGAGGTTGAGGCAGGAGGATAGCAAGTTCAAAGTCAGCCTCAGCAACTAAGGAAGGCCCTAGATAACTTAGTGAGCTCCTGTCTCAAAATAAAAAGGACTGAGAATATGGATCAGTGGTTAAGCAACCTAGATTCAATCTTGAGTATTCCCCACCCTGAAAAAAAAAAAAAGATAAACAATAAGGGCCTGGAGCATAACTTGGTGGTAGAGTGCTTGCCTAGGATGCACAGAGCCCTGGGCAAAATCCAATCCAATCCAATCAAATAATAATTAAAAATCAAAATGGTAAAAATATAAGTATAGTACTCAAGTCTGCAGTTGTGTTTATGGGGGTGCTGATAGCCAAGACCACACTTTCCATCTGAACCAGGGCTGTCTTCAAAAGCAGGCAGAAGGCAATGACTTTATCACCGAGGAACCCATAGCATCCTTTCTCACTCATATTCCTTGCCCTGTATTAGCTGACCATTCACCCTGCAAATGGTGTGGGAGCAAAGGAAAAAGGTAACACATAGTTTATAAATCTTTTAGATCTTACTCATCTTTAAGTTAAAGGTAAAGAGTGCTGGTACAATATATATGTCTATCAAAAAGAAAAATAGAAACAATTGTGTTGATTTCATGCAGCATTTGCATTGTTCTGGTAAGAATGAAATATGTATGCATGTACAAGCTATGAAATACAAATGGTGCAATTTCACTGATGTTGCCTATTAGCTAAATGATCTTACATTTGCATTTTGAACAGGTATTGTATAATATAAAGATGAGTGGGAACACTCATGTTAATCATTCAAAATTTAATAACAAAAATGTTGGAAGTTGAGAGAGAGATCACAGAAGAAAGGAAAACACTATATTTTAGTAATTATATAAGAGCACTTTTTCTTGCTTTTTGAACAAATGGCTCTGATTTTCACTTTACACTGTACCCTGCAAATTATGTTGCCAGCCATGCATGAGAGCTCTGGAGTTATATCACATTTGAGAATTCCGGGTCCCCCTCCTACTAGTTATGGAACCTTAGATTAATTGCTTAGAATCTTTGAACTTTAGATTTTCTCATAGGGGAAATGGAGACTTGATAGGGTTTTAGTCAGAAGAATTTGGGTAATCCTTATGCCAGAGAACTATGTTTCACACTACTGGAATAGAATCTACACTGTCATAGAGTCTTTGTCTACTTTATCCAAGCATCTGACACTATATCTAATAGATATTTGATCAATAAATAATTTTCAAAAGAATGAATGCATTCAACAAATAATGTCATTAGTTTCCTATAGCTGACCAGGCTAGCTGTACGTTTTTAAAATATGAATTTCTGGGCCCCATATTCATAAGCTCCTTATTCACTAATTTTTGAGTAGAGCTCAGAAATAGACATTTTAAAAAGCTCTCTGGTGATTTTGATGGATTTCAGGTTGAGGGGCCATGGTACTTTTAAGGCTTTTCCACATATTTATGCTTTTCCTAACTGTATTCCCTCTGCCTGTTTTCCTAATTTTTTTCTCCGTATGGTGAATTTATGGATATTCTTCTGTGTCTGGCTTGTCTTGTCCCATGATGTAAGAAAATGGAATGCATAATTCACTTGTCACATTTTATTATGAAAGCTTGGTGTGAACACTAAGTGTTATAAAGTATTTGATGATCGGTATATAATTTGTACATATTTTGTACCAAAAGGATCTAACACATAAAACGTATCTGAAATGGTTACTGAATAAATGATTAATTATTGGATTCACTGCCCTGGAGAAGACACAACAGAATGAAATTGAGGGCAATGTTCAATATTTAAGATGAACACACTTAAATCTTATGTGAAAAGAAAGTTCAAGTCACTTTTGGATCACAGTGGTATCTGAGGACAACACACCTGTCACAGGAGTCCTATGGGATGTATGCATGGGACATGTTTTGATTTAGTTAAGTGATCTGTTGGAGGCATTTGATTGTCACTTTCAAAGGAAACTTGCCTTAACTACTGAACATGCTTATGAAAGAGAAAAAAAGAAGAGATTAAAAAAAAAATGGAGATTGTGAATTTCGCCCAGATTTTGGGGCCTAGAATATCCATGTCAGAAAAATCAGTTAAGGAAATAATTACACAACTTTAAAGACACTTTTATCAGACCAAAGAGCAGTTTCTTTTTATCATTTCCAGATTCTATACTAAACTATAACATGAATACTTTTATTCCATGTACTAAGAACCATTTTTTATCACAACATAAAATAGAGGTATTAAGGGATTCCTCCACATCATTATGTGTGGTATGAAAACCCAGCTGTGTCCCCAAATATGTGACATGTGTAGGGGCAAATTACCATAAATTTAATCACTGCAAATGTTATTTTGCAATTAAGCTCAAAAACCTCTATTGAAACTTTAATATTTCACTTGAGGTATCATTAACACTTCAGTAAGAATTAGTTAAATTAGCAAAGTTGAATAAATCCCTTGGAAAATCTTCCATCTGGCATTGTAGAGCAGGAGATACCCAAGGTCACTGGTTTCCAGTGAAACTCTATTTAATCCAAGTAGAAGGTTCAGAAAGGAAGAGTACTGCAGGTAAACAATCTGCTTGTCACAGTTGTGCTTACATGGGACCTGTTGTAGATGTGTTAATATGAAGATGAACTTCGGTGCACTTCTATTTTACCCAATCTGAATAGATTTAATTATGTAGATAGCTGTGGGACAAGTCTGAGTTTGTGATCACTGCAGATGTATTTGACATTTGAGGTGGTTCAGACAGTAAAAATGGAGGGTAGGAGAGAACATAGATCCAGTTTTGCTTTCCTGGTATATATACAGTTGTATTTGGCAGAGAGAAGAATGGTCCAAAGGATTGTTTTTCGCTCAAACAAATGTCACTATTACTTAAATAGACCATGAACAGTGCTGCACAATCAGGCAGACATAGTTTCCCAGTGAGTGAGCCTTGTAATAAGAAGCAAGGTCCCTGTAGTCTTGTCCAAATTAACTCAACAAAAAAAGATTTCATAGACACTATTGAATACGATATGGAATAGATGTCTGTAGCTGAAAGAAAGGGCTTGCACAGGCGAAGAACTTGCAGAAACACTAGTTTTCCAATTGGATACATGCTTGCTGGGACCAAGTGACATTGTGTATGGGCATTCAAAACAAAAAGGAAGGCTATCTAGTGAATTCAGGGTGCATAGGTTCCAATATCTCTGTTCTCTATCTCGTTCTTTGACTACAGCAAGTAAATATGACATTTCCAGAGGAGGAATGGACCTGGACTCAGGTCATGTGGATGCTTGTTCTGTCTTTGACATGCTACCTTGGGTATGCTATATGACCTTTTAGTATCTAGTTTTGCTTTTTTTACCTGAAAATTCAGGCTAAAGATCTTGTCCTGCTTAATTTCAGAATTGAATAATAATCAAATAAAGTTTTGCATGTAAACATCTAGAAAAAGAAAGGAAGCATTATACAAATATAAGCCCAGCTCATGTTAAAGAATATGCTTGTAGTTTCTAGAGTTACTTTGATCCGTGATTTCCAAAAACAGAAGGTACTTGGCCAATAATATGTTAACTTTCTCACAGACTTTGTCTAAACTGGTAGCCTTTTTAGTTAACTGTCCTGTTAATTCAGTAAAAACTGATGAAGGGATTATACAGAGCGATAGCCTAAAAAAGAGGTCTCACAGTTCGACATCCTCAGGCACGATTTGTGTCATATGGTGTCCCTGCTAAGGCATATGGCAGTTGTACATTCTAACTCCCAGCAGAAATTTTAAGGTTGGTAAGAATAATTTGTTATGAATTTAATATGTCCCACATATGATTTCAGTAAAAATTCCATTTGAATGACCATCAAACATTCAGCACAAAGGAAACAAATGGTCACCATGATGAATTGGAAGAGCTTCTTTGAACTCCAGACTTTGGAGATAAATAACAAATCCATTAGAGGTCAAAGGGCCTATGGTATTAGTTCTGTAATGACTAAATTCTGAGAGTTTTACTTTTGCATGAATATACGAGGTGGCAATTCTTAGCCTTGTGAAACCTGGTTGCTTAGAGACAGCTGACTGATTAGAAGATAGTTGCTATCTGCGTCTATAATTATTATGATTACTATTACTGTGGTAGCCCTCGGTGGGATCCTGAAAATGGAAATATGGTGTAGCATTTCACAAACGTAGGCCCATAAAATCTCAATATATATCCTAGTAAAAAAGATTTATAATGTCCCTTCCTTGCCAATTTGACGGGCTCATTTAAAGAATGATACAATTATTTGCTCTCAGCTTATAGAGTTGCTTCCTTTCAATCCCATTATGAAATAGAATCATAGGTTATTATCAAAGAGAAGGGGGAGAAAACAAACCCCTTCTGAGAAAAGAATATCAGAGATTGATCCCGCTTGGGTCTCAATCTCATAATTGAATAAATGGCAACTTTAAAATATCTGAATGTGAGAAATGCTGAGGCATTTTATTTCACTTGTGATCATATTAGTAAGTAATAAATAGCATGAAAATAGATTACATTTTTATTTATTTGTGCTGAGACTTAGGACAGACTCTCCCAAATGGGTTCTGTGAGGATACAACCTGTGTAGGTTTGAAGCAGGGGTTCAATCATATCTATTTTGTCCCTCAAATGAATGAAATCACAGCAAACAAAGACAGTACACCTGCCTCATGTTGCTGCATACACTTGTCACAAATAATCTTTGTAACTAGGAGCCACAAAGCACTTGTGTCATAGTTATAGTGAAAGAGAAAAGTGTTCATGGTTAACAGAGAAAATATGGTAGTAGAAAGCAGGTGTGCACTGCTGGTCAGCTCTCACAGGATGCATTGCTAGCACGACGGCTCAGTTCCACCTCTGGTGGACTTGGGTTTCCCTCTAAGGTTTTTTTTTGAGTTGTGCATATTTGCCACTATTTATGTACTTATTGGTAAGTTGTGTACAAATGCCATTGTCTCTTACTACCATGTTTTCTCTTAAAGTAAGTTTTCCCCAGGTTATGTTTTTCATTCTTAAAATCTTTATTTCACTCAAGATACTCTCCAATGTGTGGCAAATTCTTGGGTGGTTGAAAGACCTATGCACAGGGCTTTGAAGTGCGATGGTGATTCATAGGTGTCCGTTGTCTGATTAAACAACACATAGCCTATACTCACACCTGTCTCTAAATAGATTTTATTTATGCAATGCAATTGCAGAAAATTCGATGACTTAAAATATTCTGATGGATTCACCTAAAAGTCTACAGAATAAATGCTGTATTTTGTATAAAATATAAAAACCATTATTGAGAGTGATTTGAACAGCTCATGGGAGAAGGAGGGTTTGTGTTGGACCATCTGTTTTCTGCCTGATTCTCTAACTGTAGACATGGAGGACTCCCTCCATGTGCAAGGTCAGCATTTAGCAAGAAAGATCCCCACTGCCTTATATTTCATAGTTGATATGTTGGATTCCTCCCCTTGCCATTGATTCCAGATCTTTTCCTGTTCTCTCTCCCCACACTTCTTCCCTTTATCTTATTAGAGTGGCTTCTTTTATTCTGCTTTTTGGATACATTTGACCTTTTGTCTTAGTTATGATTTGTGTTGTCCTCTGAAAGCCTTGAGCTACAAAAGAATTGCCCCTAAGTGTCACTGGCTCTTTGAGGTGCCAAATCCATGGGTATTTGTCACCGCCTGCAGCAACAATTTGCGCGGGTCTTTATGGGTGGTGGACTGGAAACTGAGCTACTTCTATCTCTGAGCTACTTCCTTCCTTGCTTGCTTGTTTATAGAGGATAGAGGAAATGAAGTTTACTTGCTTTGAGAGAGAGAGAGAGGCTTTGCTTAAGAGAGAGAGACTACACTTTCAGAGATCTTATCTTCTAGTTCTGCTGCTTCTTCTTAAAGGTGCGTCCTGCATCCTGTGAACTAAGGGTGCGTCTAGAGGTGTGTTCTCAATTCTCTGCTCTGTGATCTGCCTTCCACCGCTGCCCCTACTCGCTGCTTCTATCTGCTTGCTGCTTCTTCTTCTTCCTTTCTGCTAATGGCTTCTCTGCTTCTTTCTGCTAGCTGCTGCTCTTACTGTCGCCCCTAACTCTCGTGCCCCCGCCCACTGCCCGCTTATATTCCCTCCAGGAAGCGGAGGGCGGGGCCACACCAGTTGCAATCAGGCGAGGAGCCAGCTGCCCCATCACCGCAAGGGTTAAATCGAGCAGGCCCAAGCAGGCACGCTCAGGAAAACCTGTGCACGTGTTGTGCGCATGGACTTAACTGAATACGGCCAGTGATAAATCACCTGAGTGCGCTTATGCCAATTAACCTCCTCACTGCCCATGTGATCAGGCGCCTTTCTGGCTGGCACAGCCCCCAACACCAAAGACTTCTCCTACCCTGGATTATGAAACAACTATTGCTCCTGTAGGTTTGACTGAGTCCCCTGGAAGAAGAATTGGGCCCTTTGTGATCAATTGAAAGGAATAGAAAGATGACTGGTTTGATTAGGTTAATGCCTGTTGGAAAGGAAAAACAGCAATGCCAATTAAAACTATGCTTTTATGTGGTGCCTTATTATGCAACTCCAAGGAGTTAATGAGTTATGATCATGAACTTTGTTTGAATAGAAACATACATAAAATAATCATAATTAAAATGTAATATGAACTGAGTGTAGATGGACAAACCCAGACCAGAACCTGCTATCTTCAGACACCTTTGTGACCAGTAGCCTGAGAAAAAGTATTTTCATGCTCTCAGGCACAACAAAACGAAGAGGGGAATCCTAAAAAAGCCTTCTAAGATTTCTAGCAGCAATTTTAAAATGTTTTGTTCATATGATAGGACAATTATAGAAATGATTAACTTTCAAAATAAAGGACATAAAAATAATCCATAATCCCAATAAACTGAGAATAACAATGAACCATTGTTGTTTATTTTTTAACTTTTTATTTTTTTAAATTGTAGCTATCCAAATACTTTGTAAGAATTTGAAGAAAAATCTCTTAAGAATTTTCTCAAAAAATAATTTTGGAGTGAAGACTCCTTTGTAACACTGATTTTATCCTTTTGAAATAAAAAAAAAAATTCATTAATTTTCTTTCACTTAATATGCCCCTCAATCTAAGATTTGAGTTCTCAGGTGATAATTAGTAACTTGTGTTGATTATTTCAATATTAAATTATTAGCATGAATTAATTGGAATTCTAATTGCCAAAAAAAGACGAGCAATGTATTAATCATAAATTCCAGAAGTAACTTTAATTTGATATTTCCATTGATATCAACATGACAATAGCTATTTCTATTATGTATTGTTAGTCTGTATAATTTCCTCATCTCCTGGAGTTGTTGCATTGTGATTACCAATGATAATATAAATGTGCCTCTGAATTACATTCAGGCTTTATAATGCTGGGTATTAATATACCAAGGATGATCAATGTTGGATCTGTCAACATTGGTAATCAACTTTTCTTTGCATGTTACATATTTTTCTCATTTTATCCAAGTCTACATTGATATACATTTTAATAATTTTTTGCAAAATGATTATACAATAATCAGAAAAACTTTTATCATATCACTTTTATTTTTTAACATGTTCATAAATATCAAGTAAGTTGGATCCATTCCTACTAATTATAATTGTTCTACATACCTGAACTGAAAATTTTCACCAAATGAGGTACTTGTAAAATTATTTTAATTATCTATTTTATGATTCAGTTGTGATCTATATCATTAAGAAAGATGACATCAACTATCCCACTCCTTGGCCTATACCCAAAGGACTTAAGATCAGCATTCTACAGTGACACAGCCACATCAGTGTTTATAGCAGCTCAATTCACAATAGCTAGATTGTGGAACCAACCCAGATACCCTTCAATAAATGAATAAAGAAACTGTTGTATACATATACAATAGAATATTATTCAGTCATAAAGAAGAATAAAATGATGGCATTTGCAGGTAAATGGATGGAGTTGGAGAATATCATGCTAAGTGAAATAAGTCAATCCCAAAAAATCAAAGGCCAAATGATTTCTCTAAGTGAATGATGGTACATAATGGGGGGATGTAAGGAAAGAATGGAGGAAGGATGGATTGTGTAGAGGGAAATGAGAGGTGGGGAGAGAGAGTGGGGAAGGAAGAATAACAGAATGAGATAAACGTTACCCCATGTACATGTATGAATACACAGTGTGACTCTACTTTGTTACTTTGTGTACAACCAGAGAAATGAAAGTTGTACCCCATTTGTGTACAATGAATCAAAAAAAAAAAAAAAAAAAAAGAAAGAAAGAAAAAGAAAAATGACATCAATAATACCAAAACTACAGAAGATTTTATTTGGCTAAAATGGATTGTTTTTCTTTGGATGTCTATACCTTCTTGGAGACACAAATATAACATCTAAGAAATCTGTCATATCATGTTGTCAAATAATATATCAGGCATTATTTTTCTCTCTGAAGAGCTCCTCAGAAACAGAATAGCCACCTGTGTCTGGGTTGGAATCCAGACTGCAATGAACCAATTAGACAATGTGTTTAATTGTAGGGTGTTTCTGGCAAGTTTCTGAACACAAAATAATAACCTAGTAGTTGTCATTTCTTTTTTTAACACCATTCATTTTTATACTGAAGGCTTGATAGTTGTTTTGCTAATTAAAATGTAAAAACCCTCAGACTAACCTCTTAACACTAAAAAATTTAACTTTCAAATTTTTTCAGAGATTGGCAAAAAATGGAATTTTAGTCAAAATTTTGCAGCTATGACTAAAAGTTATAACCAGAACAATTCTAGGGGAGGAAAAGTTTATCTGGGGGCTCAGGGCTTTAGAGATCTTAGTCCATAGGTTCCTGGCTTCATTCTACAGGGCTTGAGGTATGGCTGAATATCAAGGTGGAGGAGTGTGGCAGAGGGATGCAGTTCACATGTTGATTAGGAAGCAGAGAGAGAAAGAGAGACTCTACTTGATACAAAATATATACTCCAAAGGCATGTCGGTTACCACTTGGTTAATCCCATCAGGAGATCAATGCACTGATTGTGTTAAGACTATCATAACCCAACCATTTGTCCTCTAAACCTTCTTGCATTGTCTCACACGTGATCTTTTAGGGGTCTCCTCACATCCAAACCATGACATGGCCATTCACTGTAAGATGAGAGTTATAAGATGGAAGTATGGGGAGCTCTAAAATCATGGATCCAACTGTAATCCTCTCTCCAGTTTTTTAAGCACTGGATCCTATACCATATTACTTTAAAGTAGAATGTTTTCTACTTCTTCATCACCCGTTCAATACTCAGGTAATAATTCTAAAGCCTTGTGTGTGTTGATCACAATTTTGTGGTTCCTTGAACTTAAAGGAATGTAAAATGAACCTTGATTCCCTAATGGATGACCTTTCCTGGATATGGAAAAAATGGATTAAACCTAAATTGTTTTCTAATCACATGTTCCTAATGTAGGAAATTCATATGTATATGTATATTCATTTATCCAGTGAGTTATCATTAAATAAATGCTTTTCAGTATCCACTCTATTCTAAGCATCAGGCTAGGCCTTTGGGATGTCAAAGTGAGAATCCTGGTTACCTGCAGGGAAGGAGTTTCCAATTTATCACAAGCAACAGCCTGTCAATCAAACACTTCCTGAATAGTGAAAACACATTCCTCCGAGAGGAAGACAACATCTGAGCAGAGGCTCAGAAGATCACAGATCAATGAGAGTCATCTAGATTGGTAAGCTGGCAGAGGGTGGAGAGAGAAGCTTGCATAAATTTTTTGTAGCTGAAAAGCATATTGAAGTGGTAAACCTTAGTATCATTTGAAGAATCAATGTCTTTTAGACATGTGAGTTTGTTGCTTTCCATAGAAGTGAAAGACCACACTATTACCAACACACACTTGGGTGCTAAATGCTAGAGTTTCTGACACACAGTTTATTGTTGAAAAATATAAATTTCTAATATGAAGTCTCTAAGGAAATGCAATAGTAATAACTATGTTTAGCAATATATTTTGGGCATTGTAAGGAAAAAAAAATTCTTGTAGTATTAAACTAGCTTTAATTTAAGTTTATAATGGATAGACCCTAAACATAAAGGCTTTGCATATTACAGGTATTTTTTTTTTGATTTGTGAATTAAAATATAATGCTAATTAATACTACTAGGTTACAGGATAAAATATATAGTTCATGCTGCTAGTTATAATACATCTGCAGAGAGCAATGAAATTAACTTTATGTTTATAGGGGAAAAATGCGTCATTGAGACTCAGAATATAGATTGCATATTCAACTATAGGAAAAGCTCAAAGGAGTGACAATATCTTTAAAACGTATGTGCTATTGAAGTTCGAATGATAGGGACATTGCTGCTTTAATGGTGCAATAACTTGTCTTTGAAAGGTTAGATTGGTGAAGAGAGGGGTCTCTTAGAGAACAGTACTTTGCTTTCAGATGACTGCCACCGTTCTGGAATTGACCTAAGCAGCAGCAGCTACTCTCCTGTTAGCAATCATTGTGACTGAAGGAGTTTCTGGGGGAGTATTGATACTTGGGCTCTGCTGTTAATTAAAAATGTCATTCTATTTCAAGATGTGCTTTCGAGATGAGAAAATCTCTGTTTTTCTTCTTGATGGTTCACAATAATAATTAACGTATAATGAGGAAACTTATCCTAGTTTGACAACATGTTCTTGGGAAAGAACTTGAAAAGGACTTCAAAATAGTCATCTGAAAACATACTGCAGCCACATTGTAGATGCAGAAATTAGATCAAATATATTAGGAATGAAAATATACCTAATAGTGTGTCCTATGAAAAGATAGAGATTCTCATATAAGAAAAATTAAATCTAGCTGTATATGGTTTGTAAGAGATGATGTATATCACATAATATATTGGAAATATAAGAAAAATATTCTTATGGTTTAGACATGAGGTGTACCCCAAAAGCTCACATGTGAGACAATGCAAGAAGGTTTAGAGGTGAAATGATTGGATTGTAAGAGTCCTAACCCAATCAGTGCATTAATCCCCTGTTAGGAATTGCCTGGGTGGGAACTGTAGACAGGTAGGGTGTGACTGGAAGAGGTGGGTTACTAGGACTTTGGGGTATATATTTTGTCCTTGGTGAGAGAAGTCTCTATCTACTTCCTGGTGTGATGTTCCGAGCTGCTTTCCTCTACTACATTCTTTCACCCTGATATTCTGCCTTGCTTCAGGTCCAGAGCAATGGAGTTGGCCATTTATGGACTGAGACCTCTCAGACTATGAGCCTCCAAATTAACTTTTCCTCCCTGATTGTTCTTGTCAGGTCTTTTGATCATGGCAGTGAATATACTGACTAAAACAAATATCATACAGAGATATTAATAATAGGAAAAGTAAAAAATTTGAGGTGAAAATATCAAATAAGACCAAGAGCTATATTTACCCTAGTATTATAATTCAACAAAAGTCTTATTTATGATTAATCACTATTTACAAAATGGCACAGTATCAAAATATGTAAAGCAAACCCTGAGAATATGAGGAAAATGTGAGAAGTCATATTGGCACATTCAGAACATGATTCTCATAATCACGCAGCTTCTAGAAATTAAAAATGATTAATGGTAGAGAGAAACTAAAAAAGCACACATTTATTATAAATACAATAAAGTCACTGCACACAAAGTGGGGAAGAGATGAACAGTAGCAAGTTGTTACATATAATCTACTTTACTCCTATAATAACAATAAATAATCTCAAGGACATGGGTAATAGTGAAATTTAGTAAAATAATTAAAAGTGATAATATTAGTAATTATTAAATTTGCTTATAATCCTTTTTATTTAATTTTACTTTAATACAACTTTATTTTTAATAATGGCTATTTTTCTTTCTTTCTTGGTACTGGGGATTGAACCCAGGGGTGCTTTACAACTGAAATATATCCCTAACCCTTCTTTCATTTTTTTTTTTTTTTTTGGTTGTTGTTGTTGTTTGAGACAGCGTCTCCCTAAATTGCTTAGGCCCTTGCTAAATGCCAAGGCTACCCTCAAACTTGTGATTCTCCTGCCTGAGCCTCCAGAGTCCGTGGGATTACAGGCATAAATCACAGTGCCTGGTGATAATGGCTATGTATATTGGTAGTCTTGCAAAATTTCTGAAAATTAAACAATTATTGAGCCAGAAATGAAAAATCTGTTTTCTGGAGCCAGCTCCTCCTGGTACACTTCTGCCAGGGTGAAAAATCTTTGGTACCCCCAGGAAAGCGACAATTCAAACTCTTTTCCACTTCTCCAACAGGATCAAAGAATTTAGATCTCATAAGTGAGAGTTTCAAGTGATCAAAGCAAAGAGAGTTTCAGTTTATTATGAGGTGCAAGCAACAAAACTATGTAAGAGCTCAGGTCTTTTTTATCCATCTATTTCAGAATTAGAACTGAGGGATGAAAAGTTTATCAAAGGGACATGTACTATAGCACTTATTTAAATGGAAGGATGACATCAGACATTTTCTGATGGAAACATAAAAAGAGTAGAGATTGTATGAATGTCACTTTCCCCCAAATCAATTCAGTTGATGAAAATAAAATTGTACTGCAGGGAAAATTTTTAATAAAGTTTGAGAAGATAGTTTTCATATTATAGTTTTTTTTCTGGTTTTATCTGGATTAGAAACAATTTTTCAGCTAAGAAAATTTTGAAGAGAAAGAAGAATAATTGGGTCCTGAATTTCAAGTGGGATGCTACATATACAGTGCCTCACCCAGAGATATCAACTATTTCATACATAAATCAGGAACTAATTAAATAAAAATAATGTTAATAGAATACTTGTAAGGCGTAAAGTATCATTTTATCACATTCTGTGTAAATGAATATCCACATAAACACAGTAGGTCTAATAAAAATTCTATTACCATTTATTCTGAAGTTGCCAATAGTGCCCTTGCTGACTCCACCCTTGTCCTCATTCTGCTCGGAGGTACCACTATCCTGAGTTTTGTTTTTTGTTATACTTTCATCTTACTTTATAATTTTTCCACATGCATTTGTATTCCATAGTAATGCATTGAGAATTTTGGATAATTTCAAGGTTTCTTTAAATGTGTTCATACATATGCATTTTCTGTAACATACTTTTCTTTTTCTCCATAAGAGCTTTAGTGTTTAGTCTGAGCTTTAGTCTTATTGTCTGTATTTTACTCATTTTTACCTTTGCTCATTATTCAAGGGAAAACCTCAGGTTTATTCATTCATTCTATTATTCACAGTCAATAGGATTGTCTCTGGTTTCTACTTTTATTATGATCACACCTGTGAACATTTATATATATCCACTTGTGTTCATGTGCAAATTTTTGTTCTATTAACCTAAAAGTTGCTTGTGGTCCATGTGGTATATGTACCTTCACGTATAAAATAAGACTAAGTTATTTTTCAAAATGTTCGTACACATGTAATTCTTTACCGAATGTGCTTAAATGTTATTTTCTTTCTATTTTCATTGATACGTAGCTAGGAGTTTTCATTTATTTTAAACTGATATCTATGTAATGATTTCTTGTTGTGTTCTTGGTTTATATGGTCTGATTACTAATGAAACTGATCCTCTTTTCATATGTTTATTGGCCATTTTCAGTTTATTCTTCATTTAAGTGACAAATTTTCCCAGTTCTTTTTCTTTCTTTTTTGGCTGAAAATGTCTCTATTTTGTGCTTGTACTTAAAAGGATTTTGTTTTTTCTTAGCTATCGAAATCTTGTTCTACTGTTATTTTCTTAGTCCATGGAAGGCATCTTGTCCATTGTTGTTTTTCAGAAGTCAGCAGTCAGTCTAATTGTTGCTCCTCTTTTTCCTCTCAAGATGCTATTAGAGAGCTTTTATTTGATGTTCTGCAGTACTTAGTGGTGAATTACTTTCCACTTAACCTTTTTGAGATTTGTTTGGCTTCTTAAATCTAAGTGTCTTTCATCATTTCTGGAAAAATTTCAGCCACTAGTTTTTCAAACATATACTTTCCTTTCTTCCTGAAACTTTGATTAGACATGTGAGATCTTATCATTCCATTCTCTACCTCTATCTTTCTTAATATCTAATATTTTAACTCTTTTTTTTCTCCCTGTGTGGGCTGCATTCTGGATAATTTCTACCAATTTATCTTCAAATTCATTACGATTTTCTTTAAATAGATCTTACTCTGTTAAATCACATCCCAATTTTTTATTCTTAATAAATTGTGAAGTGACGTGTTTCCTGACGTATGTTGTTTTCCTGAGAGAACACAACTTGGTCATCATGAAATCTTAATTTTCTTGGATTTGATTTGCTATCATTTTGCTCTAAATTTCATATCTGGGTTCATAGTGAGATTGAATTATAATTGTTTCTCCTCTTCTCCTTAAAGGTTTGTATATGAGTTATTTTGCTAAATAGGGTTCCTCAACCTCAGAGCTATTGTCTGTTAGTACCATTTCTTTGTTTTTGGGCACTGCTCTATACTTTGTGGATGTTCGCTAGCATTCCTGTCCTCTGCTCACTGAATAACAGCAGTACCTCCTCTGATATTCATAGTTATGATAACCCAGAAAATGCTTCCAGAAAAGTCAAATAGATTCATACCAGTTGAGAACTACATTTTCAGAATGATCAAAACAGCACAGGGTAAAGGTCATCCTACAAAATGTATGGTTCATGCTCTTTAAAACCACCAGGGACAAGAAATACAGGGATAGACTGTGAAACTGTGCTAGGTTAGAAGAAACAAAACTGACACAATATACATTTTCTTGGATGGAGTCCCAGAACAAAAAGGAAAGAAACATATTATTGTAGAAGTTTTTGAAATTGGAGTGGCATATCTGGATGGAATGGTACTGCTATATCAGTTTTGATTTTCTGACTGGAAGATTATTTCAGTGTTAAGAAGAGTGCTTTTTTTTTCCATGTAAAGTGTACATGAAGATATTTTGGCAAGGGAGTGGTAATGCATCATATCTCTGGTTTGCTCTTACTCGGTTCAGGAAAAGATTGATAGAGATAATGCCTATAAAAGCTGGAGGAGGGAGAAAAAGAGAGAACAAATGAAGTGCAATATTTACAGTCCAGGAATACCGGTATGGTTGATAAAAGGGTCCTTTGTAGTGCTTTTCAACTTTTCTGTAAGTTTAAATTATTTTCTAATAATTCCTTTATAAATAATATATGTTCTCATTTCACAGTGTAGCGAAGAGGGGGATGTAAAGTTTATGAGCATTTACTGATGTGCAAAGGAACAGTGCTGGAGGTGTATGATAAAATATACTAGTAAATAGTGACAATAAACACATTCTAGGTAAAGATTTTTAATTGAAGGTGTTGAGCATTTGGTGGCATCAGCTGACACTTATCAAGTTGGTCATTTCACATGTAATATTTAGTCTCACTCTCTTTCTGATGTGATCAGCACTCCTCAGGCTTCTTAAAGTACATGTTTACATCCAGTGGAAAGAAGCATCAGAGCTAAGAATGAGAAGTGATACAAGAGAATCTGAAAAGGTAGCCAGACTAAAGCTTAAAGGAAGAAAAACAGGAAAATATTTCCCTTCCCAAGTTACAGAGAACATGTTCCTGTTCAAGAACCATATTAGATATCAGAACAAAAGAACAATTTAAAATAAGGATACCTCAACATGACTTTTGATTCTTGCATATGATAGGGAAAAAAAGACTGAAAGTGAATGGGACTTACTCAAATTCCAAAATAAAAGAAAGAACTCGCGTCATAAAGAATGTACTTGTACAGAATATTTTTCTCTGTTCCAAATTTAACCAATTAAAGTTACTTTTTCATTATACTCAAATGTTTATACTATTAAAATTATTATTTGCCTTAAGTAGAAACTATTTTTATCATAAAAATATCATACTGGGATGGAGTTGTGGCTAAGCGGTAGGGTGCTTGCCTGGCATTTATGAGGCACTGGGTTCGATTCTCAGCACCACATTTGAATAAGTGAATAAAATAAAGGTCTATCAACACCTAAAAGAATTAAAAAAAAATATCATACTTGGTATTATGGTTTGGATCTGAAATGTCCCCCAAAGGCTATGGTCTAAAATTTTGGTCATCAACTTGAGATCTTATTGAGAGTTAGTGGAAACTTAAGAAGGTGGGTCCTGGTTGGAGGAAGCGGGTGACTGGGAGTGTGTCCTTGAAGGGTGTTTCTTGTCATTGGCCCTTTATCTTTTCTCTGCTTTCTGACCATGATGAGTTGGGCAGCTTTCTCCACCATACACCCCTGCCACCATGGTGTTTTGTCTCACATCAGGTCCGGCACAATGGATCCAGCTAATAATGGACTACAACCTATGACACTCTGAGCCAAAATAAATCTTCAAGCTGATTTTCTCATTTATTTTGCCAAAGTAATGGAAAACTGACCAACACACTTGGCTTAGTAATTCTTGGAAGCAATTTTTTAGAAATCTAAACTTACATAAAATCAGAGCTATCTACACAGAAGAACCTACATAATGATAAATTCATTCTTGGGGTAACAAATGCCAGTTGATGAAAATTATTGACTCCTGGTTCTGATACAAATTTTAGTGATTCTAATCCTAAAGTCAAACCATTTGACCTATGGGTAAGAAAATTTCTAATGTAAAACCTCTGCCAGACTGCAAGTAGCAAACATTGGTAAATGGCTCTGACCTCTGACAAGCTTGAGTTCAGGGCATAGTTTTCACACTATTATCTGATAATTTGGGAGAGTTAAACCTCACTTTATTTATCTGTAGATAAGATAAAAATATAACTTATTTCATAGGCTATTTTAAAGAATAAATAGGACAATATGTGCAAAACAGTTATCACAACGTGATTCACTAATTGCATACAAATCTTAAAAATATTGGCTATTAGTTAATAAAGGTTTTTGATTAAACAGAACTTCTTCTCTAATGTAATTTTATCTCCCAATTGGAAATGTAATATGTTAAGTTCACATCAAGGTATAAATCAATTATGTTATATTATTTTTAAAGAGTGAGTTTGATGAAGGGCAAGTGACCCAAGACCTCCTCCTAACTGGGAAAAATCTGATTATTTGCCATTGCTAATGGAAAAATTTCTAGTGTAGACTATTATCAATCAAATACAGACATTTTTAAAACATAGAAATTCTCAGATCCCCTCAAACTTACTTTCGTGTCTGTCATTACTCCCCTGTGTCACCATTTCCAATTTTCAGGTAGGCTGAAGTTCTTTCTGCATTTTGCACACTTGCTGACTTCCTCCCTTCCATCACAGTATGCTCTCTGAATGAATATTTTCTTTCTTCCCACTGTCTTCTTTTGAATCCCTACCCTTGTTCAAGGTGCGATTTTGTTCACTTTTTTAGGCAACATTTCTTCCGCTAACCAATTGGAACCAATCCTTCTCTGTCAAGCATGCCCCCATAGTATGTTTGGTCACACAGGATTCCATTCCAGGAATGATGATTAAGCTTCTCAGGAGAAGTCATGTTTTAACTCAAAAGTGACCTGTGTTACCACTGTGTGGAAAGTTAAGGAGAGAGTATGAGTTTTTATAACTATGTGGTTGTGTGTCATAGTTTATAATAACAGTTTGTGCTTCCCCTCTTGGAACATGGACAGAAATAGGTTATCTACTGGGGACCACTATGGGGTGAAAGGAGGACTCTCAGATAATTGAGTAAGCTGTTTCGATTGATTAGATGTGGTCTTAAATATAAAGCCACAGAAAACCACATTCTAAGTGAAATGGCGAATAATTCAGAAAAATATAATTGTACAAATTGTTTTCCTGCTTTACACCATTATAAGACCAATCAAAAATAATATAAATAGAGGAGTTGCAAATGGAGAATGCCGAAATTTTAGCTTTATCTCAGTTACATATCTTTTTTGAAATATTCTAGACCTTGTAGGTAACCAAACTTCTTTTACCTAAATTGTCACTGCATTTGTACTTACATCTTAAAATAGTCGAACCAGCACACACAAAATTGTTTAGCATTATCATAATACTGTGATTATACAATTTTACAATAAGTACTTGATATTCAACTTATGGAGGACTGTTAAACTATTTTCTGTTAATATTGTTTAAATATGTTACTATGAAATTTTTGAAACACTCATGATTTTATTTCCTATTAAAAGTTATATCAGACCAATCAGTCATTTGGGAATACATGTTTTTTCTATAACTAAATTAAAAATATTTATGCTTCCATGTGATAACTAATACAGAAACAATTTTAACAGTAACGTCCAGCAGGTAACACAGCTTCTTTGTCACTGTATTGTAGTTGGAATGACAAAAAAATACCCTACTTCCATTCTTGAATATTTACATATGTCTGTGCTATTGATATTTTGCAGGTTTACCAGAAACAAATTTACCAGAAAATTATTAAAATAAAAATAAAATATCCTACTTTTGTTACTAAAATTTATGAAAACTGGAAAGATGGTCCAAAAGGATAAATTCTTTTAAAAAAACTAATTATATTATCTTCCTTTCTCACTAGCTAATACACTTTCCATACTATGGATAGGATTTATATCTGATATTAGTTCTCTTGGGCAGCAATGATATCGACATTAGGAAGAGCCAATGATGAAACTTTAAAATTGCCTGCTATCCCACCACTCTTCCTTCTGTGAGCTCTCAAATCATCCCACAGGAAAATAGGATCAATAGGGTTTGATGTGCTTCTTATAAAAAGCTACAAGCATAGATAATGGGGGCTCAGGATACAAAAATAAACATAATTTATGGTTGGGGACATTCTAATCACTTAAATAATCAAATTAAGCTATATTTTTTAAAACTCCAACACACCATCACTGAAATAGAAATAATTACTATTTGTACAACATAGAAGCATTTCTCTGAAATGGGAGTGCTGATATGCCCTTTATACACACATCTTACCCATTTTTGCCATTAATAAAAAAGTCTACTTGCTCAGTAAGTACTTGGTAAATTACTATTTTAAGGAAGAACTTTTCTCATAGTGAGGCATAAAGAACACGTTTTTAACCCAAATTTTTAGTAAATTTTATCAGCAAAAGCAATTGTAAAATTGTAAATTAGGTAATGTAATATCCTTTCTGTGAAAATTGAAATATATGTTAATTTGTTCCAACTCATACTTGGCTCTATTATTAGAAAAAAGGTCATTAATTGGCATCAAAACAGCAGCAGTCACCATGCAAAACAAAGCTTTGCCTACTTGAATTTTTTTTTTTTTTACTGAAAATTCCATTGTTAAATAAGATCACCAAAATATTTTGAAAATATCTCAAGATTTCACAGACCAGATGCTGTAATTGCATGAAAAACAAATCCTACCAACTCAATTTATATCTATACATTCAGTAGCTTGAGACTAGTGCTTAAAACAAGATCTTAGAAAGCATTCATTGAGAAAGGCGATGGAGTGCACATGAGGAATGATGTGCACCCACTTTTTTAGGCAGTCTTTCCAGAATATTTACTCATAATCATTATGCTACAAACAACTAAGAAAATACATTGGTAATAAATATAGGAAAAATATAGAACAATCACAGAAACCAGAAGACAATTCAAATTGGGATTTCAGAAAAGATATTTATGATAAAAACTTCCAGAATGCTTTTCATTTTGCAAAACTCAAATTGTGTACCCACAAAAACACTACTCTTCATTCTCTCTACCTCATCCATTGGCAACTACATTCTACTTTTTGTTCTATATGAATTTAATGATTCTGGGTACCTCAAATAAATAGAATCATGCATTGTTTGATCTTTGGTGTCTGGATTATTTCATTTGGCATTTGTATTCATGGTTCATCTCTGTTGTAGCATGTACCAGAATTTTCTGCTTTTTAAAAGCTGAACAATATTCCATTGTAAGATATACCACCTTTTGTTTATTCCTTCATCTATCAATGCAAACTTTGGTTGCTTCCTCCTTTTGCTTATGTGAATAATGCTGCATGAACACGGATGTAAAAATAATTATCTATTCAAGCTCTTGCTTTCAAGTTGTCTTTTTTCTTACTTTCAGTACTGAATTAAAAAAACATTTTTCTTATAAATAATAATTGTGTATCTTTAAGGGATACTGACTGATGTTGATTGATGGAGCCAAGATACTTAGGTTATCCATCCTTTCAAATATCCTTTATTTATGATGAGAACACTCAAAAGTCTGCTCTGGTAGGAGTGTGGAGGTCCTGCTGCATTGGGTAGTTGTTCTAAATTTATTTTGGCCAAATTGTGCTTGCTCTCATTCTTTTCAACTGACCATGTTAACCTTTAGCATTTCAAATTCAACTTTAATATTTACTATTTAAGGATGATAGCATGTAATATGATAAAAAGCAAGAAAAGAAAAACAATAAAAAAAAAACAGGCATCAGAACCAGATTCAGACATGCAGATATTTTGGAATAATCAGATTGGAAATTTATAATGACTATCATTAATATACTAAGAACTTTAATGAAAAAAGTGGAAAACACATAAAATCGGATGAGTAATTGTGTTAGGCAATTTACTATTGCTGTGATGAAATAAGTGAAACAATCAATTTAAAAAAGATTTATTTTGGTTCTTGGTTTCAGAGGTTTCAATCCATTGTTGCTTGACCTGGTTGCTTTTGAGCAGGAAGTGAGGTAGTACATCTTAGTAGAAGCACATTGCGCAGGAGACTACTCCCCCCATGGCAACTGGGAAATAAGAGGGAGGGGAAAGGGCCAGGGTTCAAATATCACCTTCCAGGGATGCTCCAATTTCCTTACACTATGATCTACCACCTAAACTTTCTACCACCTCCCAATAGTCCCCAGGCTGATGACAAAGCCTTTATCATATGAGCCTGTGAGGGACATTCAAGATCTAAACCATGTAGTAATATAAGCAGAAATGGTAATTCTAATAAAGAATTAAAAGGAAAAGTTGAAAATCAGAAACACTAAGAGATAGGAAAGACTTTATCTGGGTTCATCAGTAGACTGGATGCAGTGAAGAAAAGGAGTTTGAAGGTAGATCAGTAATAACCTCCAAAACCCCAATGTAAAGAGAAGAAATGGAAAAAAAAGCCCAAAATGTCCAAGAAGTGTGGGACAATGGCAAAATGTGCAATGTATGCATAATGGGAATATCAGAAAAATAAGCAACAAGGAAATAGAAGAAATATTTGTAATAATAATGACTGAGAGTTTTCCAAAATTCATAACAGAAGCTTAACCAAAACTAAAGAGAAATTCTTGAAAGAAACCAGAGCATAAAACACCTTACCCATAGAGGAACAGGAATAAGGATTTTATCAGATTAGTTGACAGAAACCATGAAAGCACGAGACTATAGTTAAATGTTCAAAGCAATGAAAGTAGAAATCTCCCAACCTAGAATTTTGTAATCATTGAAATTACCCTTCATAGAAAAGAGAAATAGAGACTTTTTCAGATAAACAAAAACTAATGGAATTTGGTGCCAGCAGTCATGCCTTGAAAGAAATGCTTAATTAAGTTCTAAGAGAAGGAAAATGATATAAATCAGAACCAGAATCTGGATAAAGGGAGGGAGTACACCAGAGAATGGTAAGTGAAGGTTAAAAAAGAAGTTTTCTCTTATTTTAACCAATAAATATTTCAAATAATGATTGCAAATCCGTATTGGATATTATAGCATATGGATAAGTGAAATGAATGACAGCACTGTTTAAGGGATGGAATGGAGGAGTTGGAAAACTGTTAGAAAGTTTCTGTACTACCTGTGAAGTCATACAGCAAAGCAAACTTAGGTAATCTAGGGAAAGTATTAAAGAAACTAAAAAAAGAAATGTAAGTGATATGCTGAGAGAAAAACAGAACCACACCAAAGGCTCAATTGAAATATGAGAAGGCAGAAGATGGGAAAGAGTTATCTTGATAGTACTTAAGGAAAAGTAGTTTGGAACAGTTATATTGACTTCAGACAAAAATAACTTTGGAGCAAGGAAAATTATCAGTAATAAAGAGGGGAATTATATAATGATAAAGGACTTAATTTTCCAAGGAAATGTAATATTTCTTAACATGTCTTACCCCAATGACAGAATGTCAAAATATATGAGGCAAACTTTCATACAACTATTAAGTAGAGATGGATGAACCTGCTATTACAGTTGGGAACTTCAATACCCCTCTATCAATGATTGACAGTCTCAGCAGATAGGAAATCATTAGGACACAGTAGAATCTTTGGTATCTTATGTACCCTGAGATCTCACAGACTGAATTAGCTACATGAAAACAAAAGAGCAGTTCCTGGGCTGTGATGTCACTCCACCTCCTTTGGATCAGTCATCTGCTTCATAGGACCTAGGAGGTGGGGGAAGCTACTTATAGAAGCAAGATTTATAATGCTCCATGTCTAATTATATCCTGTCTTGGATACTGAGAACATGGCTTTGATAATGTAAGTATGTATATTATTACTTTTTCTTAGCTTACCCCATACTTTGAGTAGACTGAATAGGAGGAAAATGAATTTGAATATTCTCTTTTTTTTGTACTTTTGCTCCTGTCTTGCTAAACATACATAAAAAATAGAAACATTAGTATGAGAATACTGGAGTATTGTATATAAACCCTAGATTTACAATTAATATGTTAGTCTAAGCCAAATGCCATCTACTACTAGACCCTTTGTTTCATTAAATCTAAGAATTATTATTATTATTAATAATTACTAAATTATGTTTGCTCTCAATGTTTACCACACAAGAACAGGCAAATCAGCAAGGCCTAAACACTTAACCAACAACTTTAATCTAATTGCTTGATTGATTTCTGCTGTACAATAGATGATTATTAACCTGTAGTCTCATAGGATTAATCAGTGAATAATTTTAATAGACACGATAAAGTCTATTATTTTATTTAGCTATTTAAGTCGCATATCTGAAAAGACTACTGTGAAAAGTTGTACAAAAGTTGACTGTCTGAACTCAGAAGCAAAAAGTAGGTATGGATTATTCACATTTCAGTCAATTTGACTTTCAATCACATGATCTGAATTCTTCAACTCAAAATTTCAAAAAAATAAGAAAGGCATTGTAATAATTTATTATCATATGCTATTATGTAGAAACACACACAAACACAAACAGGTAATGCATAGAGTCCAGTTGCTGACATTATATTTTTTAAATAGAGATAAACATAATGAGTGAAACTTTGGAATCATGTGCTTGTTATCAAAAAGAGAGACAAATTGTTCTTAGACAACTTAATAGGCTGATAGAGTCAGGGATCAATGGGATGACACCAAAGGATCAGGATCATATCCCCTCTGTATTTTTCTCACCCATTTCTTCACTATTTGCATCGTATTTTTCTGTCTGGTATTCTATACAACATTGTCACTAGAACTAGATATTTTCACTATCTGACCATCATAAATATTTGCTACTGGAGAAACAGTTGATTATTTGTGAACCGCTTGGGCCTACAACATTTATGATTGCAGTAATGTGGCAGGGCTGGGTTTCAGACAGAATGACTGAAATATTTCAGCTGTTCTCTTAATTGATTCTGATTGATAAGGTTAGAGAAATCATGAGGGACCTTGAACTGCTCCATAAAGAGAGTAGAATAGCTGGCTTGGCTACACAATATTCTGTTCATTTAGGTAATGTTTGTAGGACACTTTGAGTTTGTCTCTTCTTTAACTGCTCATCCTAAAAATACTTTATAATTTACATAGAAATTTATAAAGAAGATACTTGGAGATTTTGTAATATGGAAAACAAAATAAAACAAAACATAGATCCTTTAAAGTTCGGGATTCACACCTACATCCAGAAGCAGATTCCCCAGCATTTGTATTTGGCACAAGGTTCTCTTCTAGATCACAGAGGGCCATTCAATTGCCCAGACTCCAGACCGGGTGCTGGTTTCTGCAGGATCTTGGAGTGAGCCTGAGCAAACAGGAATAGTACCCATAGGTCAATTTAAACTGTGAATTTTGGGGTGTCTCTGGCAATGAGGAAACAAAGAACAAGGACTACTAATAGCACAGGAATTTTTGTCAAAGGATATTGAATAAAGAACAAATGTTCAGAGAGTGGGTCATAAAAGAAGACATGCAGTCTAGGAAAAATATAAGTCAGCTATATGAAATCCTATGAATAGGAAAATAAATGACTATGGGTTTTCACCTAAAATATCATTTAATATAGTCTTTTAAATGCTTCACTGAAAGATCAAAATATAATCTTAGTTTTTGATGATCCAAGGCTTTACCTTGAAACTCAAATGTACTTTCTAAATTCTATTTTAGGTTCCTACATGTTATTTAGTACTTTGATTGCTAAATGTTTGCTATTTACATAATGTTATCTTGGCTAACTGCCAAACTGTGATTGATAAAATTATGGATAATTTTTTCATGACAGATCATAGGATTATCCAGATGTGGCCTCCATGAAACTGCAAACAATAAGTTAAGTTGAAAATATCAAATTGGAATTGTTTTTTACATTTATTTATTTAATGGCAGTTTCTCCTGTGTTTATAATATCGGATTTTGAAGTGGGGGAGAACTTAATTAAATATAAACAACTTACTGAGTGATTTGGAACAAATTACTTCCACTCTCTTAGCCTCAGTTTTTTCATGAATGCAAAAAAGATTTAGTATTATCTACCAGATGATGGTGTGAATTAGAAATGAGATAAGGCAAGTAGTGATAGGAACATAGTCTAGATACTCAGTGTGACTTGGGCATGAAACTGACTAACAATTTTGAAGCAGCCTTGTGCTAAAACAAATAAATGATATACATGTATGTGTATATACATATATATACATACATATATATGGTATTGAAATTGTAATAAAATATCTGTATTCCTTTTAAATTTAAAAAAATCCCATATACAAAAAAATTATAAACACCAAAAGCAAAATGAAAAAAAAAAAAAGAGCAAAGAACCTTATGTCCACAAATTGCCTTAAAAAATAAACCATTATCAATGTCAGAGAAGCCTGAGTGCAACTACCTAACTGAATACTCAATCTTCAACCTCAAGGGTCAGTCCAACTCTAAATGTCTGGTTTTTCATTTTTTACTTTTCCTAACAATCTTACTGTCCATATATACCCTGCCTAACAATGAAATTTCAATTTTGCTTGTGTTTGAACTTAAATATATAAAATCATATTTTCTCTGATTTATTTGTCCTAGTCAATATTACTTTTTAGAGGTCCCTTCACATAGATACATGTTGTTCCAGGTCAACCATTGGCAATTTTTTTTTTCATGCCCAAATCACAATTTCTTTTTTCTGTAAAGGGTTAGACAGTAAGTAGTTTAGGCTTTCTAGATATTTTAGACTTTCTTTTAGTCTCTGTCAAAACTATTTTTCTCTGTGTTATTATCCCAGGAAATAAGACCTAGATAATGCTTTAATGAAAGAAGGCAGATATGTTCCAATAAATTCTTATTTACAAATAACAAGTGGTGGGTTTATTTGACCTTAACCCTGTGTTGACCCCAATTCTAGGTCATTTATTCTTCCTTTATCTATAGATTCCTTTTTTATGTCTGTAGTGCAGTTTACTTATTTTTTTAATTGTCTCTAGTGTCATGGAATGAAATGCGTGTATTTCAATGTAAATAGATTACACTTTATTTTTTAAGAGAATAAATGCATTAGAACCTAGAGTAAGAAATAGAACTTCTGCACTACAAAGAACCATTTGAAGAGGAAATTATAACTTATTATGGAATAATTTTAGAGAAATCCAAAGATGTTGAGAAGTATTCAGATATTTGGGTAGGAACAACCGATTTAATCAAAGTGTGTTCTCCTCAAGTTTTTTTTTTGGGTGAAATTCAATACATAGATTTTAATTTTTATGAAATAGCAAAAGTCAAAAAAAGTCCTTGTGAAGAGCAGGTGTATTAGATGTGCACTATCAATGCCTGAAAATGAAAGATGGAACTTTTCAACTAAGAGGGAATAAGTTGCCAGAGGTTCCATTTGTTCTTTCCCAGTGGTTTCTGATGATTAAAAACTTAAAATTTTGTCAAGATCTAATTTACTTGTATTTATTTAACATTGCTCTTCCTTTCTGTGTTCTAATTTTTACCTTGCTTTGCTATCATCAGGGCTATAAAATATTCCCCTGTTTTGTTCTAGTAGCTTTATAATTTTATCTCTTAAATGTGGGTCTGTTATTCATTTCAAATAAATTTTGGAGTGATGTTTAATAGGGATAAAATTTCACTTCTCATTTTTAGCAAGAATTGTTGAAAAGACACTTTTCCCATCAGAAAAATATGTTCAGGAACTCTGTCAAAAATGAGTGGATTATTTATGGGTTCACTCTATTGATCATTTTAATGTATTCATGTATCCATAGAATACTATCTTGATTGCATTTATAATTTGTTTCCTTCTTGTAAAATTTAACAAATAATTGTTATTCCTATACAGAAATGCAAATTATTTTATTCATTGATTTAGTACCCAATATCATTATTAACCTATATTATTCCAAGTACTTTCTTCTAGAATCTTTTCACTTTCTATATAGCAGTTTTATTGTATGACTATAACAATAATTTTGTCAAATGTTTCTCAAACTATGCATGCTATTCACATTTCTTTTGTTTTAGAAGGTAACAGTTCTGGTAATATGAATAGATTCCATGGCAGTGGGCTTGTCTTAATTTTGATTCTGAAAATGTCACTTTCAATCCTTCACATAAGGATGGATATTTCCTAGAGATATCCTTTAACAGAACAAAGATATTTTCTTTAGTTTCTATTGTAAGAGTTCACATCAATGGATGCTGAGGATGTCAGTAAAAATAGTGAAACACGTATTACCAAAAACTCTCTCTTTCAAAAAAAGAAAAGGAGAAAATTGGCAAAATTATCTAAATTAACTTTTTCAGTACTTTGGAAATTAATCAGTCTTGAAACTGCCTGGTATTTATTCAAGATAAATTGCTGAACATTGGTTTTAAAGAAAAGAAAATTTGCAGCATTTTCACTTGTTGTAGTCCCATCTTGTACTCTTATAAAATTTGTGTGTGTATGTATATATATATGTATATATATACATATTATATATAAATACATATATAAAAATATATGTGTATATATCTATAAATATATATGTGTTATTTGAAAAGCTCCAATATATTTTTTAGTATCTAGGAGATCTCACACATATGTAGAGTGCATGCTGATATCTCTACACATGACCAGGGATGTCCATATGCACAAAAAAGGACAAAAGAAGGTCTCTTGCTCTCTCCTCCATGGACTTTTAAGCAAGCAAGAAGAGAAAGTAAAGAATTGTCCACCGCCTGGCTGAGTTTTGAGGTTATGTCTCTACATACATGCTAAGCCCCTAGCAAAGACTGGGGGACTTATTAGATATAGGCATATAACTAAATGACCACTAAACTCACAAAACAGAGACCTTGGTGGTCATATATGAGAAAACATATGCACATTATAGAATTAGTTCAGAGTCACTAAACAAAAATTACAAAAAGCAATGATATCCATAAATCCCAGGAAGGGGAAGAAAAATCTGATTTCCAGAATTGCCACATTATAGTATTTTAAATGTTTGGTTTTGTGAAAAATTATGAAATATGCAAGTAAATAAGAAAATATGACTACTTCAAAGAAATATAGCCAGTTAACAGAAACAGACACAAAGAGATCCAGATTTGTACTTACTAAGCAGACTGTCAGCTGTTTAAATATGCATTCAAAGAGAGAAATTAAAGTGTACATAAAGAACTAAAATAGAAGAGGATTTTTCTCATCAAATACAAAATATCAATAAGGATATAGAAGTCAAATACAAATAAAACAAAGAATAAATTTTAAAAATCAAAAAGTAAAATAACTGTGAAATGATAAATGCATGCAGGGGTTCAGTTGTATATATGAATAGTAGGCAAATGAAAGAAACTGCAAATTTTAAGTTAGGTCTACAAAAATATGGAAAATGAAATTAAAAATATAATAAAAATAACTACTCCAAATAAAATGGAATGCATAAGTATAAACTAATAAAACATATACATGATCTAAATGCTGAAATATACAAACGTTTTCAACTCACTTGCATGGTTGTATTTAAATGAATTTCTTACAGATAACATGCTGTTGAAACTTTTTTTTTAAAATCGATTTTCCCAATCTATATCTTTTAATTGCTGCATTTAGACCATTACTTTCAAAGTTAATTATTGATATATTAGGGTTTAAATATGTCCTGCAATTATTGGTTTTCTGTTTCCTCTGCTTGTTTTTCCTTTTTGTTTCTTCTTTCCTGCTTCATGTGATTTGTTGATCATTTTTAGAATAAAATTTTTATTTGATTGTGATTTGGGACATTTATTAGTGATTGCTCTAAGTACTATAATTCATGCACAGAACTTATTTTCATCTACTAAAATCAATATTTTGCCACTTCATGTGCAGTATGGAAAACTTACTTTAATTCCCTTATCCTTACTACTTTAAAAATATAATTGTCTCAGGAATTTGCTGTACTTTGGATACAACATTAAATGGTGTTATGATTTTTGCTTCAACCACCAAATATGACTTAAGATATTTGTGAGAAGAAAAGTCTAATATGTCCCTCTTTTTATTTTATTTTTTTTCAGGGTTGGGGATTGAACTTGCTAGGCAAACACTCTACCACTGAGTTGCACTCCCAGCCTTAGATTCCCCCCACTTTTACTCATCCCCCACCTTTTCACAGTTCAGACCTTCTGTAATTCTTTTATTGGAGAATTTCTTTCCACCTTGCTATATTGATAGATTTATTAACAATTGATTTTCCTTGCTTTTCTTTGTTAAAGAATATATAGAATATATTTTAATTTTCCCTTTCATTCTTGAAGGGTAGTTTCACCAGTTAGAATTTTGCATTTGCAATTTTTTTTCTTTCAACACTTGAAATATTCTGTGCCCCTTCTTTGGGAACTTTATTTCAGATCAAATTACTGTTATTCAAATTAGCATTTCCTTCTAGGTAATGTCTTGTTTCTTTTTAGATTATTTCAATATTTTTACTGTCTTACATTCAAAAGTTTTCATAGGATATGTCCTGACATAGGGGCTTTGTAACTTTATACCTTTCTCCAAATTTGGGAAATTTTCAGCCATGATTTATTCAACTATTTTTTTTCATTTTAATAAAATGTTAGAAAAAATAAGATTAGAATTAAGGTAAGATATTCAATGTTAACTCAATTTCTTAAATAGGTCTAGATAACAAAGGATGATTTTTAATAAAATTTCCCAAGCAGTTGTATTCTCATGTAGAGTTTTTATGTACAGGAGTAGAATTTTTATAACATTGTCATTTTATTTATTTTACTTCCAGGTCATCTTAATTGACTTTTCTTTACTTTTTCCCCATACTCCTATTATTGAAAACATTATATATGTACTCAGTTTCTTTCATTTTTTTCCAAATGCTAATTTCAATTTTGTGAATCCTCTAATTGGTATTTTGTTTTAAAATTTTATTTGTTCTAATTAGTTGTACGTGATAGTAGAATGCATTTATATATTTTGATAGATCATACATAAATGGAGTGTAATCTCTCATTTCTCTGATTATACCTACTGTAGGATCACATCAGTCATGCAGCCATACATGTACATGAGATAATAATGTCTGTTTCACTCTACTATCATTCCTTCCCCCATACCCCTCCCTGCTTTACTCCCCTCTACCTAATATAAAGTAACTCTATTCTTCCCTATCCTCTCCCTTATTGTGAATTAGGATCTGCATATCAGAGAAAACATTTGGCCTTTGGTTTTTTGGGTTTGGCATATTTCACCTAGCATGATATTCTCTAACTCCATTTTTATTTATATATTTTTAACTTCCTTTGTAAACATTTTTTTTCTTTGTATTTGTTCTGTCTTAGCTGGGATGTTTATCACATTAATTTCTAGCCTTCTCACTCTTCTAGTATAAGTTCTTATGTTTATGTCAGAAAATGCTTTAATTTTTTTGCAAAATTATAAAATTGCTACTTTTTTTGACATTGGTTACATAATATATTAGTCATAATTTAGTTCTAATTTCATTGTTACTTTGCTACGGGTTTTTTCACTGTTCCAGCGATTACTAAATAAATGAGTTTTTACCCTTTTAAATGATTTTTATAAAATAGATTTATTATATAGGTTTAAGTCAGATAATTAATTGCATGATAGATATGATAATAAATCTTTAGAATTATCTGATTTCTCAATATATGACCAAGCTTTGTAGTGTTTATCATTTGCTTAAGAAGAATGTATTGTCTCTTATTGTTTAGAGTAGGTTTTACATAAATGCAATTAAGCCAAATTTGCTTCATTATTTACATTTTTCTCTATTTTTTAAAAGTGTGCTGCCTCAGTTACTAGGAGGGCTATATCCACATACCTTTGAGGTTTAATTTGTCAATTCATCTGTATGGTTTTGTCACTTTTTTGAATTATATTTTTCAAGGTGTAGGATATGCACATGACCATCTTCCTAGGTGTTATGGTCATCTTTATGGGCAAATAACATATAGTCACACAGAACCCATGAGTAGAGGGTTCCATTTCTAGTTTAATGCTCCATGGTAGTCACCTTGAAATTCTTGTAAAAATATGACTAATGTACCCCACATTTTTATTGTACATCGGTCCCTAAGAATTATTTTTCTCTCCTCGTATGCATGCTCATAATGATTTGGCTCTGTTAAATTTTGCTGTATTTATTTAAAGACCATATATATAAATATATATATATATATATATATATGGTCTTTAAATATATATATCCATTTAAAATAGTTATGTCTTCATGGAGAATCAAACTTTGTTCATTAAGTAATAATAGTCTTCAGATCATTTTGTGTATGCTTTCTATCTCTCTTATATAGACTTTAAAGCTTTGTCCTTAAAATCTTTTATACATTGCATAAGGCTTCATTTTGCTTTAATTTTAATTAAACCTGTAAATTCTATCAAACTGATGAGTTCAGCTATGCTGTGTCACTGTGATTAGTAACACACACACACACACACACACACATGCACACTCACCCTTTCTTTTTAGAATTATCTGCCTCACACTTACCTCCCAGAAAATGTTTTTGTGTCCTGAACCTACAGTGAATATTATATTCAATAATTACATAATGCTTTCTCCATAGTAGATGTTTCATGCATGTTTCTCAAAAGGTGGAGGAAACATTTTACTAATGCCTTCTTCAACTCTATAGAAAGCCATAATCAAATAAGGACCACTTCAGTGGGACAACTTAACTGAAATATATGGTGTCTTCATAAGATAAACCAGAGTTGGGGCTGCAAAGATATTTTGAGGAGACATTTAAAATATGAAGCATTATTCATGTATTTAATTTAATACAGCATTTTAAAGTGCAGATAATTTCAAAGAAGAAATGTGGTTTATTTCCTACCAGATAGTTTTTATTGATTAAAACATTAATAAAAGTAAGAGTTTAAAATATTGAACCATTATGTGTAAGTAACAACGACAAGCAATTCCTTCTCTGCTGAACTTATGCTTTTAATCCTGCCTGTCCTCTTCTCCAAAGGTAATCACCATTGAGAATTTCCTAGTCACTTCCAGTTTATAAAGCAAATGTGCATGTGTACATATATGCTTCTATTCATATATTCTTTTATATTTTCCCCCAAGAGGACTGTATTCTATTTTCTTGTCTTTTGTTTTCTCCACAAAATTTACACCTTAGGTATTTTCCATGTCAGTATAACTCTATTTTTATGAATTCATAGTATCTCATTGCATATATGTAACACTCTATAATTTATTTTTAAAAGTCCTTTCCTGATGGATTCTGTATGAAGCCATTTTTAAATGTTATTACAAACTTTGTTGTAGTAAATATCTTCGGCAGATGTCCTGAAATACTTTTGCCTTCATGTCCTTGGAATAAAGTCCTTGAAATAGGCTGTGTAGGTCAAAGTACATAGGCATTTAAAAAAATTTTATTGTCAGAGCCAAACACTATAATCTTTGATTTTAGATGTAAACTGAACAGTAGGTACTTTGTATAGCACTACCAATTTTTCTCACAAACTCTGATGATTTTCTGTAGGTGTGATTCTGTTCAAGTGGACAGGTATGCTATTTGTTTTTCCCCAACATACCTCTTTAGTGTCATAAAACACTTCTCTATGCTTGCTATGAATTTGTTTTCCTTGTGTAGATTCATATGGCCTCTAGTTTATTGAAAATTTGCTGCTTTGGTAAACTTTACTTACCTCTCCATCAGAATCACCGGCCAAAGGAGTATAGGAACAGATGTTTCATGTCCATATGCTGTTGGTCTATGTCAGAAATGACTTAAAATGCAGAGGACAAATTAAATAAAGAAAGGCAGTGTAAACAGGAAAACTAAGGGAAATGATCCTGTCTATGGACCTTTACTAACTAAATATTGAATTTCTCAGTCTCTTAAACATCACAATGAAATTTTCTGTCATTTTATTTTATATTTTCATACACAGTGTATTAGATTTAGATAGATGTTTTCAGTTCTAAATAGTTACATTTTAATTTATTTTAAAATTTCCCCAGCGTATTCGACAATGTTTTATGTTCCACATAGCACATGTTCTTCTTGCTTATGCATTTCCAATAAGTTAGTAATGTAAAAGTAACTACTAGAAGTTTTGAATAAGACTTAATTTATGTGACTTATTCTTTGCAAAAATTCAGAATATTCCAATGTTTAAGGGTTTCTTCTCCTTCATCATTCTCCTCATTTTCTTCCTCCTCCTCCCTTTCTCCTCCTCCTCTTTTTCTTTGACTAAAATAGATGGGGATGATTTTATGATTTTGAATTTTGACTCAAAACTTTGATTAGTCTTAGTAATGTAAGTTGATTGTAATAGAAAACATACCAAACACACTATACATATCTTTTTATTATACTTCTAAATTTTTATGCACTTTCCTATTTAAAAAAAAAAAAAACCTACTTTCAGATGAGCCCAAAGTTATCTTATTTCATGAACTTTTCTCCATTTCTTTCATCATATGTCTTATAGTCCTGGTAATGTAAATATTCATCTGTTCATAAGAATGCCCAATGTTTTCTTTCTCAAAACTAACAATATGATTTTTATGTTTAATTTCTTTAGAGAGGAAGAAGGAGGAAAAGTTTTAGAATTTCTATTTCTAGTCCCCCTAATAACAAGAAAATTAAAAATCATATATCCTGGCAATGCACATTTTAGTTTCCTACTGTTGTATAGCAATTCTAACCATTCAAATTACTTAAAACAACCACCACTTTCTTAACTTCTCACTTATATGGATTGACTGAACTCAGTTGGATGGTTCTTCTGCTGAATTAACCAGAGGAATCAACTGAGTTAAAAGGTTAAAGATGTCTCCTCACAGGGTTTGCTTCTGGTGCTGAATATTTAGCTGGATCTGTCAATAGGAACACTTTGATTATCCTTCTTATGATAGTTTGCTGTGACTGGGGCTTCTTGCAATTTCCAGATGGGTTCCAAATTGTAAAAAATGGAAACTTCAAGTCCTATTAAGGCCTATTCTTGAAAATTCCAAGACATTACTTCCACTGTATTCTATTGGTTAAAGCAAGCTTTGAGACCAAAACCGCATCAAGGGCAAGAGCAATAGGCTGTGTCACATGAAGTCAGGAGTACCACATCAGGAGTACCATTTCTCATATAGTATGGAAAAAAAATGATGGGAGCTATCCATAGAGGTTAAGTACCACAGCCTACATTTACTGAGAAGAAGGAGAGGGTGGGCAGAAAAAACTCACAAATAATAAATTGGAAAATCCCTATGAATTTTAGAACTTTGTGACCTTTCTGATGAAACAAAATAATCTAAAAATAAATATAAATATAAATCTGTTTGGAGGAACATATTTCCCTAGTGATGTTTTCCCACTGAAAACATTCTTTCTGAAAGACAAAAGAATTAGTGTTTTGCTTTTAACCAACTTATTATTTAAAAATATTTCTGAGAAAAAGATATGTTTTAATATTATGTTTGTTAAAAAAATATAACTTCATGCTTTCTGGTATTAAAAATTATGTAAATATTTTCTCTTTATTTTGTTATATAAAATTAAGATAATTTGGAAATTAGAACCCCTATTTCTAATTTATTAATTTAGTCTAGAAGGAAACTAAAAATTCATGTTAATCAAAGTGAATATTTTGTTAAGATATTATAGTAAAATATCAATAGAAAATAAATATTTTACTACTGAGCATTTAAGTACAAAGAAATGATGCAACTGTGAGAAGGTACTTGACCTTTTTTAACCTTAATTTCACTTGAGAAAAGAATTTGCCTAAGTTTTTGACTATACTTATAGGAATACAATATTTACTTTTCAAAATGAGAAACATAGACTTCACTTGGAGATTATTTTGCTTTAAGTTATATCAAAGTTGGTTTAAAAACTGGATAATATTAATATGAAGGTAAAGAGAATAGAATTAGCAAAATACAGAACAAGAATTGACTCAGTGGTATTCTGCAAAAGTGGATAAGACCTATCTTATAAATACAGAAAAAAATAATACACTGAACTAATGCAAGCAGATACGTGAAAATAAAAAATCAGAGAGTAAATTAATAAGAGGTTAACTTAAAAAGAGGAAAGAGGTTAAAGAAAATAAAAGTTAGTTCTTTAAGAAGATTAATAAAATTGGCAAATTTCTAATTGAACTTGCTGGGAAGAAAAGAGAAAAATTATCACTATGGTAATAAGAAAGGTGACATCATTACAGATAATACAGATATTAAAGTTATAATAAAAGCTTGTGGTTTCTGGTTTGACAAGTAAGGAACCTGGAAATTGTCACTCTATCCTAACAACAAACAAGAAGCTGAACAAACTGAAAAATCAATAGCTCTGCTTAGATCTGTCAGAAAAGTGAAACTACAGGGGAAATCACTGCTTCCCAAATTGGTGAGACAGACAGTTGGATTCAGAGAAGAGCAATTTACTAGAGTAGAAACTCATAAGCAAAACTCTCTGAAGGAACCAGAGCTGAGGTAGGAAAACCCAAGCTGACAAATTGCTGGAGCCCCACTATGGAGAACTATATGAGTTAACAATTCTAGGGGACATAGTCATAGGTAGGCACCCCCACTTTTTGCTTTCTGTCTTCAGGTGTTTCACCATATCTTTATAGTGACTATTGGAAAAAAAAATCTTCTCATGCTTCCAACAGTTGCAGGGAAAAAACAATTTTGAAATAGACCAAATCATTCTATCTTAACAAGGTCTGTCTTAGGGGAAACTCCTTTATAGTTCTTGGGATTGTAACTTGCTGGGGTTTTGCCAGAGTATAATTGCAGGAAGAGAAATATACAACTACCACCTCTTCCTGGCATACAATCTTACCTAATGTGTAAGTAGGAGAGTACTGAGAAGTTCCAGTGAATTTCACAATCTAGGAACACATGCTCACTGAAAGACATCTAATCATGGGGTTATAAAATGTTTCCCTTCTCTCCACATCTTATCAGTGCATTACTAGAGTAATATAGTTTCCCACCTTTCAAAAAAATTTATAAGGCATAATAAAAAGCAAAAATCATAGTTTGAAGACAATGAACAAGCATTAAAATCAGAGTTGAATATGGCAGTAATGTTGGAATTATCAGACTAGAATTTTTTCTTAAATCTATGATGAATAAGGACTTTAATAGAAAATGTAGGTACTATGCAATAACCAATAAATAATGTAACTACAGAGAATAAAATTCTAGGAAACAATAAAAAGTGCTAGAGATGAAGAAAAAACACTATAGCAGAAATGAAGACCTTTTTTGATGGGCTCATTGGTAGGATAGACATGGCTGAGGAAGGAATAGCTGAACTGGAAAATAAGGCAATGAAAAATTTCAAAACTGAGTAGCAAAGAAAGAAAAAGATTATACGAAAATAAAACAGAAGATTCAAGAATGTGGAGCAATGCCAGATTGTATATGCATATTTAGAATTCAAGAAGGAGAAGGAAACAAAAGCACTATCCAAAGTAATAATGACTGAGAATGTCCCCAAATTAATGCTGGACAAGAAACTACAATTCCAAAAACTCAAGGAACCAAATAGAATAAATGCAAAAAAGAAGAGAAAGAGAGAGAGAGAGAGAGAGAGAGAGAGAGAGAGAGAGAGAGAGAGAGAGAGAGAGAAAGGAGAGAGAACTAACTTCAAAGAAGACAGGGGATAGGAGCTTGAGGTAAATTTCCTATAGAATAGCAAAGATAAAAAATATATCATTCTTCTCAAAAATCATGAAAACAAGAAGAAAGTGAGATGAAATATTTAAAGCACCAAAAGAAAAAAAATATACTAAAAACCCTGCAACCTGAAATTCTGTACCCCATGAAATTTTTCTTCAAAATGAAGAAAAAAGATTTTCTCAAACATAAGTTAAGGAAATTTGTTGCCTACTGTAGACCTGCCTTGTAATGTTCAATATTACCTTCAGACAGCAGGAAAAATTTATAGGTCAGAAATTCTGACTTAGCATGGCACAGTGTCTCATGTAAATTTGAGACCAGCCAAGACAACTTAATGAGACCCTGTCACAAAACAAAACAAAACAAAAACAACAAAATAGGGCTGTGGGTGTGTCCCAGTAGAAGAGTGCCTCTTGGTTCATTCCCCAATATTGCAGAAAAAACAAACAAACAAATAAATTAATAGATAAATAACTAAAATAAAAATAAAGAAAGAAATTCTAATCTACATAAAGAAAGGAAGAGCATCAAGAAATGAACAAGTAAAGAATCTGAGGAGCTTTCTCAACAACTCTTAATGCCACGTATTTGACATCTATAGGCAAAGGTGAAGTCTAAATACTCGTTACAGATGTAACATTCTCGTATTTCCATTCACAAAAGTGTAGCACCCCATAATCTTTTTTGAGTACCATCCTCCCTGTGGAAACTCCCACTAAGCCCTCACCTCTGAAAGGATCACACCTCCCCATGGTGCCACTATAGGAACCAAACCCATAATACATGGACCTTTGGGGAATATTATCTATATTCACACAAAAACATTCTGTCCTTTTCCTCAAAGATTCCTGTCAATCTCACAATGAAAAATGCATTCATTCCATCTTTAAGAGTCCCAAAGTCTTAACAATTATACCATCACTCAAAAGTCTAAGTCCAAAGTCCATCTCCTCTAAGATGCAAAATGAACTCATCTCTGAATCCCTATAAAATCAAAAAACAAGCAAAAAATATCCAAGATCAATGTAAAAGGATAGGTGCAGGGTAAACATTACTATTTCATAGGGAGGAATAGGAAAATAAAAAAAAAAAAGAGGAATTAGCCAAAAGCAAGAACAAACTCCAGCAAATAAACATCAAATGCTAAAACTCTATGTTTATAGTCTAACTGGGGTAGGAGGTGGGTTATCAAGGACTGGGGCAACCCTGGACCTATAGCATTGCTGCTCTGCTCACAACCAAATGACTGCCATCATGAGCAACTTTGTACAAAGCTGTCAGTTTTGCCTTGTCGGCATTGCACATTGCTGACATCTCGTCCTTCCTAGCACTCCACGATAGCTTCACTTCCACAGCTCCACCATGGATCACCCAATTGAGACTGCCTGAAGTAAATCTGACCTTGTATCATATTGTCTGAATGTTATAGTTTAGATATGAGGTATCCCCCAAGAGTTTATGTGTGAGACAATGCAAGAATTTCCGGGTTGAAATTATTAGAGTATGGGAGATGTTACCTAATTAGTGGATTAACCTACTAAAATGGATTAACTGAGTGATAACTGTGGACAGGTGGGGTGTGACTGGAAGAAGTAGGTCATTGAGGGTGTGACTTGGGGTTTATGTTTTGTCTTTGGTGAGCAGAGCTCTCTCTGCTTCTGGTTGTATACCTTGAGCTTCTTACCTCTGCCACACCTTTCCCCTGTGATATTCTTCCTTACCCAAGGTCCAGGACTATGGAGTTGGTCAACCATGGAGTGAAACTCTGAGACTGAGAGCCAAAATAAATTTTCCCCCTCTATGTTGTTCTTACTGGGTCATTTGGTCACAACAATATGAAAGTTGATTAAAACACTAGCCTTCCAGTAAATCTCATGTAGGCATCATGACACCAAAACTTTACCATTAGGCATGTCTGCAAAAGCCGTATCTCCTGGATGAAGCCAAGGTCTGCCACCAGCACAAACTGCACCAGGACCCCCTTGAAGCATGGCTGTAACTAGTTGAATGTGAGGAAACTAATTCTGAGGTGGTCCTCATTGAGTAGAGCTCCCCAAGTGTCTTTTCTAAAACATCTCTGCCCTAGAAATTTGAAGCAAATTTGCACTTCAACAACTCTGAGCCCACAATTGGGAGCAGCAGACTTGCAGATTTCTGAGATGCTCTTGAGGCATATTTCCGATGGTCCCAAATGTCTTCTTGTAAAACACTACGCTTTTTGTTTGTTTGTTTTAGTGCTGGAGATCCAGCCTGGGTCCTTTTGTATTATAAACAGGTGTTTTTCTTCTCCACTCTTTCCTCAGTCCCTGGTGCTAAACTCCAGCAACCATATTCTCCTTTACCCACATCCTTACATACTGTTTCAGTCTTTGCTGGCCAGCTGCAAATTTTCAAAATCTTTCCTCTCTATTCCTTTTTGTACCTGATTTGCACTGTAAAACTGACTGAAAATGGACACTAACGTACATGCCACAGCTTACCTGTCAAATAAACTAGCCTATCACCTGTAAGATTTGCCTTCCACAAAGATTAGGGCATGGACACAATGTACAATTGCCATATGAAATAAACATGATCTTTTCTATAAGTCCCAATTGAATCCTCATTTCCATCTGACACTTTGTTATCTTTGCCTTTACTCTTCACATGTCTTACAATAGTCTGGTCTTCAGAAATTTCAGCAGAATATCCTATAATGTTCTTTTACAGTATGCTAGTCTTCTCTAATTTTTCCCAATCTTCTCCTATAAATGAATTCTAAAGTCTTCTTCATATCCTCAAGTATAGTTGTAGAAGTGACCCCAGTGCCTGGTACCCATTGTCTATATTAGTCAGCTTTGCATTACTACAGTGAATACCTAAGGCAACTAACTTTATAAAGTGTCATTGACTTAGCTCATAGTTTCAGAATTTCAAAATCCAAGATAAGGCAGTCTTTTTTTTTTTTGGTTTCTGATGAAAGCAGATGGCAATGCATTACAGTAGAAGAGAGTGTGAGAATGTTTAGATCTAGAATGTTCCTCAGATTTCATGTACTCAGAGGTGGAGATTTGGCAAGTGATTAGATCATAAAGGCTCTGACCTTACCAGTTGATTAATCCATTTGATAGGTTTATCTATTAATAGCTAGATGAACTACTGAGACCTAGTAGGTTACTGGGAGTATCCACGGGAAGAAATTCTCTTTTCCCTGGTCACTTTTCTGCCTCCCTCTCTTTCTCTCTTCTCTTTCCTTCCTAGCTGCCATGAGCTGAGCAGCTTTCCTGTACCATGATGTTTCTTCAATGAAACTGACCAACCCTGGACTGAAATCTCTGAAACCATAAACCAAATAAATCTTTCCTCCTCTACGTTGTTCTTGTCAGGTATTTTAGTCACAGGGACAAAAAGCTGACCAACAGAGGATCAAGTGGTCACATACTGAACCAGAGCAGAGGAAGAGAGGATAGGCGTGGTTCCACAATCCCTTTTGAGGGCCTGCCCCCAATGGCCTCAGATTCTCTCATCAGACTTTGTATCCTGAAGGTTCCACAACATCCTAGTAGTGCCCCCTAGGGGTAAACCCTTAAGGAATGGACCTTTGTTGTACACTACCCAGGGTGAAATCATAGCACCTTTGTTCTAAGTCCCAAATTTCTACAAGTTTCCTTCCTCACTCACTTTCTCAAGCACTTCTTCCAGTAATTATTATCCTCCTCCTTAGACCTCCATCAGTACAAGTACAAACTGCAATTTCTGACATTAAGCAGTCTCTGATTCCACATGCCCATCTAGCTCTGAAATATATCTGCATTCTTATACAGCAAAATGCCTTATAAGAATAGTTTGTTCAGGCAATTTCAAATTTCTCATCTGAGATTCTTCCTTGAATCTTTTCTAGTCTGGATTTTGTTTTCCAAACCCTCACAAAACACTTTCTTCAAGGTCAACAATGCATTCATATTGGTAAATACATTAGTCAATTGCCTATTTCAAAACCTACAAGTGCTACTTTTATGTGAAAGTTAATGTAAGTGATGTACTCAGAATGTTCACAACATAGTATCTCTAGGACTTAATGTTTAAATTCAATATTATTCTGTTTCATCAATATTGTTGCACGTAACTAGGAAGATGTATTTGTCTACTCTCTGTTGTTGTAATAAAATGCCTGAAAGAGAAATTTACAAAAAAAGGTTTATTTAACTCACAGTTCTGAAGGTCTAGGAGCATGACACTGATATTATTTGGGTTTTGGTGCAGACATCATGCTGTACCAAATTGTGATGTAAAGCATAACAGAAACTAGTATATATGGAAAAGCACATATGTAAAAGAGAGATAGGGGAGGATGTCCTGCTTTATAATAACCAACTCTAATAATATATAATCTAATACTTCAAGACACAACTCACTCCTGAGAGAATTAATTTAGTCTTATAAAGAAGACATTAATACATTTATAAGAGTGGTCCCCCTATAATCTAATCACACCCAACTAGAGTTCATCATCTCTTAATACAGATATATTGGGGAGCAAGTTTCTAGTACATGAACCTTTGAGGTTCAGACAATATCCATCCAATAGCAATGTAGTTCATTTATATCACTATTTGGTTATGTGAATATATGCTATTCATTCTTTTTAAAATTATTTTTTATTCTTACAGGCTGCATTTTGATTCACTGTACATTCTTTATCTTTAAATCTCTAGTAAAATTTCTCATACATTGCTGCTGGTATGCAAATGTAGTATTTTCTCTAGGAAATACCCAATCATTTGATATGTGAATGCTCATCTTCATAAGGTAATGCAAAATATTTTCCAAAATAATTACAGTAATTTACAAGAATTTGTTTATCCATATATTCTCCTACATCTCCGGGCATCAGATTAATCAGTTTTCAAAATGGAAAGGATATAAAATGAAGTAAATTTTTAATCCTGGTTTGTGTTATGGTTTGGATCTGGAATGTCCCCCGAAGACTCAGGTGTTAGAGCTTGAAGCTCAATGCTACAATATTTGTAAGTGGGATTCTGGTGAAGTGATCAAATTATGAGGGCTTTATCCTCATCCAGCATTAATCCATTGAAAAATTAATGATTCTATGGAGTTAATAAGAGGTGGCAGAAATTCTCTGACGTGGAACCTATTTGGAGAGAATAATCCTTGGGAGCATGTCTTTGGGGACTGTGTGTTTTGCCTAGCCCTCTCACTCTGCTTCCTGGCCACCATAAGAAGAACATCTGTTCCACCATGCCCTTCAACCCCAATGTTCTGCCTCACCTCAGGTCCAAAGAAACAGCCAACTGACCAAGAACTGGAATTCTGAGACCAAGAGCTGAAATAAATCTTTGTTCTTTGAAGTTACTTGTTAAGTATTTTTTCACCCTAATGAAAAGCTGACAAACATGATTTTCATTTGTCTAATTTCAAGTGAGATACATTGCTCCACATCTTTACTAGCCAAATGCTCTTTAGTTTCTGTGGAATGAGTATTCATATCATTTGCCCATTTTTTCAAGTAAGTCTATTTTCTGTTGTTCTATAAACTAAAGGCATTATATATTCTTGAATTAATATTGTATCAAGGATACAAATTGAAAATATATTAGTTTGTAAATTGTATTTTTTGAAATTATTTCTTTATTTTTACAGATTGCATTTCGATTCATTGTACACAAATCTTTTTGTTTCTATGGTTGTGCACAATGTAGATTATACCATTCGTGTAATCATACATGTACATAGGGTAATGATGTCTGTATTTTCTTTAAGATGTTATGATGAGTTGTCCAAAAATTTCAAAGATCAGAAATATAGGCAGCATGATCTTTAACATCACACAAGAAGACTGCACCATGATTATCTAGGCAAATATACTTAACAATAGCCACAATTTGTAGGATCTATGTTTTGAGTAGTTTCATGTTCATGTGTACATGTTGGTCTTGCATAGATAACTATTTTAACCTGGGTAACATTATGATATAAAGGTAATAGGTTATTTCCTTGAGGCAGATAACTTGTTTTATGACAATTCTTTAACCTCGTCTAATATGCCTTGTTAAAGTACACATCATATTGGTCAGTTTCAACCAGAAAAGAACTATTTTAATATTTTCAAGGAGTTTTGATCTCCATGAACATGGACTGAAGTTTGTTGTCCATAGTCAGGAAGACAGGGAGCAGTAATTAGGAGAAGCATGCAACCACAAAGCTTAAGCCGCAGTTTGTTATCCACAGGTGGCAGTCAGAAAGAGGACCCAACAGGAAGGAAAAGTAATTGCAGATGCAAATACTCTTCTTCGAAGCTGTGAGTTCAAGAAAGGTCTTTGTCCTCTTCTAAATTCTCTCAAACTGGTTATGAGATTCACCCAGATTAATTTCTTTCAATAAGTTTTTAATTAAATCTTATCTTGTAAAGAACTTTGTCTGAAAAAATTATTTTACTTCTGTAAATGGGTTTTACAGATAATCAGTTGGTGACTTCTACTTGAGAGATTAATGACTCTGTATTGCTTAGAGTGAAAGATGATAGAGAAGTCCAGTTAGTCATTTTTTTTCAAAACCTAAATCCACTAGATTTGTCTTTGATTGGATAACTAAGAGCTTTGTTTCCTAGAAAATGATCACTGTCTCCTTTGGTCCCTCCATTCTCTCAAGGGGAACAGAAAAGAAAATAATCTAGACTATGAAGAGAGAGCAGAATGGGAGAAAATCTTTGCCACCTGCTCCTCACAGAATTAATCTCCAGGATATAAAGAGATCTTAAAAAACACCATAAAAACACCATAAAAACACCATAAAAACAAATAACACAATCAATAAATGGGCTAAGGATCTGAACAAATACTTCATAGAAGAAGGAAACAGTCATCAAATACATGAAAAAATGTTCAACATCCCTAGCAATTAGAGAAATGCAAAACTACACAGATTTCATCTCATTCTAGTCAGAATAGTAATTACCAAGAAAACAAATAACAATAAATGTTGGCAAGGATGTGGGGGAAACAGTACACTCATATATTATTGTTGATGGGACTACAAATTGGCACAACCACTCTGAAAAGCAGTATGGAGATTCCTCAGAAAACTTGGAATGGAACAATCATTTGACCCAGTTATTTCACTCTTCGGCCTATACCCAAGGGACTTAAAATCAACATAATATGGTAACACAGTAACATCAATATTTATGGCAGCTCAATTCAAAATAACTAAACTATGGAATCAACCTAGGTGCACTTCAACATATGAATGGATAAAGAAAATGTGGTACGTATACACAATGGAATATTAGCCACAAAGAGGAATGAAATTATGACATTTGCCAGTAAATGGATGAAGCAGGACACTATCATGCTAAGTAAAATAAGTCAATCCCCAAAACACCAAAGGTCAAATATTCTCTGATACATGAATGCTAACACACAATAAGTCAGAGGGGAGGAAAATAGAAGGTCACTGGATAAGACAAAGGGGAATGAAAGGAAGAGATTGGGGATGGGAATTGGATAGACAGTAACATGATTTGGACATAACTTTCCTATGTTAATATATGAATATACAACCAGTGTAAGTTCACATCATATACAACCACAAAAAAATGGGAAGTTATACTCCATGTATATATAATATGTCAAAATACACTCTACTGTCATGTATAACTAAAGAGAATAAATAAAATTTTTAAAGAAGAAAAATGATATAAACTCTTTTTGAAATTCAGGAAAGCATTTATATTGCATATGCAAGATTAGTGTAATACCTCTGGAGGGTATTAATAAGATAAATTATTTGCAACATAAATGAAAGGAGCTCTTTGAAATTAGCTTATAAAGATAAATGAGGGCAATCCAAGATGGCGGACTAGAGGGGGACTGCATCCCCAGTCGCTCCAGAACCCAAGAGTTAAGAAGGGGAGGCATTGAGAGACTCGGACCAAAATAGAGCCATGGGTGAGTCTGCCCACTGGGTAAAGTTCGGCCCGGGTGGCAGGCCCAGATAGAGGTGGCTTATCAGAGCAGGGCAGAGCAGCTAGAGTCTTCCACAGGCAGCCCTGCGCACTCTGTGCTGGGACCCTCCCACACAGCCAGCTTCTCCAGGTTCTCGGAGCAGGCCCCCTACTGAGAGCCTTTCTGATCAGAACAAGCTACAAGTCCCGGAGCCAGCGCGGCATACAGTGGCCCGCAAGCAGCTTCAGGGACCAGGACAGGGCAGCCAGCGAAGACCCCAAGCAACCTGGACCCCGGCGGTGGGAGGTGCCTTTCAAGGCTAGCTTCTTGGAACAGACCGCCCAGTGAGAGCTTTTCTACATAGAGACAGCCACAAGTCCCCCAAGCCAACAGAGAGCTTCGATCAGCAAGCAGCATCTGGGATTAGGGCAGGGCAGCCAGAGACTTCTTCAGGCGGCTCTGCCCACTGAAGCCGCAGGCTCTTTCCATGGGGCGATCCAAGATGGCGACCTAGAGGGTGACTGCATCTCCAGTCGCTCCAGACCCCAGGACTCAAGAAGGGGAGTCATCGAGAGACTTGGACAAAAATAGAGTCACGGGGTGAGTCTCCCCCACTGGGCGAAACTTGGACTGGGCGCCAGATACAGATAGGGGTGGTTTATCATAGCAGGGTAGGGCAGCTAGAGTCTTCTCAAGGTAGCCTTCCACACTCCGGCGGCGGGCTCCCCCCACACGGCCAGCTGCACAGTGCAGGCCACCAGTGAAAGCCTTTCCACACAGAGCCAGCTCCAAGCCCTGGAACCAGTAGGGGCTAGGGGCAACTTTCTTCGGAGGCACTGCATTATCAAGTTCCTCCAAGACACCAGGCTACTGAAGGCTAGGAGGTGAAACACTGGAAATCTACAGGGACACTATAAGCCAATAGAGGAAATCTGTAATATCTCAGAGTCCAACTGATATCTGACCAATATGAGAAAACAGGGGAAGAAAATGTCCCAAACAAACCTAGATACTACATCAATAAAACCCAATGACAGCACAGAAGAAGAAATGTCAGAAAGGGAGTTCAGAATGTACGTAATTAAAATGATCAGGGAAGCAAATGAGGAGATGAAAGAGCAAATGTAGGCATTGAAGGAGGAGATGAAAGAGCAAATGCAGGCATTAAATGATCGCACCAATCAACAGTTAAAAGACCAAATACGGGAAGCAAGAGATCATTTCAATAAAGAGTTAGAGATACTGAAAAAAAAGCAAACTGAAATACTTGAAATGAAGGAAACAATAAACCAAGTTAAAAAGTCCATAGAAAGCATAACCAATAGGGTAGAACACCTGGAAGACAGAACCTCAGACATTGAAGACAAATTATTTAATCTTGAAAACAAAGTTGGCCAAACATAGAACCAGCCACAAGTTCCCGAACCAATGGAGAGCTTCGATCCTCAAGCAGCCTCTGGAATCAGGGCAGGGCAGCCAGAGACCTCTTCAGGCGGCTCTGCCCACTCCAGCCGCAGGCTCTCTCCATGGGGCAATCCAAGATGGCGGCCTAGAGGGTGACTGCACCCCCAGTCACTCCAGAACCCAGGAGTTAAGAAGGGGAGGCATTGAGAGACTCGGACTGAAATAGAGCCACAGGTGAGTCTGCCCATGAACAGAATCTACAAGAAATCATGAACAGAATCTACAAGAATTATGGGATATCATGAAAAGGCCAAATTTGAGAATTATTGGGATTGAGGAAGGCTTAGAGAAACAAACCAAAGGAATGAACAATCTATTCAATGAAATAATATCAGAAAATTTCCCAAATCTGAAGAATGAAATGGAAACCCAAGTACAAGAGGCTTATAGAACGCCAAATATACAAAATTACAACAGACCCACACCAAGGCACATTATTATGAAGATACCTAACACACAAAATAAAGACAGAATTTTAAAGGCCACGAGAGAAAAGAATCAAATTACATTCAGAGGGAAACCAATAAGAATATCAGCAGATTTTTCAATCCAGACCCTAAAAGCTAGAAGGGCCTGGAACAACATATACCAAGCCTGAAAGAAAACGGATGCCAACCAAGAATCTTATACCCAGCAAAACTTACCTTCAAATTTGACGATGAAATAAGATCCTTCCATGATAAACAAAAGCTAAAGGAATTTGCAAAAAGAAAGCCAGCATTACAGAACATTCTCAGCAAAATATTCCATGAGGAAGAGATGAAAAACAACGATGCAAATCAACAACAGGAGGCACTAGCCTAAAGGAATAGCCAAATAAAGGAGAAACCAAATCATGTCAAAAGCAAATATGAGTCAATTGACTGGGAATACAAATCATATCACAATAATAACCCTGAATGTTAATGGACTGAATTCATCAATCAAAAGACAGACTGGCAGATTGGATTAAAAAGAAAAATCCAACAATATGCTGCTGCCTGCAAGAGACTCATCTCATAGAAAGAGACACCCATAGACTAAAGGTGAAAGGATGGGGAAAAACATACCATGCACACGGACACAGCAAAAAAGCTGGAGTATCCATCCTCATTTCAGATAATGTGGACTTCAAACCAAAACTAGTCAGAAGAGATAAAGAAGGACATTACATGCTGCTTAAGGGAAGCATAAATCAGCAAGACATAACAATCATAAATATCTATGCCCCGAACATTGGCTCATCCACGTACATCAAACAAGTCCTTCTCAATTCCAGAAATCAAATAGACCACAACACAATAATACTAGGCGATTTTAACACACCTCTCTCACCACTGGATAGATCGTTCAAACAAAAATTGAATAAAGAAACCATAGATCTCAACAACACAATCAACAATTTAGACTTAACGGACATATATAGAATATACCATCCAACAAAGAACGAATACACTTTCTTCTCAGCAGCACATGGATCCTTCTCTAAAATAGACCATATTTTATGCCACAAAGCTACTGTTAGCAAATACAAGAAGATAGAGATACTACCTTGTACTCTATCAGATCATAATGCATTGAAATTAGAAATAAATGACAGAATAAAAAACAGAAACTTCTCCAATACCTGGAGATTAAATAATACACTATTATATGATGAATGGATAACAGAAGACATCAGGAGGGAAATAAAAAAATTCTTAGAAGTAAACGAGAACAAAGACACATCATATCAAAATCTCTGGGACACTATGAAAGCAGTACTTAGAGGAAGATTTATTTCATGGGGTGCATTCAAAAGAAGAAGTAGAAATCAACAAATAAACGACTTAACACTACAGCTCAAAGCCCTTGAAAAAGAAGAGCAGACCAATACCAAAAGTAGTAGAAGACAGGAAATAGTTAAAATCAGAGCCGAAATCAATGAAATCGAAACAAAAGAAACAATTGGAAAAATTAACAAAATAAATAGTTGGTTCTTTGAAAAAATAAATAAAATTGATAAACCCTAAGCCACACTAACAAAGAGAAAGAGGGAGAAAACTCAAATTACTAAAATTCGGAATGAACAAGGAAACATCACAACAGACACGAGTGAAATACAAAACATAATTAGAAGCTATTTCGAAAATCTATGCTCCAACAAAACAGAAAACCTCGAAGACATCAACAAATTTCTAGAGACATATGAATTACCTAAACTGAACGAGGAGGACATACACAACTTACATAAACCAATTTCAAGCAATGAAATAGAAGAGGTCATCAAAAGCCTACCAACAAAGAAAAGTCCAGGACCAGATGGGTTCTCAGCCGAGTTCTACAATACCTTTAAAGAAGAGCTCATTCCAATACTCCTCAAACTATTCCATGAAATAGAAGAGAAGGGAACCCTCCCAAACTCGTTCTATGAAGCCAATATCACCCTGATACCTAAACCAGACAGAGACACATTGAGGAAAGAAAATTTCAGACCAATATCCTTAATGAACATTGACGCAAAAATTCTCAACAAAATTTTGGCAAATCACATACAAATATATATTAAAAAGATAGTGCACCACGATGAAGTGGGTTTTATCCCAGGGATGCAAGGTTGGTTCAACATTCGGAAATCAATAAATGTCATTCACCATATCAACAGACTTAAAGTTAAGAATCACATGATTATTTTAATAGATGCAGAAAAAGCATTTGAAAAAATACAGCATCCCTTCATGCTCAAAACACTAGAAAAAATTGGGGTAGTGGGAACATTCCTAAACATTATAAAGGCAATCTACGCTAAGCCCATGGCTAATATCATTCTAAATGGTGAAAAACTGAAAGCGTTCTCCCTAAAAACTGGAACAAGGCAGGGATGCCCTCTTTCACCACTTCTATTCAACATTGTCCTCGAGACTCTAGCCAGAGCAATCAGACAAACCAAAGAAATTAAAGGGATACGAATAGGAAAAGAAGAACTCAAACTATCCCTGTTCGCTGATGACATGATTATATATTTAGAGGAACCTGGAAATTCCACCAGAAAACTTTTAAAACTAATAAGTGAATTCAGTAAAGTAGCAGGTTACAAGATCAATGCTCGTAAATCCAATGCATTTTTATACATAAGTGATGAATCCTCAGAAAGAGAAATTAGGAAAACTACCCCATTCACAATAGCATCAAAAAAATAAAATACTTGGGAATCAATCTCACAAAAGAGGTGAAAGACCTCTACAATGAGAACTACAGAACACTAAAGAAAGAAATTAAAGAAAACCTTAGAAGATGGAAAGATCTCCCATGTTCTTGGATAGGCAGAATTAATATTGTCAAAATGGCCATACTACCTAAAGTGCTATACAGATTCAATGCAATTCCAATTAAAATCCCAATGATGTACCTTGCAGAAATAGAGCAAGCAATTATGAAATTCATCTGGAAGAATAAAAAACCTAGAATAGCTAAAGCATTCCTAAGTAGCAAGAACGAAGCAGGGGTATTGCAATACCAGATCTTCAACTCTACTACAAAGCAATAGTAACAAAAACGGCATGGTATTGGTACCAAAATAGACAGGTAGATCAATGATACAGAATAGAGGACATGGACACAAACCCAAATAAATACAATTTTCTCATACTAGACAAAGGTTCCAAAAATATGCAATGGAGAAAAGATAGCCTCTTCAACAAATGGTGCTGGGAAAACTGGAAAACCATATGCAATAGAATGAAATTAAACCCCTATCTCTCACCCTACACAAAACTCAACTCAAAATGGAGCAAGGACTTCGGAATCAGACCAGAGACCCTGCATCTTATAGAAGAAAAAGTAGGTCCAAATCTTCAACTTGTTGGCTTAGGTTCAGACTTCCTTATCAGGACTCCCATAGCACAAGAAATAAAAGCAAGAATCAACAACTGGGATAGATTCAAACTAAAAAGCTTTCTCTCAGCAAAGGAAACTATCAGCAATGTGAAGAGAGAGCCTACAGAGTGGGAGAATATCTTTGCCAACCATACTTCAGATAGAGCGCTAATTTCCAGAATCTATAAAGAATTCAAAAACTCTACACGAAGAATACAAATAATCCAATCAACAAATGGGTTAAGGAAATGAACAGACACTTCACAGAAGAAGATGTACAAGCAATCAACAGATATATGAAAAAATGTTCAACATCCCTAGTAATAAGGGAAATGCAAATCAAAACTACCCTAAGATTTCATCTCACCCCAATTAGAATGGTGATTATCAAGAACACAAGCAACAATAGGTGTTGGCGAGGATGTGGTGAAAAAGGAACACTCATACATTGCTGCTGGGGTTGCAAATTAGTGCAGTCACTCTGGAAAGCAGTATGGAGATTTCTCAGAAAGCTCGGAATGGAAACGCCATTTGACCCAGCTATCCCACTCCTTGGCCTATACCCAAAGGACTTAAAATCAGCATAGTACAGGGAGATACAGCCACATCAATGTTCATTGCTGCTCAATTCACCATAGCCAGATTGTGGAACCAACCTAGATGCCCTTCAGTTGATGAATGGATAAAGAAACTGTGGCGTATATATACAATGGAATATTACTCCGCAATGAAGAATGATAAAATTATGGCATTTGCAGGCAAATGGATGAAATTGAAGAATATCATGCTAAGTGAGATAAGCCAATCTCAAAAAACTAAAGTACGAATGATCTCGCTGATAAGCGGATGAGGACATATATTGTGGGGTGGGAAGGGTTAGCATTAGGTTTAGGGTTAGGGATAAGGAGTGTGGTAAGAATGAAGGAAAGAAGGACTGTATAGAGGGAAAAGAGGGGTGGGAGTGTTTGGGGAGGAAGGGAAAAAATAATGAATCAAACATCATTGCCCTATGTAAACGTATGATTACACAAATGGTATGCCTTGACTCCATGTACAAATAGAGAAACAACATGTATCCCATTTGTATACAATAATAATAAAAAATAAAAAAAGATAAATGAGTATTTCTATAAATTAAACATATAAAAAATGCACACAAAATACAGGATTATATGGTTACATTGAGTGATGTACAAATGAGGGTCCCTCAGAGAAAAAGAATCAATAGGAAATAGATAACAGGAGAATATTTATTCTGGGAATTGGCTCACAATGTTGTGGAGGTCAAGAAGATCATTATCATCCACTCACTCTAAACAGAAGTAGGAAACCTTGTTGTATAAGTTAGAATTACTTTGAAATCCTGAGAACAAAGAGAGCGGATAGTGTAATGACCAGTATGAAACCAAAGCCAAGAGAGAGAGACAGACGAGTCACCGTTCTTTTATATTACTGTTCTATCTGAGCTTTAAAAAATTGGATGCTGTCCATCCTCATTGGTAAGGATGAATCTTCTTTACTCAGTCTTCTAATTTAAGTACAATAATCTATGTCTACAACTCTTTTTCTTGGGTAAGAGAAGTAGTTTGTGATAGTTAATTGTCAGCTTATTCCAAAATATTGAAGAATCTACTGAAAAACAAAACCTTAGGAATATTTAGAAACATTGGGAAATTCTATATGCCTTAGTTTGTATTTGCTGAGTTTGTAAAATGGCATTAATTAAAAATTTCAGCATAACTCCTTATCAAGGACTCACGTATAAGATAATTTTGAGGGGAATTCATAAATCTGTAATGTCACATAATATAGTCATACACAACTAGAATCTGGCATTCCTTTGTTAAAAGAGTAAATTGGTCTTAAAGCTCTTAATGAGGGAAGTAAAAGGTTATTTTTTAACCTTCTATGTAATCTTCTCAGAGAGCAGAGACTCTATATTCCCCCAGAATAATCTTTGCTGTTTTTTTTGACCCTTATCATGTACTTAGTCAATTAAAAATAAATAGTTCCTTACTTACATAAGGGCTGAAGTTCCCTAAAATTTTGTTTCCTTCTTCTGTGTTTCATTTTAAAACTTATTAGTCATTAACCATTAGTTATTTCTCTAGCAATCACAAACTTGAACTAATCTGGTGAGCATCAACTTTCATGACTCTCAACTTTGCCTTTTCAATATCAGATCAATAAAAAGTAAAGTTTTAGAATATCTTTCATCCTCAATGTTTGAGATGTACATAGCAGTCACTGAAACATATTGCAATGATTTGTTATAAAAAGGGCAACATTAGAAATACCATTCCTTTTCTATTTCTTAATTGGCTTCATATTATTATATGACCACATGGGAAGATTTCAAACCAAACACATTTGAGACTTCCCTGGGTTAAGTTTGCACATTCTGGGAATGCTTTGGAGAGCTGTGAAGATTTATCATGTCCTGTTGTCTATAATATGTCCTTGCCCCATGAAATATATTCATTAAACTATTGTGAAATAGTATGTATTGTATTCTCATTGAATTTTTACTCTTTTCAACTCTAGCAACTTTAAGAAATTAATCAACCTTTCCATCTTGTTACAAAATACATTGATTTCCCTCTGATATTTGCCTCAAGGTTCTGCTGAAAAGTGTGAGTCAGAATGTGTCTCAAACTTTGTGGAAAAGAGTATACCAAGTACTATGAACTATTGGTGCCTCAGAAATAGACTATTGGGTAAAAGCTTATACGGTGAGGTTCCTTGGACAACTTCTAAACCAAAACAGTACACTAAAAAGTCCCAGATTCTTTTTGGTCCACATCAGATCTAATTCATAAATGCATATTGTTGACTTGAAATTCAGTAGAACAAAAATTAATTATATATGATTAAATATACTGATGATAGAAGTTTTACTGTGTTTATTTATTTGGAATAATGTTCAAATTTTTAAATTTATTTTTATTGTTATTAACAGTTTTATCAAGGTAAAATGCATGTAAAACAGACTGCATATATTTAAAGTTTATGAATTAATAAGTTTCAACATATTTGCATATCCTGAAACTATCATTACAATCAAGATTATAAATATATCCATCAACTCCAAAACTGTCCCTCTGAACCTTTAAAATTCCTCCTTCTTGTCCTACTCCAACCTACCTCTTGCCCCCTTATAATCATAGGTTAGTTTGAATTTTTATGAAGTTAAAAATCACACCATCTCTATTCATTTTGGTCTCTTTTCTTTCACTCAGGACAATCATTTTGAAATTCACTCGTACTATTTTATGCATCAATATTTAATTTATTTTTATTGCTGGTAAGATTCTATTTCAGGTTCATACCACATTTTGTTTATCCCTTTGGTTATTGATGGAGATTTAGGTTGTGTGCACTGGGGGTTATTACAAAGAAAGCTAGTATGAACCTTCATGTGCAAGTCACTTTGTAGACATATGTTTCTCTTTTTCCTGGGTAAACACCTATGTGAGGTATGTATTTCACTTTTTAAGAAATAGACAAATATTTTCTAAAGTGATTGCACCATTTTACATTCTCATCATATGTGTACAAGTGCTACAGTTCTTGGATAGACCTATGAAACTATGAAACTTGGTACTCTCACTCATTTGGATTTCAACTATTTTAATAGATATCTAGTGGGATCTCATTGAATTTTAATATGCATTTCGTTAATGATTAACTCTATATTGGGGATAAGTTTTGATAATTGTATTTACTGTTCATATATCTTCTTTGAAGTGTTTATTCAATTCTTTGTTCATTTTTTAAAATTTGAATTTTTTATTACTGTGCATTAAAATGTATGTACATATTATGAAAATATATCACTTTTCTGATATATGCTTTGCTAATATTTTCTCCAAACCAAGAACATTTCTTTTGGAAAGTGAAATATAACACTTTCCAAAGCCAAGTGTTATATTTGATGGTCATCTTACTAAATATTTTCTTTTATAAACTTCCATTAGTTTCATAAATAAGAAACACTTAAGTCAAAGTCACAAGTAAATGTTTACCATATTCTCTCTTAGAATTTAAATTTTTTGTTGTTTTACATTTATATTTAGGATCACTTTTGAGTATATTTTTATATTGTGCATGGTGGATAAAATCTTTTTTGCCCATGGATATTTAATTTTTCCAGCATCATTTGTTGAGCTCTGACTTTTCACCACTGAATTGATCTTGCATGCTTTTTAAAATATAAATTGTCCATGTGCTTTTGTTTAAACAAATATGGGGTCTATTTCTGAACTGTGTATTCTAGTCCACTGATCTATGTGTCTATATGCCAATGCGGTGGTGTTATGAGTTGCCTTATGAGAAAGCTTGAATCAGGTGATGTTTGTCCTTCAACTTTGCTTATCTTTCTAGAGGTGTTTTGCCTTTGCTAGGTCCTTTTCCCTCCCATTTGAACTTTAGAAACTGTTTGCCAGTTTGTACAAATAAAAATAAACAAAATCTGTCACAATTTAGGTGGGATTTCTCTGACTCTATGAATTGATTTTGGAAAAAAATGACATTTTAACAATATCGAGACTTCGAATAACTATTATATATCACTTCATTTATTTAAGTTCTCTTTGACATCTTGTGAATTTTTTTTTAGGTTTAAGTGTATCTGATATACATGTATTTTTCAGATTTATCTCTAAATGTTTTATATTGTTTAAAACTATGCAACTGTTTATTATATATGTTTCCAACAGTTTGTGGTCAACCTGCAAAAATACAATTGCTTATTTTACTCTGATGCTACATTCACTTATTAGACCTAGTAGCTTTTCTGTAGGTGTAAGCAGACTTTCCATGAATGCTTATCCATTTATGAATAAGGATGCTTTTACTTCTCCTATGAAGTCTGGATGCATTTTATTTTATTATTTATTTTTATCATTTCATTTTATTATTATTTGTTATTTCTTATTTATTTTATAATTTTATTTTTTCTTCACATTTTTCTGGCTCCAGTAGAATGTTGAGAGGTGATGATAGTGGACTTTGTTTTATTTATGATCTTAAGGATAAAATATTCATTCTTTCACTGGTAAATATGACCTTTACTGCAGGTTTTCCATTAAAACAATTTCCTCAGTCTTATAGTAAGCTGTGTCTGACATAGGCTGGCAGTACATGGATACAGAACAACTGTCTTAGTTCATTTGTGTTGCTGTAACAGAATATCACAGATTGGTAATTTATGAAGAGAAGAAATTTACCACAGCTCATGGGTCCAGAGCTTGGGAAGTCTAAAATTGTGGTGCTAACATCTGGTCAGGGACTTCATACTGTGTCTTGCAATGGTGCAGAGTTCAGAGTGTGAGAAAGGGCAAGAAAGGAAGAGAGATCAAGGGGGAGCTGAACTCTTATAACAAACCCACTCCTGAGATACCTAACTCAGTTTCAGAATAATGACATTAATCAATAATGAGGGCAAAGTCCTTATGACTGAAACATATCTTATGAGGGTCCACTTCCCTTTACTCTCAAGATGGGAATTAAGTTTCCAACTCATAACTTTGGGACACACATTCAAACCAGAGCAACATCCAACACTAAAATCTTTTGATTCCTAGTTTGCCAAGAGTTTTTGTCAATTTTTACCCTCATAGATTTAATCTAATGCTTTTCTGTATCTATGAAAATAATAATTAAGTTTTTTTCCTTTTTTATTCAGTTACTAAGTGAATTATGTTATTTTTTAAATGTTAACCAGGGATAATTGCTACTGGGTTTTATCCTTTTGTATATTTCTGTGTTTGATTTGAAGTTTGTAATTTTTGCATGTTTTATGAGGGATATTGAACTGTGTTTTTATTTTTTTAAATTTATTATTTATTTATTTATTTATTTTTTGCAGTGCTGGGGAGCGAACCCAGGGCCTTGTGCTTGCAAGGCAAGCACTCTACCGACTGAGCTATCGCCCAGCCCCTTGAGCTGTGTTTTTAAAGGTTGCAATTTTTGTCTTGTTTTATATCAAGGTATTGCTGTCCTCATTAGTTAGAAAGTATTCTCATTTTTTTTCTGAAAAATATTTTCTACAATTTGTATTATTTCTTCTTTATTTTGTAAAATTAACCAATTATGACATCCAAATTGACAGTTTGATTTTTAGGATGGTTTTTAGTTATATAGTCAATTTTTAAATATAGATATAGTGTTACTCAGGTCATGTTTTTCTTCTGGAGAGAAATTAAACTTGTATCTTTCACAAAACTAGTTCATTTCATATGCTTTCAAATTTATTAGTTAAAAGCTGATAACGACTTACCACTCTTATTTTCTTTTTTAAAGTCAACACATATTTTACTTACAAAACACAAGGCATAATTTGTGGATTAAAATAATAACCTTTTCTACTATTCATGTGTTAAAATGATCACTGAATGTACTTAGGGGCAAACACATTTTAAAAATTAAATTTCAGTGTTGCCTTCTTTGAGACTAGACTTTATTTTCCAATATAGTTACCTATGCACTATATAACATATAATTCTCATACATTAATATTTTATATAAGAAATTTAAGGAAAAATGTTATCTAAGAAATTAAATGCTAGATCTATTCTCAACCCACATCCCTCTCCATTCCACTTCCCCAGTGTATGTCCCAATATTTTGGAATTCTAGAGATTAATATAGTGTCTAAATATACTCTTTAAACAAAGCATCGCTCTTACATACAACCAACTTCTTTTGGTGCATTTTAGAGGCTACACCACACATCAGACTTTGCTTTAGGTAAGGAACTACCCCACAACACAAGTAATTCCCAGAGAGGCAGGAGTCATTACATGAAGCTGAATCACACAGTGAGTCAACATGTGAATGATTCTGCACTCCTACAAGGGCAGATTTAGCTCATTTTAGGATTCAACTGCTTTATACAAAACCCTGGTTTAGATTCTTGACCACCTGGATGTTAACCACCTTAGAAACCATTCATCATTTTTTCTCATCATCTCCTTCATTAGAAAAGATACTGATGCATTGTCATTTATGCCTGCCTTTCACTCTGATGGTTTATCATCTTTACCTCTGAACTCTTGCTCTGATTCCTTTTCTTGAAAGGCTGCTTTTGTTATTGAATATTTATAGACCATCTTTAGGATGCCATCTTCTTTGATGTTTATTGGACATATAGACCCCTTAGGAATTGCCCTCCAGTGCTTCTGAGCAGAGGTAGAATGAGGAGGGACTGTGGGGTTGTCTGCTTCACTGATGCGCATAAACAAGGTAACAACACAACCGTCTGGTGCATGCCAGGAAGGTGGATCAAACTGCTAGTCGGAGCAAAGGAGCTGGTTCGAAATTATCAGAAGAGAATCATAGTTCAGTGTGATAAGAAGGGGACATGGGATGGGAGATAGTAAGCCAAGGAAAGATATGGTGGATTGGAAAGGGAAAAATAAGTTGTTTGGATAAATGTTGCAGACTATCATGCATAAATTCAAAGCGTCTGGAATATTCTGGGCACCAGTGAGATTTGGTTTTATGAGATTAACCTAAAAACTAAGTCAGGTGAAAATGAGTTTAACGTGTCTATGAAAAATGACTTTTCAAAGTATATAGAGAGGGACGTGATGTCCTGTCAGACTTTCAGGCTATTCTGACATGTAGAAGATGAGCAGATGGAAGAAAAGCTGGTAAAACTGATGGTAAGCATCTGAATTCGGACTTCCTCAAACTAACCAAAGATAGTCATGGATTCAGATGTTCTGAAAAAATCTTGTATTAACCTATGTAACAGAAAATTTGAACTGGGCTGTCCCAGTTGACATTAATTGGTATTTGTGTTTCTGTTATTCCTTTGACACAATTTTTCTGCTACTATTTTTTACTTTTATTTTTATTAAATAAAAACTTACATGATTCTCTTTGTTGTAAAGGGTTCAAATAATAATCTAGGGCACAGAAGGAAAAAATCATTATTAATATTAAGCTAACAACATTCAGATGTCCTTCTTGTATATATGCAGTTAGAAAAGAAATTACTTAAAAATTTCAGCATACTACAGTGACACAGCTACATCAATGTTTGTAGTTGCCCAATTCACAATAGCTACATTGTGGAACCAACCTAGATGTCCTTAAATTGATGAATGGATAAAGAAACTGTGGTATATAGACACAAAGAAATATTACTCAGCCATAAAGAAGAATAAAATTATGACATTTGCAGGTAAGTGGGTGGAGTTGGAGAATATCATGCTAAGTGAAATAAGTCAATCCCAATAAACCAAAGGCCAAATGACTTCTCTGATAAGTGGATGATGATACATAATGGGGGGGGGGCAAGAATGGAGGAAGGATAGATTGTAGAGAGGAAGATGAAGGGTGAGGAGGGGTGGTGGGGAATGAAAGATAATAGAATGAGACAAACATCATTACCCTATGTACATGTATGATTACCCAAATGGTGTGACTCTACTTCATGTACAATCAGAGAAATGAAAGTTGTACCCCATTTGTGTACAATGAATCTAAATAAAATACATTTGGTAAGGAGGGAAATAGTATAATATATGATCTTACTAGGAAGGCTAATTAGATGAGATTATTCACTTTATTTTGACATCATTAAAAATAACAAAGAATCTGACTTTGTAAATATTTTAATAAATAGTTCCTGTCGCTCCCTCTACACTTATGGAGTAACTATGGGAAAGACTAAAAGGTTGGAATCACTTTGTTTAAGTTTTTGGAATGAATATTCCAATTTTAGACAGTCTTTGAAAGATATTTAATATTCTTAATATTCTTCTTTCTACACTCCTAGACATTTCAATTTTTAAGTTATAGTTTAACAGTTCAATGAGTAACTGTTTTCTAAACATAATCCCTGTATGTTTTTCATTTTCTGTTCATTTTTGATTGGTCCTTTTTATGTTCAAATGATTTTACTATGTTTATTTATTTTTAAAAGATGTTCCCCATATATGGCAAATTCCTTGGAGTTTAGAGTGTTTCGGAATGCCTGGATGATTACATAAATGGAATCGAGACTTGGCTGGTATATTAGTCTTTGGTCACAATTTTATTCCTTAATCCTTTGCAGATTTTAGATTTTCTTCCACCAGTCAGTTCTGCTTATTTTTTCCTGCAGGCATAACAAATTTTTTAAAAAAAAATTATTTAAAAAAGATGACACATTTATAATTTTTGAATAGTTGTACTATGAAAGCATGCAATCAAAGCTTGTAATTTATTTTGCCCCCTTAATTGATTTCTAATTCATTGAGGCCATACTTCAAACTCTTTCAGTGTTTTTTTTTTTCCAGCTAATTTCTTATGTATTTATAAATAACATTCTCATATTATTTCTTCATCTTCCTGTTTTAGATATTTAGCAATTTTTCTATTATGAATTATAGTTATTTACTACTTTTTGAGGTTCATACTTTTCTTCCCTTGATATTCCTAATGCTTATTCAACACTCTTTCTGAGTGAGTTAAGTTTTAATAGTCATCAACTCATGACAATGGGAATATTATTTACAGCTAAGGAAAGTGTTGTACTATGATTGCAATGTGTTGTGCAATCTTTTATTTGCTTTGGAATTAAAGATTGCTTTCATTTGTATTGGCTTTCTTTAATCAATCACCAAGTTCTCTGACATTACTGATACCTAGAAAGTCTACTGAATACATCAGTTACTCTGTCATTACCATTTTCTTCTTCTTTTTTTTTTATTATTGTATACAAATGGGATACATGTTGTTTCTCTATTTGTACATAGAGTCAAGGCATACCATTTGTGTAATCATAGGTTTCCATAGGGCAATGATGTTTGATTATTTTTTTTTCCTTTCCCCCCACCCCTTCCACCCCTCTTTTCCCTCTATACAGTCCTTCTTTCCTTCATTCTTACCGCTCTCCTTATCCCTAACCCTAAACCTAACCCTAAACCTAATGCTAACCCCTCCCACCCCCCATTATATGTCCTCATCCGCTTATCAGCGAGATCATTCGTCCTTTAGTTTTTTGAGATTGGCTTATCTCACTTAGCATGATATTCTCCAGTTTCATCCATTTGCCTGTAAATGCCATAATTTTATCATTCTTCATTGCGGAGTAATATTCCATTGTATATATATGCCACAGTTTCTTTATCCATTCATCAACTGAAGGGCATCTAGGTTGGTTCCACAATCTGGCTATGGTGAATTGAGCAGCAATGAACATTGATGTGGCTGTATCTCCCTGTACTATGCTGATTTTAAGTCCTTTGGGTATAGGCCAAGGAGTGGGATAGCTGGGTCAAATGGCGTTTCCATTCCAAGCTTTCTGAGAAATCTCCATACTGCTTTCCAGAGTGACTGCACTAATTTGCAACCCCAGCAGCAATGTATGAGTGTTCCTTTTTCACCACATCCTCGCCAACACCTATTGTTGCTTGTGTTCTTGATAATCACCATTCTAATTGGGGTGAGATGAAATCTTAGGGTAGTTTTGATTTGCATTTCCCTTATTACTAGGGATGTTGAACATTTTTTCATATATCTGTTGATTGCTTGTACATCTTCTTCTGTGAAGTGTCTGTTCATTTCCTTAGCCCATTTGTTGATTGGATTATTTGTATTCTTCGTGTAGAGTTTTTGAATTCTTTATAGATTCTGGAAATTAGCGCTCTATCTGAAGTATGGTTGGCAAAGATATTCTCCCACTCTGTAGGCTCTCTCTTCACATTGCTGATAGTTTCCTTTGCTGAGAGAAAGCTTTTTAGTTGGAATCTATCCCAGTTGTTGATTCTTGCTTTTATTTCTTGTGCTATGGGAGTTCTGATAAGGAAGTCTGAACCTAAGCCAACAAGTTGAAGATTTGGACCTACTTTTTCTTCTATAAGATGCAGGGTCTCTGGTCTGATTCCGAAGTCCTTGCTCCATTTTGAGTTGAGTTTTGTGTAGGGTGAGAGATAGGGGTTTAATTTCATTCTATTGCATATGGTTTTCCAGTTTTCCCAGCACCATTTGTTGAAGAGGCTATCTTTTCTCCATTGCATATTTTTGGAACCTTTGTCTAGTATGAGAAAATTGTATTTATTTGGGTTTGTGTCCATGTCCTCTATTCTGTATCATTGATCTACCTGTCTATTTTGGTACCAATACCATGCCGTTTTTGTTACTATTGCTTTGTAGTAGAGTTGAAGATCTGGTATTGCAATACCCCTGCTTCGTTCTTGCTACTTAGGAATGCTTTAGCTATTCTAGGTTTTTTATTCTTCCAGATGAATTTCATAATTGCTTGCTCTATTCTGCAAGGTACATCATTGGGATTTTAATTGGAATTGCATTGAATCTGTATAGCACTTTAGGTAGTATGGCCATTTTGACAATATTAATTCTGCCTATCCAAGAACATGGGAGATCTTTCCATCTTCTAAGGTTTCTTTAATTTCTTTCTTTAGTGTTCTGTAGTTCTCATTGTAGAGGTCTTTCACCTCTTTTGTGAGATTGATTCCCAAGTATTTTATTTTTTTGATGCTATTGTGAATGGGGTAGTTTTCCTAATTTCCCTTTCTGAGGATTCATCACTTATGTATAAAAATGCATTGGATTTACGAGCATTGATCTTGTAACCTGCTACTTTACTGAATTCACTTATTAGTTTTAAAAGTTTTCTGGTGGAATTTCCAGGTTCCTCTAAATATATAATCATGTCATCAGCGAACAGGGATAGTTTGAGTTCTTCTTTTCCTATTCGTATCCCTTTAATTTCTTTGGTTTGTCTGATTGCTCTGGCTAGAGTCTCGAGGACAATGTTGAATAGAAGTGGTGAAAGAGGGCATCCCTGCCTTGTTCCAGTTTTTAGGGAGAACGCTTTCAGTTTTTCACCATTTAGAATGATATTAGCCATGGGCTTAGCGTAGATTGCCTTTATAATGTTTAGGAATGTTCCCACTACCCCAATTTTTTCTAGTGTTTTGAGCATGAAGGGATGCTGTATTTTTTCAAATGCTTTTTCTGCATCTATTAAAATAATCATGTGATTCTTAACTTTAAGTCTGTTGATATGGTGAATGACATTTATTGATTTCCGAATGTTGAACCAACCTTGCATCCCTGGGATAAAACCCACTTCATCGTGGTGCACTATCTTTTTAATATATATTTGTATGTGATTTGCCAAAATTTTGTTGAGAATTTTTGCGTCAATGTTCATTAAGGATATTGGTCTGAAATTTTTCTTTCCTCAATGTGTCTCTGTCTGGTTTAGGTATCAGGGTGATATTGGCTTCATAGAACGAGTTTGGGAGGGTTCCCTTCTCTTCTATTTCATGGAATAGTTTGAGGAGTATTGGAATGAGCTCTTCTTTAAAGGTATTGTAGAACTCGGCTGAGAACCCATCTGGTCCTGGACTTTTCTTTGTTGGTAGGCTTTTGATGACCTCTTCTATTTCATTGCTTGAAATTGGTTTATGTAAGTTGTGTATGTCCTCCTCGTTCAGTTTAGGTAATTCATATGTCTCTAGAAATTTGTTGATGTCTTCGAGGTTTTCTGTTTTGTTGGAGCATAGATTTTCGAAATAGCTTCTAATTATGTTTTGTATTTCACTCGTGTCTGTTGTGATGTTTCCTTGTTCATTCCGAATTTTAGTAATTGAGTTTTCTCCCTCTTTCTCTTTGTTAGTGTGGCTTAGGGTTTATCAATTTTATTTATTTTTTCAAAGAACCAACTATTTATTTTGTTAATTTTTCCAATTGTTTCTTTTGTTTCGATTTCATTGATTTCGGCTCTGATTTTAACTATTTCCTGTCTTCTACTACTTTTGGTATTGGTCTGCTCTTCTTTTTCAAGGGCTTTGAGCTGTAGTGTTAAGTCGTTTATTTGTTGATTTCTACTTCTTCTTTTGAATGCACCCCATGAAATAAATCTTCCTCTAAGTACTGCTTTCATAGTGTCCCAGAGATTTTGATATGATGTGTCTTTGTTCTCGTTTACTTCTAAGAATTTTTTTATTTCCCTCCTGATGTCTTCTGTTATCCATTCATCATATAATAGTGTATTATTTAATCTCCAGGTATTGGAGAAGTTTCTGTTTTTTATTCTGTCATTTATTTCTAATTTCAATGCATTATGATCTGATAGAGTACAAGGTAGTATCTCTATCTTCTTGTATTGCTAACAGTAGCTTTGTGGCATAAAATATGGTCTATTTTAGAGAAGGATCCATGTGCTGCTGAGAAGAAAGTGTATTCGTTCTTTGTTGGATGGTATATTCTATATATGTCCGTTAAGTCTAAATTGTTGATTGTGTTGTTGAGATCTATGGTTTCTTTATTCAATTTTTGTTTGAACGATCTATCCAGTGGTGAGAGAGGTGTGTTAAAATCGCCTAGTATTATTGTGTTGTGGTCTATTGATTTCTGGAATTGAGAAGGACTTGTTTGATGTACGTGGATGAGCCAATGTTCGGGGCATAGATATTTATGATTGTTATGTCTTGCTGATTTATGCTTCCCTTAAGCAGCATGTAATGTCCTTCTTTATCTCTTCTGACTAGTTTTGGTTTGAAGTCCACATTATCTGAAATGAGGATGGATACTCCAGCTTTTTTGCTGTGTCCGTGTGCATGGTATGTTTTTCCCCATCCTTTCACCTTTAGTCTATGGGTGTCTCTTTCTATGAGATGAGTCTCTTGCAGGCAGCAGCATATTGTTGGATTTTTCTTTTTAATCCAATCTGCCAGTCTGTCTTTTGATTGATGAATTCAGTCCATTAACATTCAGGGTTATTATTGTGATATGATTTGTATTCCCAGTCAATTGACTCATATTTGCTTTTGACATGATTTGGTTTCTCCTTTATTTGGCTATTCCTTTAGGCTAGTGCCTCCTGTTGTTGATTTGCATCGTTGTTTTTCATCTCTTCCTCATGGAATATTTTGCTGAGAATGTTCTGTAATGCTGGCTTTCTTTTTGCAAATTCCTTTAGCTTTTGTTTATCATGGAAGGATCTTATTTCATCGTCAAATTTGAAGGTAAGTTTTGCTGGGTATAAGATTCTTGGTTGGCATCCGTTTTCTTTCAGGCTTGGTATATGTTGTTCCAGGACCCTTCTAGCTTTTAGGGTCTGGATTGAAAAATCTGCTGATATTCTTATTGGTTTCCCTCTGAATGTAATTTGATTCTTTTCTCTCGTGCCTTTAAAATTCTGTCTTTATTTTGTGTGTTAGGTATCTTCATAATAATGTGCCTTGGTGTGGGTCTGTTGTAATTTTGTATATTTGGCGTTCTATAAGCCTCTTGTACTTGGGTTTCCATTTCATTCTTCAGATTTGGGAAATTTTCTGATATTATTCATTGAATAGATTGTTCATTCCTTTGGTTTGTTTCTCTAAGCCTTCCTCAATCCCAATAATTCTCAAATTTGGCCTTTTCATGATATCCCATAATTCTTGTAGATTCTGTTCATGATTTCTTGTAGATTCTGTTCATGGGCAGACTCACCTGTGGCTCTATTTCAGTCCGAGTCTCTCAATGCCTCCCTTCTTAACTCCTGGGTTCTGGAGCGACTGGGGGTGCAGTCACCCTCTAGGCCGCCATCTTGGATAGCCCCATGGAGAGAGCCTGCGGCTGGAGTGGGCAGAGCCGCCTGAAGAGGTCTCTGGCTGCCCTGCCCTGATTCCAGAGGCTGCTTGAGGATCGAAGCTCTCCATTGGTTCGGGAACTTGTGGCTGGTTCTATGTTTGGCCAACTTTGTTTTCAAGATTAAATAATTTGTCTTCAATGTCTGAGGTTCTGTCTTCCAGGTGTTCTACCCTATTGGTTATGCTTTCTATGGACTTTTTAACTTGGTTTATTGTTTCCTTCATTTCAAGTATTTCAGTTTGCTTTTTTTTCAGTATCTCTAACTCTTTATTGAAATGATCTCTTGCTTCCCGTATTTGGTCTTTTAACTGTTGATTGGTGCGATCATTTAATGCCTGCATTTGGTCTTTCATCTCCTCCTTCAATGCCTGCATTTGCTCTTTCATCTCCTCATTTGCTTCCCTGATCATTTTAATTACGTCCATTCTGAACTCCCTTTCTGACATTTCTTCTGCTGTGCTGTCATTGGGTTTTATTGATGTAGTATCTAGTTTTTTGGGGGACATTTTCTTCCCTTGTTTTCTCATATTGGTCAGTTGTCAGTGGGACCCTGAGATATTGCAGTTTTCCGCTATTGGCTTATAGTGTCCCATTAGATTTCCAGTGTTTCACCTCCCAGCCTTCAGTAGCCTGGTGTCTTGGAGGAATTTGATAATGGAGTGCATTCGAAGAAAGCTGCCCTTAGCCCCCTACTGGTTCCAGGGTTTGGAGCTGGCTCTGTGCGGAAAGGCTCTCACTGGGGGCCTGCACTGTGCAGCTGGCCGTGTGGGAGAAGCCCACCACGGAGTGCGCAGGGATGCCTGTGGAAGGCTCTAGCTGCCCTGCCCTGCTCCAATAAGCCACCCCTATCTGAGCCTGCCACCCGGGCCGAGCTTTACCCAGTGGGCAGACTCACCTGTGGCTCTATTTCAGTCCGAGTCTCTCAATGCCTCCCCTTCTTAACTCCTGGGTTCTGGAGTGACTGGGGGTGCAGTCACCCTCTAGGCCGCCATCTTGGATTGCCCCATGGAGAGAGCCTGCGGCTGGAGTAGGCAGAGCCGCCTGAAGAGGTCTCTGGCTGCCCTGCCCTGATTCCAGAGGCTGCTTGAGGATCGAAGCTCTCCATTGGTTCGGGAACTTGTGGCTGGTTCTATGTAGAAAGCCTCTCACTGGGTGGTCTGCTCGAGAAGCTAGCCTTGAAAGGCACCTCCCACTGCAGGGGTCCAGGCTACTTACCATTTTCTTCTTGAAGACATCTCCCTTGGAGGCCAGGGCCAGGGCTCTTCTACTTCTTTTTGAACTGATTGCTTTCCCTTTCTTCTTCTTCTTCTTCTTTTTTTTTTTTTTTTTTTTTTTTTTTTTTTTTTTTTTGCAGTGCTGGGGATCAAACCCAGGGCCTTGTGCTTGCAAGGCAAGCACTCTACTGACTGAGCTATCTCCCCAGTCCTCCCTGTCTTCTTTACAAGTGTTTTCTTAGGATTTTTCTTTGTGTTCCCATCACTTTACTCTGTGTATCCATTGTACTGGACTCTGTATTATCTGTATCATGCGCCTCTGTCTTCCTTAGTTTAATTATTTTAACCATCAATCTTCTGGTTGCTTTTACAGGTAGTATACCAGAGGGAAATTTTTTGAGATCTTACATATCAGAAAATGTTACTATTCATCCTTCACATTTGATTGACAGTCTGTGTAGAAAAGTCTAGGTTTGAATCATTTCCCCCTCATGATTTTAAAGGCATTACTCTGTTGGTATAGATTACAGAGATTGTGACAAAAAGTCCTTTGAGATGCTGAATCCTGATCCTTTCTTGGTTAGCTTTTTTTCTCCTCTTTACTTTCTTACAGCTATTAAGAGCTTCATTTTATTACAGGGTTTCCAAGCTTTGTAACACTGTTACCTCATAGTGAGTCTTTCCCCATTCATTATGTTGGCTATTTGGTAGAGGCTTCATTGTAAAAATTTATATTTTTCAATCTGATGAAATTGCCTGAATTATTTTTATGACAATTTGCCCCTTTCCATTTTCTTTTCTGTAATGCACATTTTTAGTTTATACCCTGGGTTGATATTTTTCATTCTTTTCAAAAATTTCATCTCTTGTTTTTTTTGTTATTTCCAGAGAATTTCCTCAATGTAATCCTCCCACCTTTTTGCAAAAGTTTTATTTCTGCCACCAAATATTTGATTCTCTAAATCTCATTCTTGCTTTTCAAACATTATTTTTTATTCTAGCCTCAAGTTTTGGATCAGGGAGAAAATATTTTATCTTATCCCTCTTATTTTTTAAAATTATGGTAAAGTACAAATAGCATAACATTTGCTATCCTGAACAATTTTAAGTGTACAGTTAGGGAGTGTTAAGTATAGTCAAATTGGTGTGCACATTGTTTTCAGAACATTTTCATCATGCAAAACTGAAACTCTGTACACATTAAACCACGATTTCCTATTTCTATCTAACCCTCAGTCACCGGCAACCACTCTTCCGCTTTTTAGTTCTATGAATTTGACAGCTTTGTTTATCACAGAAATAATTCATATAATTTCATCAGTACTTTTTCTTTTTGTGACTAACTTAATTTCACACACTGTTTTCATAGAATATTGCCCTGTGTGTCAGAATTTCCTTCCTTTTCAAGGCGAAATATTGCATTGCATGTTTAGACTATACGGTGTCGGTCAATTACTCCATGGATGGGCATATGAATTTTTTCATATCTTAGGTATTATGACTAATGTTATGAACATGGTTGTACAATATCTTTCCAAGATCCTGCTTTCAACTCTTTTTTTTATTATTTTTATTTGTTCTAATTAGTTGTACGTGACGGTAGAATGCATTGACACATTTTGATAAATCACACACAAATGCATAGATACACAAATATGGAATTGTTGGATCGCACTGTAAGTCTAGTCTTCATTTTATAAGGAAACACATATTGCTTTCCATAGTAGGTGAACCCATTTCATGATTCTATCAACAGTGAGTAAGTGTTGCAATTTCTCCACATCTTCATCAGCACACGTAGTTTTCTTTTCGTTATAATTGCCATCCTAATCATGTGAGATGGGTGTTTCATTCTGGTTGTAGTATGCATTTCTTAATGAGTAGTGATGTAGAGCATCTTTTCATATGCGACCTGATCATTTTTTAGATTATCTTTGGAGCAATGTCTCTTCAAGTTCTTCCCCTTCCACTTTGTTTCCTTCAATTGACTTTCTTCCTTCTGCTTTTACTGGTTGGAAACATCTCTCCAACATCTATAAATCTTCAGTTCTCTGTTCACATCTAAGAGTAAACTTACATGCTTACTATAAAATCTGCAGCATGAGGGGTGAAGCTTATTAGATGTGTGGTTAATCAGGAAGTGGGATATTGGGGGCATCTTTAATTATTAGAATTGTTTTTATTTTAATAATTTCTTAACCCTGCAATCTGAATTTCACTTTACTTTTGATCCATCACTTTATTTAATTTTTATTGAGTTCTTGCATGGTGCAGTTTCTTCCTAGGAATTTGACTTCTGTTCTTTGTATAATTTTTTCTATGCTACATTTCCCCTTCATTTTCAGATGTGTTCATTTCCACTTTTCCTTTTTGCTTCTGTTTGCCAAGTTGGAATGCTGATATTTTTTAGCCTTGCTTTGACCCTACATGAAACATTTTGCCAGACTTCTTAAATATCAAGTTGATGTAATATAAGCAAACTTGTTTTACTCTACTGTTATTTTCTAGGCATGATTGTCATTTCTCTAATAACAGCTTCAGGAACACAATTTTGACTTAGTGACTTTGCAGGAAAATGTATCCTAATTGTTTTCCTATTTCACTCTTCTCTCTTCACAATTATTTTCTACGTTCTCCAAGTGAGAAGAGAATATACCATCTGTTATTCTTCAATATTATAATTACTAGGATTTATAGATTGATCACTTCCAATGTGGAGGCTGAATGGGTTTAGTGTCCCCTGAGGCCTTACCACACACTTGTGTTGATTGTGGTGCTCACCTTTTGAAGTTTATGACAAGAAGTTGTACTGCTTATTTTGATTGAATTTGAAGTGCTTTCCCCATCTGTTTTTTATTAATTTGAGAAGCTGGATAAAGAAAATTCTTTAATTTGGCTTTATTTTTATCACCTTTATCTGGCAGTCTGTTAGGATTTCAGCACGATTTAATGGAAAAAAAATGACACTGCAGAATGCAAAATATAGACTAAGACTCCTTTTCTGCGTTGTTTAGCTGTTTCTAAGCAGCAATTTTACCTTGTCCCTTGATTATTATTCAAGGAAAAAGCAGGCTTGGGTTTGAATTGGTCTACTATTAGTTGATTAGTGGTCTTTTCCATCTTTTTGGATGTAAAATTTCTTAATTATGAATGATGGTGTTCCATCATCAATATATAAGGTATCTTTTACTTTTTAAATCATATAAATATGTGTTTTTTGCTTATATTTAAAAGATTTGAGAGTTTATTGTCTTTTATGGGTTGAATTTCATTCTAGTCAATTAGTACATATTGCTGACATTAAGAATAAAAAGATAAGGAACCAGAGTTGCTGGGAAGAGAAAATAAGACATGTTTTAATGAGCAAATTATAGGATAGAGTCTGATAAACACTGTAAGATACATGTCTAGTAAGTGTATGTGGAGATTCATAGAAGATAAAGATCACAGCTTTAGTTGAAAATAAATTTAATGCACAAGTGGTGTTTATGATAAAAAGAATGAAGTTAAAATGGTGGAGTGTGACCGAGAAATGGTAGAATCTAAGTAACGGGAGTTTTGAGAACATTAACTAGGCCTTTCTGTCTGAACTAAGGAATATTCTCAGCACTAACACAAAGTAAAACTGGAAATCTTGAGTCTTTGGAATGATATAATTTAACTTCCATTTTAGACAGACTAATACAACAACAATTTGAACATTAAATTGAGAAAAGTGAAGTCACTCAGGCAGGGTTATCTTAGCCATGGAAAGAAATAAGAAAACACGCACAATGATTGAATCAATAAGACTCAAAAGAAGAAGAGAGAATTAATTGAAAAATAGTTGTCATGTTTGAACCCACATTGGTGACTGTAGAGGTCACAACAATAGAGATAAGAAAGCTAACTGGAGAAATTAATTTTGATGTACAATCATCCTTTTAGTTTTCAACATATAGAATTGTGGGTACTATAGAATTTATAGTACCAAGGAAAATGTTACAAAAAGGCAATGGAAAGACAAGGTCCCACTTCATGCAAGACTGCAGGGCTAGAGAAGTAGATACTGGATCTGTCTACATAAGATAAAAAAAGAAAACCTTCAAGAAAATAGCACAGGGAACAGAGACCCAAATAAAAATGGCATTATGAAGCAGAATACTCAATATTCAAATGTCTGCTCTTGATAAATTGGATGGAAGGAAGGAGAGAAAGAGAGAGAAAGGAAGATGGGAATAATATGAGGTTCTCTTAATTTATTGATAAATTTCAAAGCATTGTGCTTTCATGTTCATCACCTTAATCCAGATGTTATACCTGGATCCAGGTGTTATATCCAGGTGTGTTTTATCTAGTTTTATTATAGAGATATGAATTAAATGTTATGGACACTTGATTACCCATTACTTTATATTATATGTCCCCAAAGTTCATTGCTCCTTACTTATGCTCCTTGCCAAGGATTCAAATGAGGGAATATACAGATAGGAGGGAAATCTTGGCCATGACTAGGTTCCTTAGCAAATACCAGTAAAGCATACTAACACCCTCACAAATAGAAAAGGGTCCACAACCAGCATGAGGAGAGGAGGACTCCAGTGACATTTTCAAGTGCTTAGGAACCCAAGTCATCCTTGTTTGTAAGCACTTAGCTGGTTGGTAAGTGGGTGGGTCAACCTCTTAAACATGGAGGCTTGGTGAGAAATACATCTGTCCGAGAAAGATATTTTTTAGTGTGTACATTTCAGATTATTAACAAAAGACTTACAGCAACTTAATCCATTTAATAGTTTTTCTAAGTATTTCTTCTTTTGTGAAAGAATCCATCCTATTATGATTATATGAAACTTAGTGGCTTCAAGGGAAAGAGGTCAAATTATTTCCAATTCACATATCTTACAAATCTCTCATGGTTGAACATATTAAATATAAACTGAAAACAAGACAAAAAAGGTTATTACAAAACAAAATGTGCAAGTACTTCTAAATGATTATTTTTACTCTCAATATTTGTCAAGAATATCTCTATGACCGTACAATATAATGGTTAAGAGATAGCATTTGGAATCACATATTTGGTTTTGAGCCAGAGTTCAAACACTAATTATCAGCAGTGAAAGTCCAGATCAAATTAATAACTTTTCTAGGTTTCTATTTCAGAAAAGGAATGGTTTTTCTGATAATGATGTCAAAACTGAGATAATGTACACACGAAGATGAATACAGAAAGTAAAATTTATCATGTTCTCAATATAAAATTGATATTCTTATTTTCTCTACTTAGAATTTCAATATAGTGAATAACAATGCACATAGGAATAGGAATAAATAGTTTACTTTTCATAAGTCAAAAGTAATTTGGTTAATTTTGTGTTTTGAAATAAAAATTACTTTAACATGTTCTAAATTTGTCCCCTAGGATTATAATTTATGATGTAAATTGTACCAGAATTTGGGGTGTGAGATCCTTGTGGAGCTATTATCTAAGTTTAAGAAACAATGAGCTTCTGGTTAAGGAAGTGTACTTATGTTGTTAATTGTAAATGTTTTTAATTGGGTTAATTTTAGATTTTGAAACATAATTCACTTTCAATGAAATAAACAGAAGCTGTTTTGAAGATGGATACCATTAAAAACTTTAAGAACTCCCATATGAAGTTGTTTATAAACTGTAATGTCAGTTTTACAGCAAAATGATTTTACTTTTTAAATTGGGGATAATTTTTGTATCTCACGAATGTTTTGAACATTACATTATAATGAAGTTTTAACTGTATTACATTAGAATCAAAGAATGGAAGCTTTCAAGTCTTAAGAATTCTTTCACATTTTAAGCAGATGACAATATAGCTAATTTTAGAGGTTTATCATTTGCTAATGACATGAAATTCAATGAAGATTTAACATACATTTACATTAAGCATATTTCTAAAGCCTCTTTTAAAATATATTTTTGTTCTTCGACATTTTTGTATCTCAGATAATATGTTTCTAGAACCACTAAAATTATCTTTCTGCACTATAAAAATCTATTCCAAACAATTTTTTTTAAACATGTAAAAGGGAGAGAATTGGAGAGACAGTCCAAAAATCATTTGTGTATCAACGTAGATGGTTGTTTTTCAGAGGCTGGTTTATGTAATTAGTTTGAGTGAATAAAAATGTTTGCAATTTAAATAAATATTTTTACATTTCATAAATATTGCTTAAAATGCATTCAATAGAAACTGCACAATAGTCTAAATCTATTTTAAAATAATTTATGAAACAATACATAAAGAAAAACTCAAGACTTGATGACTTCTTGATTAATAAACTTTAGTTAAATGGAATCTTCTAAATGATTATGAATTATGAAAATTTTCTTTAACTGATATGTTTAAAAGTCTTAAAATGAATGTAGTAAGATGCATTATCTTGTCACAAAATCATTACTCTTGGAGGATTTAGCTAAAAGTATTATTATTTTTTAATAATCATGAACAATGCTTCAATGTTAATCACTTAGCAGAGGAGTTGCTGAAAGCAACAAGAAATATTACCTGAATACTCACAGAATGTCTTTATCAAGCCCTGTAAAACAGTGCTGTATTTTGAGTAATCTGTCATGATACAAATATTTCAATCAAAATTATTTTGAAATTAACTATCCTTCATCCAAATATATAAGAATACATATCTTCTGTAAGGTGATGGTATGTTTTTTAAAAATTTTTTTCTGTAATATTTATTGGTACATTATAGATATACATAATAGTGGGATTTGTTGTTCCATATTGTATATGTACACAATACAACAATTTAATTTGGCCAATATAATTCTCTGGAATTTGCCCTTTCCCTTCCCTACTCCTTTTTCCTGGTCCCTTTTTCTACTATACAAATCTCCCTTCGATTTTCATGAGATTCCCCCTTTCAACCTTGCTACACTTTTCCTGCGATTTTCCTACAAATGACATGATTCCACTTTTATTTGTGGTTAAATAAAACTCTATTATGTATATATACCACATTTTCTTTATCATCCTTTGAAGGACACCAGAGTTGGTTCCATAGTTTGGCTATTGTGAATCATGCTGCTATAAACATGGGTATGCAAGTATTACCATAGTGTTTTGACTTTAATTGTTTAGGATAAATACTGAGGAGTGGTATAGCTGGATCTTATTATGGTCCCATTTCTGACCACTGAGCAATCTCCATATTGATTTCCATAGTGGTTGTACTAATTTATAATCCCACCAACAGTGTAAAAGTGTTCTTTTTTCTTCATATTCTCTCTAGCATTTATTATTGTTTGTATTTTTGGTGACTGCCATTCTGACTAGTGTGAGATAAAATCTCAATGTAGTTTGGATTTGCATTTCCCTAATTGCTGATGATGTTGAACATTTTTTTCATATATTTGTTGGCCATTTGCATTTTGGAGTTAAGTTTTTTGAGTTTGTATGTATATGTGTGTATATATATATACACACACACACAAACACACACCACACACACATATATACACACACTCTGAACATATATACATATGTATGTATAATATATACATATATTCTGAACATTAATATATTAATATATACATATTCTGAACATTAATCCTGTCTGAAAAGTTACTAACAAAGATGTTCTATTCTGTAGTTTCTCTCTTCACATTATTATTTCCTTGCTGTACAGAAGCTTTTAATTTGATGCTATCCCATTTATGAAATCTTGATATTATTTCCTGAACTTTAGGGGTCCTATTGAGAAAGTCATTGTCTGCAACTATATGCTGGTTTTCTTTTAGGGGTCTTAGTGACTTCCTTGGGTGGTATCTGCTCTAGCATGATTAAATCAACACACTGCTAGGGCCAGACAGATGTTGATTTCTGCAGAATGTCCAGATCTTAGGAAGTTCCCAAGAATTCTATTCACTCAGGGGAGCCCACCCTCCACACACTGTGCTGCCCTTGAATATAGCTTTCCCAGGCTTAGCTCCTGAGTGTACTCGCACCTGCCTGTCAGGTTGCAGACCTTCTGCAGCCGGTCACATGAGCCACCAGACTCAATGCAAAAATGCATTTGACTCCCCTTTGTTTTTCTAACTTGAATCCCCCTGGGTGCAATCTTCTCCCTGACCATTTCATTCACATTTTGTTAGGTGGGTACACCCGAGGCTACTTGTTAGGTGCTTTCTGGAACAACACAGCAATGTTTACTGTGATCTCTGGGCTTTGCGGGAACAGCTGCAGAGTAGCAGCCTCAAGACAGCTCCACCTCAGCTCTCCACAGGCAGTTGAGTCATACAGAGCACTTGGCAAATACTAGTTGGTGGTGTATCCTCTAGATCTGCTAAGTTCTGATTTGGAGGATTTTCTGGTCCAAAGATGCCTGCTGTGTTTCTAATTGTTCTCCCTCCCCTCTGTAGTGAACTAATATTGCTACCACTGCCACAACTGGCTTGGCTCCAGTGTTCTTTCTTCTTTGTTCAATGCACTCAAATTTCTGAGTTTCTAAGACACTTTGAATTTTAGTGATATCCTTTCAATCCACCAGGCTGAGAAGCAGTATTCTCTCTGATTGGATCCCAAACCAGGGAGCATGTAGGAATGCAGATCTCCTCTGATCTGCCATCTTGAATCTCTGATGGTATGCTTTTTTAGTAAGTAATGTTTTACATGTAAATATTTGATCTTATTTATTAAAAATTGTTAGGGGGAAAAAACTTACTTTTCAGAAGTTCAGAGAATTGTACCTGACAAATGGGATCCAAATTGCCAAATGATTTTTATCTAATATCTCCATGAAATAAGTCAATTAATTTGGTTTTCCTTGTGAGGGTATAATATTTGAAACTGGCTCATCTTGATGGCAATGGCGGGAAATCACATTTATGAGCATTTGAGAAACTCAGTGTTTTGATATTCACTAGCATTTCTTTGGATTATAGGTCACTCCTGTTTTGAAAGCTTTCCAGGTAAAAATAATTTGGGCTACATTGTATGATACCAATGCTGTGAATTTAAGCCTACATTCATTCAGGTCTCGAAAAATGTCCAAAGTTTCATTCTAAAGAATATGCTAGATTTGAGTGTATTCACCTGTGCTAATCCAATATTCTTTATCCCTTTCATTCCAAAAGAACCTCAATTTTTAAATGGGCATTTTGCCAGCCCACTGAAAGAGTTTATTTCCCAGAATAACTCGCTGATGGATATAGTCAATGACCAAGATTTGACCAGTAAGGAAGTATTGTGTGCATCTTCTGAAATAGTTATTTGAATCCCAAGAATTTTTGCACTATAAAATGCAAAAAATGTGACTGGAAAATGAATGCTTAAGTTATAAGGCAGCATGCTAAAGATGGTTAGAACAGAAAGAGACAAGGAATCCAGGACCCTGGGAAACATGAAACCACCACACCAGAACAGGAATATTTGAAGTTTCTTTTAACCAAGAGAAAGAATAAATGACTTCCTTATTCAGGTGAATGTTATTTTGTTGTAGTTGTAGTAGGTACGTGAACTTATTATTCTATGTTCTTTCTGCTCTAGAGCTACTTTAAGGCAAATTAAGATTGCAGAAGCTATTCTTTCTTCCTCCACCTCAACAAAAGTCTGTAGAAACATAGATACAGCTATGTCGATATCAACATATGCATATGATGAAAACAGCTGTAAAGCATAATGAAACAGATAAAAAAAGTAAAAGAAAGCATATATAGATTTCTCTGTGTTCTAATAGATATTTTTAAACTGATTGCTTTATTCCTTCAGCTATGTTCTCACAGCAGTGCCTGTCATAAACCCAGTTAAATTTTTCAGATTCATATTAAAGTACCTCATTAAGTGCCCATTGTACAGGTGGTGCATTCTGCTTCTTTCCACTTTGTTCCTCACAATGTCCCTGCAGGATGTGTGGTATTATTGCATTATTGCAGTTTTACAATGAAAGAGGCTCAGAAGGACTGTAGCATGTGTAAGATATCTGTTGCTGAGGGTTGGAGTCTCTTGAATTGGAATTTTTCTCTTTACAAAACCCCCAAAAAAGGGATCATGCAGGTTTATTCTTTTAGAAGTGTGGAAATGAACACCATGTGGTGAAAACCATTCCATTGATACCATTTTTTTAAAGGTTCTTATGTTTTGTTTATACAAATTAAAAACTTCCAAACATAAACTCATTTATTTTATTCTTTAGGGTCATGTAGAGCATTTACTTATCACTTCTGATTATTTCAAATAGATGAGGACAACTACCACATCACCTTGTAAATCTTTTCTACCTGGGCACAATATCTCCAGTCACTTCATCCTTCATCATATGATATTGTTTGAAAATCTTACTCTTCTAGATTGCATGATGTGGATAAAAATCACAGTTTCATTGCTGTTGACTGAATTGTATGTTTACTTGACCTGTCACTATTTAACTTATAAGTACTCTACTTTCACATAGTGAAAAACAAAATTAGATTTCACTTGAAAAAATAGGCAAAACAATAGATTTGACTCCTTTGTAAAAAGTGGTTTAATGAACACTGTCATGTTAAATTTGACACTTGAGAAAATAATGTGCCTATAGTTGGTGTTATGGTTTGGGTATGAGGTGTCTCCCAAAAGTTCATGTGTGAGTCAATGTGAGAAACTTTGAAAGACAAGTGATTGGGTCATAGTCTTAACCTAATCAGAGTATTAATCCCTAATGGGATTAACTGAGTGGTAACTGGAGGCAGGTGGGGTATGGTTGAAGGAAGTAGCTCTTTGGGGGGCATGGCTATGGGGTATATAGTTGCATTTGGCAAGTGGAGTCTCTCTATCTGCTTTCTGATCATCATGCGAGCTGTTTCCCTCTACCACACTCTTCTGCCATGATGTTCAGCCTCACCTTGAGTCCTGAGGAATGGAGCCTGCTATCTATGAATTGAGATCTCCTGAAACTGTGGACCCCCAAATAAACTTTTCCTCCTAAAATTGTTCTAGTATGCTCTTTTAGTCACAGCAGTGAAAAAAGTTGACTGAAACAGTTGGTTTTGCTTGAAATAATGAATCCATTATTCTAATGTGAGCATGATAGAACTCATTGATTAAGCGTTTATTACTTTTTCATAAGTAAGAAGTTATTAAACAAATAAAGGGGCACCAATAGCATATTCTGCTGGGCAGTTGTGTCAGTCCAGCTCAGTCCATTCCTGTTGGGAACTCTTCTTATGACTTCATTCCACTGGTCGCCAGTTTGCATCTTATTCACATGTGAATCTCAACTCAGGGCCATCTTCTCCTTCATCCTTCTTGTTATTCCAGTTTTTATGAAACCACTTTTAACTCCCCATAGCCCTAGCAGCTAGAACAACCTAACAGTCCATGGTTTATTATACTACTTCTTGCAAAATTATATGTGCCTTATATTATTATGTTGTTAGATAGTTCTTCCAAACTCCTTCCTCTCCCTATCTTATTCTCTCTCCTCTTTTCTCTTTCCCTAGTCAATTATTCATTAAGTCTTGTGAACATTCTGCCTCTCTCTAGCATATATCCCCTGTGTTCATGCCCTTCACAATTTCCCTGGAATTCTTGCCTTTGTTCACCCCTCATTTGTTTTTTGTTCAGACTGCCATCAAGGTTAGTTTTCTAGAACATGATCACAAGTCTTCTCTGCTTAAAGTCTTTAATTGGTGCTCCTACCCATCACCACAAATGTCCACATAGGTGTGATGTTTCTGGTTCTCCTTTCTCACACTACCTACACTATACTAAAAAATCCTGCATTTTCCATTTAGTTCACTTGCTTCAGAACTAAACCTCTGTGGGAACTGGAAGCAGTGTTTGGACATAAGAGAAAAATAAGAAATGGTGCATCAAATATTTTAAATTTTTATCTCATTTATTCTTTGATCAACTTCAAGAAGGAGTTATAGTCATTATTCACATTTTAAAATTAAAAAATAGAGGCATTGAGAGGCTACATAAGCTTCACAATGTGGCAGAAAGAATGAGGGTAGGATGAAATATTTTCCTTCAAGCACTATCTCTTTTTTCCCCCTCTACCTTTGCATCTTTCCATATACTTATCTTATTGGCAGAATATTTTCTCTATTTCTTATGTAGCTAAGAAATTGCAATGACTATTACTAACTCAGCTAAAATGTCTTTTTTGGTGAAATTTCCACAGGAATCCGTCCTTTCTATCTTAGCAATATTAAAATCTTCCTACTTTGACCCTAAAATATTTTACATCCACCTTTTCTGTAAAATGTATCAAGTTGTGTTACAGTTGTTTATTTGGCTTTCTTTCTTGCTCACAAGATTCAGTAGATGTTGTTGTGTTAGTCAGCTTTGTATCACCTGAGAAGAACAACTTGAAGAAAAAATCCTTTATTTGGGCGTGCAATTCCAGAGGTCTTAGTCCATGGGCAATGATTCCATTGCTCTGGGAGAGGTGATGCAGAACATTAGGGCAGAAAACTGTGTTGAAAGAAGTCTGCTCAGCTCACAGCAACCAGGAAGGAGAGAAAGAGAGAGACAAAGAGGAAGACTGGAGCAAAGAGAAAACTTTCCAGGGCATGCTGCTGGACCTACTTCCTCCAATTAGTCCCACTTCCCATTAGTCCATTCAGCTGTCAATTGATTAATCTATCTAATGAGTAATCCACTGATGAAATCTGAGTCCTTATGACTCAATCCTTGCTTACCAGCCCCACCTCTGAACCTTGCTGCACTGGAGACCTTGTTTTTGACACATGAAATTTGGAGGGGGACATTCTTTATTCAAACCTTAACAGATTTATATCCTTATATCTTTTTTTTTCATCAAATTTTCATTGGTGTAGGAACACAGAAAGTCTGTGGTTAATTGATTCACTAGTGCTATGTAATTTGACTAAATAAATGCCAAAGAATCTAGAAGTGATATGAATAAATCTTCTGTCAGAAGGAGTTTTAACATTGTACATTACTATAAGCAGTGATATTCAACTGTGAAGTTAACTTTTCTTTTTGGAGAAAGGAAAATATTAGAATATTAGTGACATATGTAGCTTGTACAATTCATTAGTATAATAGTATTTGGGAAAAATATAGTTTTCTGAATACTAAATTAAGGGATACAAAAGGCAAACACATGTTTTCAGACTGGGAAAGATCCTGATATGTTTATGTGTAATATTGTTCTTAATATAGGTACATTATCTTTTAAACATATTGCAAGGGATCACAGTTATAAAAGAGTAAGTAATAGCAAGAGATAAAGAAATAGTAAGAAATAAAGTTCCAGTCCATTTTGGCAGCATATTCATATTAAGATCCCCAAAATCTGGATTAAATTAAATATTACTAAATATTTCACTGAATGATGTCACCAAAATTATAAGGAATCTTATCCTAAAAAATCAAACTAATTTGGTAATATGATATTTTGAAAAAATTAAATAATTCCCACTTGAACTGACTTATACTTATGTAATTGTAATGGGTTTGGAGTTTATTATTCATAAAATGTCCATAGTCATGAATTTAACATAGCTGCTCAGATAAACAATCTACGTAGGTAGCTCTTCCCCACCACCACTAAGGAGGACTTGAAATATCCAAATTAAATTGGAACAGTTCTTTGCTAACTTACCCATCATACTCTTTTCTTGGTGTTTAAAATGCTTTCATACATCTTTTCTTTCCGTATTACTTTTCTGTAGTATCAGAAGCCTGCTACTCTGTTTGTTTCTTCCCAGTCTACCAGAATATAAGCTCAATATATGCTCTTTGCGGTTGACATCTTTTGATTTTATTCCTAGAAAACTAGTAAATTAAAATTAAAAAAAAAAAAAGAAAAAACTTCCTAAAGCTGAGAACTTCCTCACTATGCAAAGGTCACCCTGAGTCTGGGTTGAGATTTACTTTTATATCATCGGTTATTAGCTTCCTTAGCATACCAGATTTTTCCCCTGGTTTTAAAAGGCATGCTATGAATGTGATGAACCATGGGCCATGAACATATTAGAAATCTTAGACAAAATACCACTCCAATTCCTTTTTTGAATTGGCTTTGCACAACATTCATTGCTTTATCACTTTGTTCTTACATATCTTGCCTTCTAGAAAGAGTGTATTTCACAACATTTATGTAGTCTTCTAATGCCCGTATGGGTCACATTTATGTTTTATTTAATCTCCCCTGTGACCTCATATTTATAGATAAGTCTTTTCTAATATAGTTTATATAATGATGAGAAGGACATAATGGAAACTGATTTTTTTTTCTTTCTTCCTTTTTTTTTTTTTTTTTTTTTTTTTGGTCTGGTCTCTCTCTAAAAACTAGAATGCACTGATGGGAAAATATTCATTTCCTTTACAATTACTCAAATGAATGTCAGTGATGGAGCCAAAAGGAATTTCCATCTTTGTAAATCACAGCTTTTACCTAATGAATGACATCATATTACATGATAAATTATGAATTTAGAGAATCATTATTCGGTAAATAAATGCTTGTCAGCTGTGTTGATAGCAGATTAATCTTCAGGCATCAGAAGAAGGAATAGGCAGCAAAGCTACCATCATTGCTGCTCTACAGAGAATCTTCCTGTGCATGTTGGTGATCCTGCCCATCAAAGTGTTCTGTTTGCCGTGATAGTGGAAGATACCCAGATTCCTTAGAAAACATGCCTGTTTAGAAGCTGTGGTAACTCTTAAGGGAGCAGCAATTGTTTTATTTTGAAATCTCAAATTTGCAGATGCTAAGATTTATCCATGGCATGTGTATAATTAATGGGAGAAATATATTAGGTTTCTGATTTTCTCCAGCTTTTTCAGCATCTTGGAATGTGCTAAAAGCTAAAGAACCCTCCTTAGATATGAACTGACTTAGGTGGAAGAGAATGAACATTTTCTACATTGTCTATTTCTTATGGAGATGGTTCGTCGTTTACTGTTACAGTAACAGGACACACTAAGCATATCAGTCAACATCTGTGTCATCCAGTAGGACTTCCTTGTCACATGGTCCACAGTCTCCTGTTCAGAGAGGCAGTTTAACATTGCTCTTAACCAGATTGGACTTGATCCAGAGGAATCTAATTTGAAAAAATACCCTCAATACTGTAACTCTGATCTCCCAACAGTAGGAATTGGCTAGACCAAACAGAATACATCATTCCACAATTTAGAGAATTCAAGGTGGTTTGACCAGTTGGGAACAAAGAATGAAACTTCAGAGAGAAGTAGATGAACAATTAGAAAGAGATAGATGATGAAACAGCATTTAGAAGAACTGCCTTGGGACCTTTGGCTTCTTCTGTATCTTTGTGATAATATGATTTTTCTTATTGTGCACTTAATGATTCTTATTTCTGTGAAGTCAAATTATCATATAGAGAATATAATGAACAACGAACACTGCAGTTATTTGAACAAATATTCTTACTTGTTACCACTGATTAAAAAATAAATGCCAGGCTACAGATGCTTGTCTGATGTACACTGTTTTAAAAGTGGTATCTAGAGTGTGCTTCTTTTCTCACTTTCATATATTAGATCTCTCTCTTTTTTTCAATATCTTGACATACACTTCCTTTGGGATCTGGATCAGTTGAGGAAACAATTCTGGGTCAGATCACCTGTGCAGACAAGGATGATCCATTAGCTTTTCCAACCCAGTTTCCTTCTTTCTAAAGTGTCACCTCACAGGAAGAGTTTTTGTGAAGATTAGAGATAACATGACTGACAACATGACTCCACTTTATAGAAGAAGTGACACATATAAGAAACAAAAACTTTCATGGGGTAACTTGAAAGAAAATTTCTGATCTTAGAAAATGAGTGATCATAAGTTTTGCCGATATTCTTCTCCTTTGAAATTTATGATCCGGTCACCTTTTCCCACATGTTCTTGTTTTAAAGAGCTGTTGCTGCATAATAAACAACCATAAAAAAATCTCAGTGGCATACACAATAAAGCATTTCTTTCTCACTTATATGTCTGCAGATTGGCTGCAATTCAGCAGATCAAGGTTTGGCTTGGGACTATGGAATGAGTTCAGATCTACTCCAAATGTCTCTCACTTTTCTGAGATTGGCAAGCTATCTGGAGCCTGTTCTATTCACAGAGATGGCAAAAGTCCACGAAGATAAGCTCAACTTTGCAAGCTCATTTCAGTCTCAGTGGTACCTTATTAACTAACATAAGTGGCATGGCCAGGCTCTACCTAAAGAAGCAGGAGAGTACAGAGACTGTGTGGTGCATGTTGGCATCATTTCCTACCTTTGATCTAGTCTGCTGCATTTTTCATCCATATGTACAGAATAATTTAAAAGACTTGTAATGTTTTATTTTAAAATATGCATTTTATTTATATGTCAAATACATTGAACAGTTAATGAAATGTTTTCAAACTCTAATTGTAAATATCACTAAGGACTAAAACAGTGAATGGGGAAAACTTGAAGAAAAGAACTTTCAGTGTATATAATAATCCTCAGTTCAAATTCTGTTTGGATCCTAAAATAATAGAGAGTATAATAAGACTATTCTCCATCTTTTTTTAGAACTCTCTATGTAATGATTCCTAATTTATTTGGGGCATAGCTGATAGTTTCGTTATTTGATTATGGGACTCCAAATTAATCTCCTTAGTTTTGGTTATGTTCCTCCTGTTGTTATAATATAAATAGATTATACTATGCATTATGCTATACATATATATTATGTATATAATATGCATTTTCTAATCTGAGCAATAATAATCATTATAAAGTAGTTTAATGTACCAATGGAAAAAATTTAATATTTAATTGAAATTTATGTGTTTTTTCCATCTTCCACCATTAATCATACTTTTTGTCCCAGTTAAAAACATTTTTTAAAGACTAACATTTCCAGGTAGAAAAGAAAAATTAGGCTGAGAATTAAAGCCATTTTTATGACTTAAGATTTGGTAATAATCTTCAATTAAATTAATATTTTTCTATTGCATGTCATTTTTTAAAAATATACAATCAGTCCTGGAAAAAAATTGAAATTATAGCAAACAAAAGAGCAAAATAAAATGACTTAATTTTAGGACTCATTTAAAAATGAAAACAATAAGCATGGTAAAACAATTCTAGCATGATTTATTTGTTTCAAATATCTTATTTTAAAATAAGAGAGGAGATTCTTGTAGGAAAAAGGAAAGGGCAGATGAAATTGTTTACATATTCAATTCTTTTATGTATTATTTTGGAAGACTGAGACAGGGAGTTAAAGTTTATGAGATTTATTGGAGATATTCTGAAAAGAAGTCATTTGATTCCTTTGAAAATCAGAGCACTACACTGAAGGTAAGCTATTCTTTTATGGAATGAATACAATCTTTGAGAAATTGTGATTGTGTTTGGGAAAGGAATGTTCTAAAAAAACAAAACTCTGAGGTTCCCATATAAGAGGAATCAGATTCTGAGCATCTTCAAAAGTTTTCTCTATTCATTAAAATGAAAAACCATGACAAGGATCAAGTCTGAATCAGATAGGTTAAGAAATTATAATTCCAATCCAGAAAACCATAAACACTTTATATTTCTGGCCATTTGACTAAAGTTTCACAGTATAAAGGGAAATTAGTGCTTCTAGAGATAAAAGGTAAATCAATCACACATCAAATATTACTTATTTCATATTTTCTGTCTGCTGTGATTTAGCTCTTCTAAATTATTTCAACAAATGAAGTAAAAAGTATATTGTGAACCTGGCTCTCCAAAGATTTTTTTTTCAGGAATTCACAAGCATCAAGAGCAGGGTGCTCAAAAATGAGTTATTGTTATGACACATTCTTTTTTTCCTAAACCTCAAATATTGATTTTATTATTTATCAAAATAAAATAAATAATAAATAAGCACTCTGAAAAAAGTAAAAAAAAGTATACATATATATACATATATATACATATATATATATATCCCTCTGTTCTCTATAATGACTACGGATTCTATAGTCAGTGGAATTTCATAGTAAATTCAAAATAAAAAATGAAAAAAAGACGTATGGCATATTCTTGAAAGAAGTTTTTCACAAAGATAAACAAAGGAGGCTAAGAAGCAGTTGGAGCAGTGTTATGCTACATGATGTTGTTTATGTTCACTATGGAATATTAATATGTATTCATGCTTACATTACTATGCATGTGTATGTATGCATAAAATTTTAATTCATGTTATCAAAACAAAATTATAATAATGCTACCCACTTGTATGAAGGGACCTTAATATGGTACCTTAATATGGTACTATTAAGATAAACACACAATATTCATGGAAACAGAAAGGGTGCAAGGACACTTTGGAAGTAAAGATGCATATGTGTATGACTTTTAATGGTGATGCCTTCGTGGGTGTCTGCTTGCACACAAACACATGGAGTTGTGTGCACTGGATGTGTGCAGCTTTTACACATCAACAATATCTGCAATAAGGTGGTTTTTCTTAATAAAAGAAAACCTAAAAATTCTACTATCTTTTTTTTGCTTTTATTCTGTAAGTTTCAATCATTGTTTAACTGAAACTTAATTTCCTTTTGAAATGAGATGCCAGAAACTAGCATTTGGGGTAAATTAAAAATACAAGATTTGGGGTAAATTAAAAGATTCTCTTTCCCCATGTAGGCAGAGTCTCTCTTTAAATTCTAAGATAATGTCATTCATAACACTCACATTCTGTAATTAATTAATCAGTCATTTTGCCCTTTTCCTTCCCTTGCCATGTCCTAGTCCTAATACAGGGTAGACACTCAAGAAATATTTGTAGAATGACTAAGGATTCTCAAAGTGAAACCATGAATTGTGTTATACAAGTAGATTTTAATGGACTTGGGGATATCAGCTCTACATTATCTAAGCAGATGTTTCCAAACATCAACACAATCAAGGCGTTCTTTATATAGAGTTATTATTTGTGCAGAATAATTCTTTTTCCAATAAGAGATGCTAGAAGCTACACAGGCATTTGGCAGTTTTACATGCTAGATAGAACTGTGCACACTCAGCACCCATTTACGCCGTGAAGTTCAGTGCTTTTCTAGTCCATCTACTGTTTCTTCTTAAATTTTCACCTTCCTGCCCACTGAAGAATAAGAAGGGCACTGCTTCTTTTAAAAGGCTCAATGTACCAACATTTCTCTTTTTTTCTCCCCTCCCTTTGTGATCTCCTTGATCAGCCTTCTTTCATTTTCAATCCCTGCATCTCCATGGACTCTTCTGTCCTTTTCAGCATTTAGATGTGTTATTTTGATGTGACCTTAGAAAAAGGCTTTCTGATCCTGTGTTCCAATCAGATTATTATCCGTCATTTTGCTTTCTACTCAGCATGAAATCCCCCCTCTTGATTGCCCCTTCAGTTGCCTTTCTTGCCTCCATTTCTGCACCCCACAATACTCTTCTAAGTTGAACAAACATGGGTTTCTTCTCAACGCTTTTCTGGAATTGCTATCTGAAGGATATTAAATTTCAAGACCTCTTAATCCTCATTTTCTTTCATCAGAACTTAAAATGGCCTTTCTATATTAGTTAAGAAAAGCTTACTCTTGTGTCAAACAGACTTACAATTTTACTGGAGATTAAAAGGTATGGAATTTTAATTCTCACTCTTGTCATGGGCCCATGCGGATCCAGGTTGGAATTTGAGACTGGAAATGGTAGGTATGGTGGGCTTTGCACTTTCATTCTGGGGCTCAGGTTGAGAACAGCTCTGCCATACCCTATATATATATATATATTTTTTTTTTTTTTTTTAAAGTGGAGTTATCCTCCAGCTGAATAAACACAGAGAATCATAGATGGGAGATGTAGAGCCCAGGGTGAACATGGTAAATACCAGTTGGCTCACATTCCACACTCCATTGAAGAAACAGAGGTTTAGAGATGTAACTGCACATTTCTACCATATCTTCTTGAACAATCACTTTTTTCCTGATTTCTATGATATTTCTTTTTTTTTAACAACCTTTCTGACAAGTATACTAGATGGTCATAAACAGCGCCTTACTCTCACTACATCAGTGTTCCATGAGTTTAATTATACAGTTTGGAATAATATGTATATGTGACATTTTGCCTTGAGCATGATTTTATTTCTTATGGTATAGAATCCTGTTTCTAATTGATGGCTTCATATCTCTAGTATTGGCAATCTTAGGGTGCTGAAATCTAACACAATGAAATACACATCCATTACCTTTTCCTCCAATATTTTGTTTCTATTTGAGCTAGAGACATAGGAATTACATTATTCTTTACACTTTTGTCTTACTACTATATTTAATTTATGCTCACAGTGTTTTCTGATACTAACAACAGACAGATATGAATTGCTTTTTACTTGTACGTTTCTAATCATCTCCTAACTGGTGTGCTCTCACTGTTCTCTGATCTGGTGGAACTTATATACTCTTTCATGTATTGCTCTTAATTATTATGGATTGCTTATAACCTTATTTACCATCAAATTTCAATTTCTCACTGTAAGATACAGCTTAAACTCTTCAGTCTGATAACCATGCTTCTTTACCAACCTTTTATAATATAGATGCACAGATCACTTTGAGATAGAAACAGGTAAATTAAATGTCATGAATGAAGAAGATATTCTTTGGGCTTCAAAATCAAAAATGATAGTAATAATAACAGCATCTATAGAGAATTTACTATGTTCCAAGCACTATACTGAAAGCTTTGCATGGACTAGCTCATTAATCTTCCATACAGTTTTAAAAATAGTAATTTTCCCAAAATAGACTTGAAGGTGTTTACTTGCAAAAATTCATATTGTTAGGCATTGGTAGAGCCTTTTGTATAATTTTGTCTCCAAGGTGAAAAGATGACCAAAGAGAACGTGTCTTTGCTCTCAAGTTTGTCTAACATTGAAAACTGCACTATCAATTGTTTTTCCTTACTGTTTTTTCATCTAAGTACATTCTGTGGCAATCAATCCTGGGGGGAGCAACTGTGAATGTTGGAGAGGAAAAATGAAGAAAAATAAGTTATTGGAATTGGTTTGGTAGCTGAGTGTATTTGAAACCAAGGAATTTGAATGAGATGATAGTCCATAGATGACATTCGAGGTTTTGAGATGAGAAATGTATAATTTGGAATACTAGGGTGGTTATGATGTGGAAATGGAATTCAATGAGTACAGAAAGGAGGAAGGAAGGAAAGAAAGCAAGTTATTATAAGCCATAGGGAAAAAGTTAATAATGACTTCAACATCAATTTATACATGATCATGATGTTAGTCTTCCTGTGAAACAGACGCTTCCTGGGTCCCTGAGTCAACTTCTACCTTGTGATAATAAGCTATTATTTCAGTAGTAATGACATGGTTTTAAAATTAGAGAACAGTGTTTTCATCCTCATAGTGAACCTTCTTTTGAAGACCATAGCTTTGTGGGGGAAAAAAGCATCTTTCATTAATAACCACATTAAAAAATTTTAAAAAGCATATAAAAATAATAGCATGAGTAAGTCCTCATCATTATGTACACTGTGGCTGAACTTAAAATTTTTATTTTGGTAAGAATAATCATGCATTTATTTAAACCATAATCTGTTCATATATTTCCAGTCAATGTAAATATAAATTACTTGTGATTTCCTAAAGGCTGGATTCCTGTAATTTGTATGCAAGAATTTTCTTATTGTTTCAAACAGTGTTCCTTTAGAGTGACATGGTGTTTTTATGTGTCTTCGCATTACTTCTGTCTTCATTGTTTTTGTTGTATTACATAAAGAAGTGATTTTAGAGTGGTGTTTAGAAAGGCACTTGTGGTCCCCTATTAGGGACAGGAGTTGAGAATCTATTGTTTGGAGCAATTGTCTCCATGGCAAGAGAAGAGGCTGGGGAAGACAATGCTGCATCTCGGTATGTGCAGACACTTCAGTGACAGAATCATCTCCAGTTGGTCTATTAGCTTCTGAGTCACGCTGAGGTCGCCTCTTTACTGTTCTCCATTGTTAGGAACTTTGAGGTGCGTGCTTGGATGTGGGAAGACAGCGTTTTCAGTGCTGAGATGAACCTCAAAGAGGACAAACATAAGTCTGATTTATGTCGCTGCTCCTTCTGAAAGGACGTCATCCACGTCTTTCTCTTCCTTTACTTCACAGGTCACTGTCCTGACCTCTCACATTGTCAGTCTCCCGACTCTGCCCATGACCCTGATAAATCTAGTAATTACTCCGCCATGTGAACATTTGCTTTGAGCTGGGTCCTTTGCTAAGCCCTTTATAGGCATCATTTTATTTAATCCTCAGGACAATCCAGAGGGTCGATAGTATCTATCCCTGAGGAAACCGGAGTTTAGGAAGGCCAACTACCTTGCTCACTGTCACGCAGTCTTCAGGTGCAGAGCTGGGATTCAAGTCCTTTCAACTGGACCCAAACTCTGAGCTATATTTAAAACTCAACTAGGACTTAAGCATCAGAGATAACGTTATACAGAAATCAAGACTGAACACAATTGTAAGAAAGGAAAACAGTTTGTGATCTTTCCTTAGGGCCATGTTCCAGGGACAAGGACCATCTTGGGGACTACTGTGAAATTAGCCAAGTTTATCCTCAGCTTTTGTGTCGCTTTTCATTGTCTAATCTACTTAGGGTCCTGTGATAGCTAGTGACCCATACTGCCTTGTACTTCTTGAGTCACAGCAAAAAGTGTTACACAAAGTCATTTTTCCTGATGTGGAAGTAACATAAGGTTTAATATCTTGGAGAAATTTGTACTTTGAGATCTCTAAAACAATCACAGGGGTTATCTTGAATGAATTAATTTCAGACTGAGATATTTAGCTCCCTCTTACTTTGACAGATGGGTTAAAGATGCTTTTGGGATCTGAGCCATGTCCCCTGCTTTTCAAGTCACATCGTCTAGGTGATCAGACCTTGTACTGTGTGACAGCCAGAGCTGTGGATGAGGCTTTCTCATTTTTCCCTTATGGAAACTGTGCTCCTTGGTCCATTTTATTTCGCTTTTCAATACCATAGTTTTGATCTAATAATTGTACTGGCTTCAAGTTTCACAGGAAACACAGAGAAACTTAATGGGTGACTGTCTGATTAATAGGAAACGACTCAATTCCCTGTTAGGAAATAACAAGTTACTGAAGATTTGTCAAAATAATAAAATACAAATATGCTGGTTCAAATGGTGGTTCCATTCCAAGTTTTCTGAGGAATCTCCCTACTGTTTTCCATAGTGGTTGCACCAATTTGCAGTCTTACCAGCAATGTGTCTCCCCACATCCTCGCCAACATTTATTGTTGCTTGTATTCTTGATAATTGCCATTCTGATTGGAGTGAGATGAAATCTTAGTTTTGATTTGCATTTCTCTAATTGCTAGAGATGTTGAACATTTTTTCATATATTTGTTGATTGATTGTATTTCTTCTGTGAGGTGTCACACAATTCCTTATGGATTGGGTTCCATTTTTTAATTGGGTTATGCTATCCCACTCCTCAGTTTATACCCAAAGGACTTAAAATCAGCATACTAAAGTGACAAAACCATATCAATGTTTATAGCAGCTCAAACTCACAGTAGCTAAACAATGGAAGCAACCTAGATGCCCGTCAAAAGGTGAATGGATAAAGAAAATGTGGTATATATACACAATGGAATATTACTCAGCCTTAAAGAAGAATGTAATTATGGCATTTGCTGGTAAATGGATAGAACTGGAGAATATCATGCTAAGCAAAATAAGCCAAACCGAAAAAACCAAAGGCTGAATGTTTTCTCTGATATGAAAATGCTAGGCCATCCTTATTCTTAGGGAAGAATAGAGGTACTTTGGAATTAGGTAGAGGGGAATGAAGGGAGAGGAGGATATGGGGGTAAGATGAATAGTAGAATGAAACAGACATTATTACTCTATGTATATACATGACTGTTGTGATTCTACATCATGTACAACCACAAGAATGAGAAGTTATACTCCATTTATGTATGATGTGTCAAAATATATTCTATTGTCATGTTTAACGAATTAAAACAAATTTAAAAATATTTTTAAAAAAAGGATAAAACTTGATGCTTGTAATAGAACCAGGACCAATTAGTTGGGTAGTTGTTTCAACCCAATTATTAAATTGGCTTTCTCCTTAAAAAAATAAAATAAAATAAAATACAAAAATGCATTTGGCAGAGGTTTAAATTATTTAGAATTTATTGCCTATAGTATCTTAAGGTTTGTGGATGGAATAATTTTTATAAAACCAAAATACTATTCTCTGTTTATGTTTGTGTCTAGCTATATTTGATTCAAGGTACATAACTTCATTGTTGATGCCTTAAGAAATCAGTGAGAGCAAGAATTTACTGAGATGTAAGCTGTACATGCTAAAACTAGGTATCAGTGAAATGAATGATACAAGTCATATTTTCCTGGTAATGGATGCCTGGTAGGTGAAGAGATTAATGTAGCTTCAACTTTGTCATGGTGATAATCTAGTTGTGTTTATATTTACAAGTAGAAAGAGGAAATGAAAGGAAATCACTATCTTATATTTTAAAGATGTGTCAGTTGTGTTTTGTGCTGATGAGAGGAAATGAATCCCCATCTGATTAAAAGAAGAACTTTTGATTCCTCAGAATAAGCCCTGAAAAGAGTCAATGTTTTTTAAGAACATCGGCACAAAACACAAACCATAAACTGCCTCTCTGACTGTATTTATGATTAAGTAAAGTATATACCATATCACATCTAAACAAAGGGTAATGCAGAGTTCAACTGGGCTAAGTAATCATCTCATTCAACCTATCAGATTAAGTGACTGGTTGTATGTCAGTCATTGTATATAAAAGCATTGTCAGTAACTAACAAAGTCACATGATCTGTATCTGCAAAGGAAAATCAAGGTTTGGAGATAAAAAAAGAAAACTTTTTTGGCTGTAAATGTTAGGCCCACTGGCAATGAATCTGATTCCTTCGTTGGTGGAAAGATAATTGGTTCAAGAAAAATGTGATTAGGTTTTGTCCCTCTTGAAATCACTGAAAATTGAACTTTTTCAATTCAGTCTTTACAAGAGACTTGTACATATCTAAGAGACCCTGTGGCCATAGGCATGCAGTTTGAACCACAGGCATAGTTGGCACAGAAGCTGTATCCAGAGTCTGAGCCTGTCAGACGCATGCTGCCATATGAGAAGCTTCTGTGATTCCCAAGTAGTAGGTTGTTCAGAGGAAGCCAGGTGGCTTCAGTGGGTTGGGCAAGAATACAGAGACACAGGAAGCTGGGCAAGTGGAGAAGACTGGATACAGGACCTCTGTCTCAGCAGGGTAGTCCACAGTTGGCAGGCTAAATAGAAAACAAACAAATTAGCGGAAGCTCCCTGACAAGATTATCCTGTTTTGGAGTCGACACACTGGACTTATACCCAGAAGTTGATTTGTGTCAGAAATTATGGGAATTATGTTTATATCAATCTACCTGTTTATTCCATACACTCCATTATGATCGATCACTAATGTTGCCTGACATTGAACTGTCCATTTGTCCTTTCTAGCTGTGCAGCTGCCTGAAAGAGATAAAGTATAGATAGATGCTGGATCCAAAGATGGGGTGATAATGACCTCATTAATTCAGACTGTGATGTGATGAGACATTTAAACTCCGGTTTCTTTCAAAATGTGGATGCCTTCCTTCCATGATATTCCTTAACTAATTCTATTCTTTCTCACCATATATCTCTTCATCTATAATGAAGAGGTCATTGCCTTTTTTCCTTATGTTATTACTCAAACCCAACAAGATGAGGCACACAGTCACTGCCTATTGCCTTAATTTCTTCCTGGGAATGGAGTCCTGTATACCCTGATGTCTTCTTGTCCTTTACAGAAGTCTCAAGTCTAGTCTACCTTCATGTGGGTCTGCTATGAGTCACCAGAGATAAAGAGTGTTGATAACCTCAACATCAAACCCTGCGACAACAAAAAGTGGACTTCTGGTGCAGGAGAGAAAGCAAAATTGCTTTTTCCTTCTTGCGGTCACTTAATATTTTAACACTTGGACTCCAGTCTTCTTTTACACTACAATTCCTTAGGTTCAGTCTAAGACAGGCTCACTGGTCACTATTAAATAATGAATGGTTTCTAAGTCATCTTAACCCTTGATCAATAATTATTATGTCTAATATAATGTAATCAATATTCAAAACTTCAGTCGAAATTCTTCTGTTCCACTAACTTGGGTCAACTATTAGCAGCAGGGATTCTGCTGTAGAAAACGGCTGTTCTCCTTACCTACTGTAGACTGGTGTCTTGCAAATCTGGATTTCTGAACTCTATAGAAAGGAAAAGCTAGGGGGCTATAAAATTCCAGAATAGGCACCATTGATTTTGCTTTGATCACCTTGACTTGGTGGGTGTTTTAAGCCAACTCTAGTGTATAGGCATTTTTGTGGAGTTTTCGGACACAGCAGTCACTGGAGTTACTCAACTTCTCTTTTTACAATCTAAGTATACCCTCCCCCTGACCCTGGCTTCTTGAAAGCTCACCATCGTTCAGATTCTCAAGAGTCCCAGGGGCATAATAGAACAAGTGTCTTTTCCAGGACAAATATGTATGCTGGACCTGTTAGTGGAAGTGGAATTACTCCCCAAAGTTCAGTCCTCCATTCTGGTACTACCAGTCAATACAGCCAAGCTCCTACTCTTTTCCTTCCTCAAGTTATTGAATTCTAATAGTGCGTCACTTCGAGTACGTCATCATTGCATTCTTAGTGACATCTTTGGTTTGCCTTTCATGGGGCTGAAATAACAGGGAGCATCAGGGACAAGTGAAGTGGTGAAGAGCTCTGGCAAAACATGCAAAGATAGTCTGCTTTTGGTCTCCAACTTTTCTCTTAGCCTCACCAACCTACTTTGTTGGCTGGAGGTGAGTGGCCAAATAAACTGTGTTTTTGTCTGTTCCCCCTACTTTAACAAAATACCTGAGACTGGATAATTATGAAGAACAAGAAAAAAATCATGTATTATAGTTCTGGAAGCTGGAAATTCCAAGGTCAAGGCAACAGTAGATTCAATGTCAAGTGAATGATGCTCTCACCCTCCAAGAAAGCACCTTCTTGCTGCACCTTTATATGATGAAAGCAGGGAAAAGGGTAAAATGCTGTTTTCTCACATGGCAGAACAAATAAAGGAGTGAAAGAGACCAGACAGTTCTCTGAAGCCTCATTTATAAGGGAATTAATACCATTTGTAGGGACAGAACCCTCATGACCCATTCACCTCTTAAAGATCCCAGCATTTAATAGTATCACTTTCCAGTTTAATTTTCAACATATAATTGTCAGAGGGATACATACGTTCAAAACACAGCATCACTTAAAATTGATTTTTTCTTCACTCGTTTGTACAGGTAGTCTGGTAGTTTTCTTGGAAAATTGTTGACATCTATGCAGGAGTGAAGGCAATAAAATATTTGAGGACAAAAGCAGCAGAAGTTAGCAAAGAGAAAAAGTATGTGGGCTAGAAAAGGCACATGATCCATTTGTTGAAATTTAATTGATAATGATTCTGTTTCAGGGACACTTTTTAAGACCAGATGCCCATTGCACCCAAGTCTTTCTTGGTCACTGGTAAAGGGTGACAGCATAGAGCTATTTTCTCATCACCTGAAGCAGACACACCCATGCTATTGCCTACTACTTAGACCACTTCTACTGAGTCAGGGTTCAGAAGTACCAAGGATCCAAGTTGCCTAAAAGTCTAGCTGCTTCAAAGAAGGTCATTCTAAAGTGTCTGTCAATCAGCATATTATGTATGCATGTATATGTATATTTATGTATGTGTGTGTATAAATTTGTAAAATATACATCAGTACAAGTTATTAGGGAGAAGTTGCATACCTTTTCCCTGATAGTATATATTATTGGTTGAGAAGGAAGAACAAAGGTCCCATTTCTCTGGGATGGGAAAAATTGGGGAAGGACAGTAAATCCTGCATTAGGGTCTAAGGAAAGGAGGGCAGAGTCTCAGGAGGGAAGGTTGGATCTTAAAAAACACATGTGGTCTTTGTTTATTTATCATTTATCAATCAATGTTGACATTATGCTTTCTCTATGTTAGACAGACTGTACATATCTTTAGGAAAATATATGAAATCTTTTCAAAGGTATTAAAAAATATATGAAATCTATTCTTCGTTTGCATATGGGGAAGATTTAAAAAGTAAGCACTCCCCTGCTGCTAGATGTTGTTATTCCTAACATGAGGTTCTCTCTGTGACTAAATATCAAGATCCAAATGAGTTAAAATTAATAAATATATACATATATATTGCATATTAGCTACACTCTCAGCTCTGTAGTTGATCCTGTGTTTATTTCACTAAGTGCAGTGATTTCTATTTTTATGTTTCTTCTTAAGGTAAAATAGCACATTTACACATTTAGAATGTGTTCATTTTTGCTGGTTCCTTTTGCAGTTGTGAAACTATTGATGTAGAAGGAACCAGTGTTACTCAGGCACCGAATGCTCACTTCTCTGTCCTGTAGCTTGGAAGGCCCTACATGATCATGTGCCATCATCCCACTCTCTTGGCTCTGGTGATTCCTGTGCCTCTAAGCTTTGAGTCCAAAGAGAAGAGAAGGCAGGAGACCAACCATAAGGCCTGACTATGTGTGCTCTATACCTTCAGCCAAATAGATAAGTCACTCCTTTCTTCCTGAGGGGAAGTAATGAGGGGGTGGAAAATACCAGGAGTTTTTCTACCTGTAAATTTCTTTCTGGGGACTGTAAGGGAAATAAATGCATTTTCCTTTGTGGAAATATGATAAGTTTAAATGAGCTTCCTCCACAATGGAAAGAGCACTCAATTCACTCACAAAATTTGAACATGAGCACAAATCAGCTACTTATTAGTTTTGCTCTAGGCGAATTGTTTACATTTTAGGCTTTTGTATTCTATAAGAAAAATGAGAATAATTCTGACTTTCATAGAGTTTTTGTGGAAATTATAATAGAGAAGCATTGGTGCAATGAAGACACTCAGTAAATGGCAGAAATATTGTATTTACTTATCAAAAGGATGATCTCTTTGAGACTCAATTTCTTATCAGAAAAGTAAGAATAAGCCTAATGCATGTATTGCATGAAACTGTTGGAAAATTACATAAGACAGCATGTCTGAAATTAAAGTGCCTGACACTCAATAAGATTTTACTTTTAATATGCTTGTTTATAGTAAAACAAAGGTCACAGGCCAAAATCTGTTTTCTGCAATTCTAACCTCCCCTGTTGGGGCTCTGACCTTCCTTTACTTAACCTCCAATGTGACATCTGCTGTCCTCCCTACACTTTGCCCCACCCAGAGATGTGTGACCTCTTTCCTTCACATGCACCTTGTCTCTCATAATATGCATTGATTTTGTGTGTATATACTCACACATGAACATATATGCTATAAGTGGCATTATATGACATGTATAATATTACATATATATAATAACCTACTATGGTTCACCTCCAAAGGGCCCATGTATTAAAGGCTAGGTCTCTAGCTAGTGGCATCATCGAGAGGTGGCAGAACCTTTAAGAATTGGACCTAGATTATTAGGAGATGCCCTTAAAGGGGGTATTGGGATCGCGGCCCCTTTTCTCTTTCTTTGTTTCCTGGGTTGCCATGAGGTAAGCAGACCTCTTCCACCTTATGCTATGTCCTGTGATACACTCTGCTGCCACAGGCCCAAAGCAACAGCATTAAGCACCTGTGCACTGAAATCCTTGGAATTGTTGATTTTAAGGATCCTTACTAAATTGATCATGTCAGGTGTTATGGTTTGGATGTGACGTGTTCCCCAAAGGCTTATGTGTGAGACAATGCAAGAGGCTTTAGAGGAGAAATTATTGGATTCTGAGAGTCTTAATCCAAACAGTGAATTAATCCCCTGATAACTGAAGGCAGGTAGGTTGTGCCTAGAAGAGGTGGGTCCCTGGGCTCAAGCCTTTGGGTATATATTTTATATCTGGCCAGTGGAGTCTCTCTTTCTCTCTGCCTCATGATCATCATGTGAGCAGCTTCCCTCCACCAGAGGAATGGAGCCGGGTGCTATAGACTGAGACCTCTTAAACTGTGAGCTCTCAGATAAATTTTGCCTCCTCTAAGATTGTTCTGGTTGGTCTTTTAGTCACAGTGGTAAAAAAGCTGGCTAATACATCAGGTATTTTGTCACAGTGACAGAAAGCTAACACATGACCGTTATATGATTTTTAAGTACGTGCTTATTTCACATGACAATACTTCAGCTGTAAACTCTAAGTTTCTGTTTCTATTTTATGAAAAATTTTTTGTGATTAAAAAATATGTGGAAGAAGCTATTTAGAGGTCATTTATAAAACAAAATATCACAAAACATATGTAGAATTATAAAACAATAAAGACTTCAACTTAGGAAATAATATGTGGAAGAGATTTGAGAAATTCTGAGGTCATTTTTAGTTTCTCTAGAATTATATAATACGGGCTAACACCTATGTTACTTATACATAAAGCAAATCCAACTGGCACCTGGGCTATTGAAGATGATCTCCCTAGGGTTATTATATATGCTCACTTACAGACTATTGGTACAGGGCCCCAAAGTCATTTTCAGTCTTAGGCAGAGCAGAGAAATTCCTGGGGTGAGGCCTGAGGAACTATGAATTAGGGCAGCTGGACTTCCTTCCTCTTTATAAAAGCAAGAGTGGAGTTGACAGAAGTGTAAAAAGGCGCATGTCGACAGCTGGATATAGTGCCAGCACCATTTGATTTGAAATCTTTTGTGCAAGGCTATTTGTATTGTGTCTTCCTAAATCTCATTTAGCTGCGTCTCAGCAAATGTGAAGACTAAAATCCAAGCAAGCAAATTGGCATCTCTGTTCGTCATCAAAATTTGGAGCTATATCTTGAAGCAGAAAAAGAGTATTTTTGAAAATGCTTGAAATGTTGTCACAGTGCATCCAGGGTAAAGCTCGAATGCATTATTTCAGTACTTGTTGTGTCCACTGTTAGTGAAATGAGGGAAAACTGAATTCCAACATGTGTAAACTGTCTTTTATTGTGCAAATTCTTGTCTCCAAGCACTTTTTTTTAATGCGAGAGTTTGTTAGAACAGCTCTAAAGTGACTTCTTAGTGGAGGGGAGAGGCTTAAATTTCCACAGGCTAGGACATCAGATTTTACATTGTAAATGCTTACTTCATTGTTGAAAGTGACGTTAACCAAAAGGATAATAGAAGTCAAGCTCATAAGCAATTCCAAAATAGAAATGATGTTATTAAATAAGGGCATATTTACTAAGTGCTTGGGAATGTTCAAACACTCGACCACAGATTTACTCATTTTAATCTTATAACAAATTGGTAAAGATGATACATCATATTTGGGTGTACCTTATTCCTTGGTGGTTATCCTTTGATTCTATACAAATCTCCTAACTCTAAGCGAGTATACATTCTTGACAGATTTCAGAGACTGTTGAATATGAATTCACATGCCATTTCTGTAAGAATTCTTCCCACTTCTTTCCTGAATAAAGATTTCTTTCTTAATCAAAGATTTCGAATCTTTAATGGATAAAAGGGAACCATACAAAGACTACAAAACACACCTGTTTTCATTTCCCTTTTTTGCCTTTTAGTAAGACAAGGATTCATTCCTTGTTGGTCTTGTCTTTTGCTAAGTCCAAATTCCCTACAGAAGATAAGTAGCTTTTCTGACTTTCTTCATTTGCCTTCCCTCCCAAGCTTGACAAAAATTTGAGGTAACTGGAAGTAGTTTCTGCTCTTGGGGAATTTTCTGCTTTTCCTTAGCCTAGAGCCCTGCATGGTTGGGGTACTTGTTACCTAGTTGGGCAAAGGTTAGTAAAGATCTGTGTATTGTTCATTGTTCACAACCAGATTCCAGGGCAGCATGGACTTAAAAAATATTCCCAAATTCTCAAATATTTTTGTTTATTTTGTTTTCTTTCCAGGGTTATCACTTCCCAAAGCTAATTGTAAGAACTGTGCCCCTCTTTCTAGGGGTAGGAGCTCCTGGAGAGCAGAGATCCTGAGAGGTGTTCCTCCAGGAATGTGTTCACACACCTGACTTTCCCTACCTGTTCCAACAACTAATTTCTAGTACAGTCAGTGGAGGATATTTAAAGACAGACAGAATATTTGCTGTGATGGTGTTAAAATGATTTTTTCTTCAGTCTTGAGAACTTCTGCAAATTGAGTATTTCCCTCCGCTAACTATTAGCGACTTTAGTATCTACCATTAACTCATATTTGGCATGGAGGAAATGGGATTCTCATCATTCCTCACTGCATCCCCGCTCTCCACAGGCACAGAAAAAAGCCTGTTGCATTTTTTCTTTCCCATCTTGGAGCCAAATATCTTCTGTTTGGCTCAAAGAAAAACCCAGGGAGTCACCCTGAGTCCTCTCATTCGATCGTTTTCTGTGGTGGGGTAAGTATCACGAGGTGTAGCCCAAGTAACTGGTTCTATTAGTGATCCGTAACGGCAGAGTTTAACAAAATCCCCTCTTTCCTGTCATTCCACTGAGAAGGACACAGTGCCACAACGCTGCCGCCACCCACCTTGGGACAGTGATCACCTGAGTCCTTCCAGTAAACCTCAGAACAACTTCTTTGTGATAATAAAAGTCAAAGTTCAGACACCAGCCTGGGTGTGGTGGCACAAGCCTGTAATCCCAGCGGCTCGGGAGACTGAGGCAGGAGGAGGGTGAATTCTAAGTCAGCCTCGGCAAAAGTGAGGTGCTAAGCAACTCAAGGAGACCCTCTCTCTAAATAAAATACAAAAGAGGGCTGGGGATGTGGCTCAGTGGTTGAGTGACCCTGAGTTACTTCCCTGATACCCACTCCTGAGGCCCCCCCGCCCCGCCCCCACACACAAAGTTCAGACACCAGTCTGGGTTCAGAGCCAGAGCAAGGAGTTTTCTAAGAAGCCTATTTGGTACCACCTTCAGCTTGTTGGGTTTGGACTTTTTTTTTTTTTTTTTTTTTTTTTGTTTGTTAAACTGAATTTTTTTTTTTTTTTTTTTTTACGTTTACATAGGGTAATGATGTTTCTTTTTTTTCCCCTTCCCCCCACCCCTCCCACCCTTTTCCCTTTATAAAGTCCTTCTTTCCTTCATTCTTACAGCTCTCCTTAGCCTAACTCTAAACCTAACCCTAAACCTAATGCTAACCCCTCCCACCCCCATTATATGTCCTCATCCGCTTATCAGTGAGATCATTCGTCCTTTAGTTTTTTGAGATTGGCTTATCTCACTTAGCATGATATTCTCCAATTTCGACCATTTGCCTACAAATGCCATAATTTTATCATTCTTCATTGCGGAGTAATATTCCATTGTATAAATATGCCACAGTTTCTTTATCCATTCATCAACTGAAGGGCATCTAGGTTGGTTCCACAATCTGACTATGGTGAATTGAGCAGCAATGAACATTGATGTGGCTGTATCTCTGTAGTATGCTGATTTTAAGTCCTTTGGGTATAGACCAAGGAGTGGGATAGCTGGGTCAAATGGTGTTTCATTCCAAGCTTTCTGAGGAATCTCCACACTGCTTTCCAGAGTGGCTGCACTAATTTGCAACCCCACCAGCAATGTATGAGTGTTCCTTTTTCACCACATCCTCGCCAACACCTATTGTTGCTTGTGTTCTTGATAATCGCCATTCTAATTGGGGTGAGATGAAATCTTAGGGTAGTTTTGATTTGCATTTCCCTTATTACTAGGGATGTTGAACATTTTTTCATATATCTGTTGATTACTTGTACATCTTCTTCTGTGGAGTGTCTGTTCATTTCCTCAGCCCATTTGTTGATTGGATTATTTGTATTCTTCGTGTAGAGTTTTTTGAGTTCTTTATAGATTCTGGAAATTAGCGCTCTATCTGAGGTATGGTTGGCAAAAATATTCTCCCACTCTGTAGGCTCTCTCTTCACATTTCTGATAGCTTCCTTTGCTGAGAGAAAGCTTTTTAGTTTGAATCTATCCCAGTTGTTGATTCTTGCTTTTATTTCTTGTGCTATGGGAGTCCTGTTAAGGAAGTCTGATCCTAAGCCAACAAGTTGAAGATTTGTACCTACTTTTTCTTCTATAAGATGCAGGGTCTCTGGTCTGATTCCAAGGTCCTTGATCCATTTTGAGTTGAGTTTTGTGTAGGGTGAGAGATAGGGGTTTAATTTCATTCTATTGCATATGGTTTTCCAGTTTTCCCAGCACCATTTGTTGAAGAGGCTATCTTTTCTCCATTGCATATTTTTGGAACCTTTGTCTAGTATGAGAAAATTGTATTTATTTGGGTTTGTGTCCATGTCCTCTATTCTGTACCATTGATCTACCTGTCTATTTTGGTACCAATACCATGCCGTTTTTATTACTATTGCTTTGTAGTAGAGTTGAAGATCTGGTATTGCAATACCCCTGCTTCGTTCTTGCTACTTAGGAATGCTTTAGCTATTCTAGGTTTTTTATTGTTCCAGATGAATTTCATAATTGCTTGCTCTATTTCTGCAAGGTACATCATTGGGATTTTAATTGGAATTGCATTGAATCTGTATAGCACTTTAGGTAGTATAGCCATTTTGACGATATTGGGTTTGGACTTCCGAAGAAGATGCACTTGGGTGCAGCTCTTCCAACTACTAATGAGTATCCCCCAATCTCAGGCTAGCTCAGAGCTAAGCAAACCCGAGTTTCAGTGGAAATGAACCACCTAGTCTCAAGTCTTTCCCATGTACAGGGCTTGCTCCACACAAGTCCTTCAGGCTTGTTTCCAAATTTTTATTATTTTATTTTCATCTTGTCTGTGGCAACTTAACAGAAGTTACCATCATGTTTTGCTTTGATTTCAGCAATTGCTTGTCAGCGGGTGTCTCTGCTTTTACCTGAATATAATCGTCACAGCCTCATTAATTGCCCTCTTCACTGGCTCCACTCTAAGCCCTTAATCCTTTCTCCAGAGCAGTCAGTGGAAGTTTTAAAAAATGAGATCAGAGCATGCCACTCCCTTACGGTGCTGCAATGGCTTCCCATTAAGCTTAGAATAAAATTGCACAGTAACTATAAAATCCTCTAGGTCTGGTTCCCATCCACTTCTCTGACCTGGTATTTGTTTTGGTTCTTTACAATTAGACTCTACTCACTCTACTCTTTCCTTTGTCTTTTGAATATTCTAAGCTGACATTTTCAAAAGTGGTGTTTGTGTTTGCTATATTTCTATGTGCAATTATTCTTTTGGCTATTTCTTGTCAGTTGAAATATCATCAATGGAGCAAAGCCCTCTGTGACCAAAACGGTGGCAATCACCACCCTTCCAGTCACTCTTGTTATAATACTTATTATTCTCTAAATTTATCATATTATTTTTTTCATTTATATAATTATTATTCACCTTTTACCCATCCTTAAGTATATGCTCATTTAAACATGGACCATATTTATTTTGTTTATAGATGAGGTCTTCATTTTAGAACTCAATAAATACTCAAGGAATATTTAATATTAAATATTAATATTTAAATATTTAAATATGTAATTTCTATGACAAGTATTTTGAATACATAGCCTTAAAATGTCATGAGTTTATGATGGTTTAATATGTAACCTAAATCTATTGATATTCATTGATACTTTCTGTTTCAAGAGATGGGGGTGTGTATGCCCCTTCTTTCTTGAATCTGGACTATGTTACTTCCCAGGTCTTAAGAAGCTACTGATTTCCATTTCCTGTTTCTTGGGTTGCTTGCTTTTGAATCTCATCACCACATCATGAGAAAAGCAAACTGCTACACCTTTAGGATCATGTAGGATTTTATTATTTTTTTGTACTAAAAACTGAGCCCAGAGACATTTTACCAATGAGCCACATCCCTTTTATTTCTAACTTTTTATTTTGATTTTAACAGGGTCACATTAGGTTGCTTAGGGCCTTGCTAAGTTCCTAAGGCTGTCCTTTAGCTTGTGATTCTCCTGCCTCAGCTTCTGGATAACTAGGATTATGGGCATGTGCCACCACACTAGACTGATACAGGAGTTTTTAAAACCACAGTCCAAGCTGAGGTTCTAGTCTACAGCCAACACCTACCTCCTAACATGTGTGAGTGGGTCTTTATATCAGAGATCAGCATTTTTTTTTCTTCAAAGATAGATTGTAAATATTTAGAGTACACAGTCTCTGTCACCATTACTCAAGTCTCCTGTTGTACAAAATTAACTATAATATAAACAAATACTTTTGGATAGTATGTAATCAATTGAGTAGGACTATGGTCCAATAAAACTTTATTTATAATAGTAGGTGGTGTGGGCCAGACTTGGCCTAAGGCTCTTAGTTGGCAAACATGTTCATTAGAGAATTCTAACCCCAGTCATTAAATTGCTTTTTTTGAGCTACACCAATCGATGACACAGGGAGCAGAGATGAACTAACCTACTAATTCTTGCCTAAATGGCAGAATTGTGAGGAAAATAAATGCTTTTAGTTGTATTAAGATACTGAATGTGAGGTGATATTTTTAATGTATCAATACATGACTGGCATAGTGTTAAGTCAAACTTTTTCAAATACTAGTTAATTCCTCTGTATTTGAAATATTTTTATACATCTATATTGTAATGTCAGGTAAAGTTCGTTATTATCGGAGCATCATACAAATCATAATATTTCAATGTTAATGATGCTTTACAATATTAACCTGCATAATACATATGGAATACAACCATATACAAGTATGGATGACAAGGTACAGCCTCCACTACTTTGCTGCAAAATAAAACATTGAAAGACATTCAGAGTCACAATAAGTCAGTTTAAGCTGTTGTAACATTGCATGCATATTTTTCTCCAGAAAAAAATATACACACATAATATCCTAGCCTATGGGAAAAGAAAAACAATACACTCATTTATAGTCCAATGTAGAAAAATTGAAATAGTTCTCCAGGAGTTTCAGACCTCAGGCATAACTTTTTGATGAAATACGCATTTATATTAGGAAAGTACATATACCTTTTGTTAAGCTTATGAATAGTCTGATATATTTTCACTATGGAGCACATGTAAAGAAAAGTACAATTTTAAGTTCTATATGAAAGGTTTTTTCATATTTTTAGTTTTATTTGTTCTATCTTAATGTTTTTTGTTTTTTGTTTTTTTTAGTTTCCTCAGTGAATTAGTGGTACTATATTAAGAAATTTCAGGTTTTTAAAATTTATTTTTGCATATGACACAGAATTTCTAAGCATTCACTTTAGTGTGCACATCACTTGAGTTTCAACCAAATGTAATGTGGATTTTACAGATTACTGGCCACATTTCAATATTTGAAAAAACCTCAAAGCAATTTGCTTTATAATTGTGTTCCATAATATAGAAACCTTTGCTTCTACCACATATGTCATTAATGAGGCAAATGAATACCTGGGTATAAATGTTCGAGACTCACATTTTTTCCAAATAGGCACCAATATTAATATGTGACCTTTGGATATTCTATCCTAAAAAATTAATGGCAAGTGATTTGGTTAATAAGTTGTGATTAATCATAAAATCAGAAAAAAAAATTGTTCAGGCAAAAATGTCATTGTAAATGACAAGAATCTTGAGATTTTTCAACCAAAGTAGACATCTCGAGAAAAGGAGTAAAATAAAGGTGGTGTATTTTGCAAATATATAGTGTTTTTTTTTTTTTTTCTTTTTTCTATTCTCTTTTTTGGGGGGAGGGGTGGGCTGGGAAATTAGTAAGAAATAATATATAGAATTCTGAACATCAAATATTTAATACAACAGATGCCTGAGCATTATACACATATTTTTTGTACCATCATCAAGAGATGCTTGTTTCTCAAATTCTTCAATGAAAATTCAAGGAACAGGGGAGATTGTGTCAGAGTAACCTGATATTTTCTTTTTAGTGTGGGTCAAATATGCATTAAACAGGTGGTTTAATCAAAACCTTTTGAGATCTCACCTCTTTTAGTTTTCTTCAAGTGTCACCTTCATGGCTCTCTTCTGCTGGAGCTTTCTGTGTTAAGAGGAAAGGTGCTAACGTGATATAGGATTTTCTGAAGTGCTTCCCCTCCTGGTTCTCTGCTGCTGTTGCCTTTGTTTCAGGGGAGTTGCCAGCTGCCTTTTAGTTCTGTGATAGCTTAGAAAAACCTGCTCTGTTAGCATGTTAATTTTCTTCCCTTAAGAAAAAGCTTGCTAATCTCATGAGGTATTGCAAACTTTAAATTGAAGTAAATAGAAAAATTGCTAAGTAGAAAAAAAAAATGTTCCATAGAGCTTCTGATGAGTGGGAACACATCTGCCACACAATAGAATATGACATCCTTCAGCTCATTGCTTCCTGAGGGTGTGGAAAAAAATGCTTGTTTAGTAGGCATCTGTTTTGGAGCACCAGCAGGTAAAGGTGTAATTACTGATCTTGGTGTTACTTGACCTGTGGATTATGTAGAAGTGGTCTAGTCTCCTCTCTCTCTCTCTCTTTCTTCCTTTTCTCTATGGAAATTACTCTTCCAAAAGACATCTTTAGACTAACAAGGCCTGATCTCTTATTGTTCGCTAGTGTTTGAAGATTCATTATTTTCCTTTAAGAGTCACATTGACGATAGCGGAACATTCAAGACCAGACCTGGGCTTTAAATGCTCTTCTTTTTGCAAAGATCAATCATAAAGAAGAATAAAATTATGGCATTTGCTGGTAAATGGATGAAGTTGGAAAATATCATGTGAAATAGGCCAAGCCCAAAAAACCAAAGGTCGAATGTTTTCTCTGATAAGTGCATCACAATATATAACAGGGTGGGGGGGTGGCAGGAGGAAGAGAAGGTTGAAGGAACTTTGGATGGTGTAGAGGAAAATGGGGTGGGAGGGGTTGGGGACAGAAAGATAGTAGAATGAAACAGACAGTATTACCCTACGTGTAGGCATGATTACATGAATGGTGTGAATCTACATTGTGTACATCCATAGAAATGAAAAGTTGTACCCCATTTGTGTACAACGAATCAAAATGCAGTCTGTAAAAATTAAAAAAAAAAGATTTTAATTTAAAAAAGCTTGACACAGATGTAAAAGTGTGTGAGTGAACTAGGGGCATTAACAGTGAAGAATGCATTGTTTGGGGCCATTTGGAGTATTCTAAGCAGAATAAATCCTTCCTGAAAAAAAGATGCATTTGAAAGGTATGACAATATAGTATATTTGGAAGTTATTGTTTTAAGACATCCGGTTTTGGGGCAATTTGTGTATAGCAAGAGATAACCCATAACATACTTTCTCTATCATGCTTGGTAAATAATATCATAACATAACTACCCTATGAAATAAAATGCAGAACATAGGTATGTTTTATTACTCATTCTGTGTCAAGGTCTTTTTTTTTTCACAACTTGAAAAACCACTGGAGTGCATTGGATCTTCCACATACCCCACCTGGGGTTTACTGTTCAACACCACCAAGGTTGTAAAACTGACTGGATTATACTGCAATGTCATTTTGATGTTTAACCCAAAATTCATGCAGACATAGACATGACAGTGTGTTATTTGATATATAAGGAAAATAATCTTCAAATCTTTTCCATGTTTGTAGATTAAGGTCATTTCTCCAAAGGGTGGAATAGAAAGATGATGTGCTTGTAAATGCTTAACCTTGGGCATGGAACACACATTTCGTTTGCCCAAGAAAATCACATGATCCAGCTCATCATCAATGAGGTGAGACAGCCTACCAAAAAAGAAAAGTCCAGGATCAGAAATATGCTCAAACGAGTTCTACCAGACCTTCAAAGAAGAACTAACACCAATCCTCAAATTATTCTATGAAATAGAAAAGGAGGGAAACCTTCCAACTTGTTCTATGAAGCTAGTATCATCCTAATACCAAAACCAGACAAGTATACATCAGTGAAATAAACTTCAGACCAATATTCATGATGGACATAGATGCAAAAATTTTTAATAAAATATAGGCAAATCACATACAAAAACATATTTAAAAGATAGTGGACCACGATCAAGTGGGGTTCATCTCAGGGATGCAAGGTTGATTCAACATGCAGAAATTAATAAATCTAATTCAGTCACATCAATAGACTTAAAGATAGGAACCACATGATTACCTCAATAGATGCCGAAAAGGCATTTGACAAAATACAGCATCCATTCATGTTCAAAACACTAGAAAAAATAGGAATAGCAGGAATATACCTCAACATTGTAAAAGCTATGTATGGCAAGTCCAAGGTAAATATCATTTTAAATGGAGAATAACTGAAAGCATTCCCTCTAAGATCTGGAACAAGACAGGGATGTTCACTTTTACCACTTCTGTTCAATGTAATCATTTGAAGTCTAGCCAGAGCAATTAGGCAAAAGAAAGAAATTAAAGGGAAAAGAATAGGAAAAGAAGAACTCAAACTATCCCTATTTGCCACCATATGATTTTATATTTAGAAGACCCAAAGAGCTTCACCAGAAAACTTCTAGAATTCATAAATGAATTCAGCAAAGTAGCAGGATGCAAAATACCCCAAAATTAATTCCATTTCTATACTCCAATGATGAATTAGCTAAAATAGAAATTAGGAAAATCATCTTGGTCACAATAGCCTCAAAAAAAAATTCTAACTAAAAAGGAGAAGGATCTCCACAATGAAAACTGCAGAAACTAAAGAAGGATAATGAAGAAGATCTTAGAAGATGGAAAGACCTCCCGTGTTCTTGGATAGGCAGAATTTATATTGTCAAAATGGTCATAATACCAAAGGTGCTATACAAATTTAATGCAATTCCCATCAAAATGCCAATGATGTTCTTCATAGAAATAGAAAAAGAAATCATGAAATTAATTTGGAAAAATAGAGATCCAGAATAGCCAAAGCAATCCTTAGCAAGAGAAGTGAAGAAAGTGAAGCAGGGGGCATCATAATATCAGAGTTTAAATTATACTACAGAGCTATAGTAACAAAAACAATATGGTTTTGGTAACAAAACAGACATGAAGACCAATGGAACAGAAGATAAGATACAGAGACAAATCCACATAAATACAGTTATCACATACTAGATACAGTCACCATAACAATACATTGGAGAAAAGATAGCCTCTTCAACAAGTGATGTGGGCAAAACTGGAAATCCATATGTTGCAGAATGAAAGTTTACCCACATCTCTCACCCTGCACAAAACTCAATTCAAAGTGGACCAAGGACCTAGGCATAAGACCAGAAACCCTACATCTACTAGAAGAAAGTATAGACCCAACTTTCTATCATGTCAACTTAGAAACTGACTTCCACAGTTAGGCTCCTAAGGCACAGGAAGCAAAATCAAAAATCAATAAATGGGATGGTATCAAACTAAAAGGTTTCATCATAGCAAAGGAAACAATCAAGAATGTGAAGAAAGCCTACAGAATGGGAAAAAATCTTTGCTTCCTGCACCTCAGATAGAGTGTTAATCTCTAGGATATATACAGAACTCAAAAAACTTAACACCCACACACAAAAAACAAATAACCCAATTAATAAATGGGCAAAGAACTTCACAGAAGAACTTCATAGAAGAACAACTATGAATAGTCTACAATATATAATAAATGTCTGAAAAATTTTTCAAAATCTCTAACAATTAGAGAAGTGCAAATTAAAACTATGCTGTGATTTCATCTCACTCCAGTTGGAATGGCAACAATCAAGAATACAAGTCATAATAAATGTTGGCCAGAATGTAGGGAAAATGATACACTCATACATTGCTGGTGGGACTGCAAATTAATGCAGTCACTCTGGAAAGCAGTATGGAGAGTCCTCAAAAAACTACTAATGGAACCACCATTTGATCTGGTTACCAATTCTTGGTATATATTCAAAGGACTTAAAATAAGCATACTATAGTGATGCAGCCACATGAATGTTTACAGCAGCTCAACTCATGATAGCTAAGTTATGGAGCCAATCTAGGTGCCCTTCAACAGATGAATGTTTAATGAATATGTGGTATATATACACATGAAATATTACTAAGTCATAAAGAGGAATGAAATTATGGCATTTTGCCAGTAAATGAATGGAACTGGATATTATTATGCTAAGTAAAATAATCCAAAGTCAAAAATGTAAACAAAGATTGAATGTTTTCTTTGATATGTGGATGCTAACACATAATAAGGGTAGGGGGAAATAGAAGTTCATTGTATTAGACAAAGGAGAATGAAGGGAAGGGAGTTGGGGATAGGAATAGGAAAGACAGTAGAATGAATCAGACATAACTTTCCTATATTCACATATGAACACACGATCAGTGAAACTCCACATCCAGAAAAATCAAGTCCTAATTAGAATAGTTATACTCCATGTATGTAAAATATGTCAAAATACAGTCTACTGTCATGTATACCTAAAATGAACAAGTTTTGAAAAGGAAAAAAGTGAGGTGAGACAGAATAGTTGAAGGATACTAATGTAGACAACTCCAATAACTAAGTTCACATTCTAAAATTTTGTTTGAGAAGGCATTAAAATTCTAATTCTCTTTTCTCATCACCTTTCTCAACATGTTCTCTTTATTCATTCTTTATCCCTCAGATTAATGCTTTTAATAACTGCCTTAAGTTATGCTTACCATTTCTCCTGTATAATCCATTTAATATTTAATTATATTTTTTCCTTGATTTAAGAAACTTCAGTTATTTTGAATCATAAAATACATAAAATATTTTGTTTCTATATGTATTAACTTCAATGAACATATATTAATGTTTGTATTTTCTAATTTTTCTGCAGTTATTCCCCTTTCACTAACTGAAAATAAAAAGCAAGTAATTTTTTTCAATTTAACTTTCTCCTAATTTTGATTACTCTTACCACTGATATTACCACTATTACTGATATAGCAGTCTCAATTACATACTAATGTAGGCATAAGATTCTCTATTCTTCTGTTATATGTTTGGAACAATCTACAAATAAGGTCTACTGAGAAATTCACTTCTCTAAATAAAATGTTCTCCTAGCTGGGACAAAAAGCTTTCACATAGAGTTAGAAGAAGCATCTAAATTTATATATACTGGGACATGAACTGAGGTCTTAGAGATTAAATATCTTGCCCAGAGGCAGGAAACAAAGCACAATTCAATCCCGGCAGTTTAGTTCCACATTTTACCAGTACCATATAGTATATTATCTCCCTCTCTTCCTCCTTATCTATTTCTTCCTTATTTTCTTCTTGTTTTTCTACTTTCTCTCTTATTTTTCAAACATGCATTGAGCACTGTAGGACCCTTCGAATAACAACAAATTTTTTAAAACTATTATGAGTTGCATAATATCTCTCAATATGTCATCATACATTAATTCATCAGTGTTTAAATGTCAGCTGATTCCTTATATTATCTATTTCTGTGAGATCAGAGGAACAAAGATAATGTCAGATGTTTCTAGAATAGGGTTGAGATGAGGAAATAAAAGTGAGAGTAAGAATTTGCCAAATTAAAAATGCATGCACTTAGATTTTGCCTTCACTTCCCAAGTACTCATCCTATTGCTGTTTAAAGATTATTTTACCCACAATGAGGTGTTCTGAAAAATACTCTTGAAAGGGTTAAATACAGCCTTTTGCTAGTGAATAATGCCTGGGAATTTTAATAAGCCTAAGCTCCTGCAATTCAGCAGATAACAGTCACCAGGACTGCTGTGCCTACAGAACTGCACAATGTCATGTTTTCACGGAGGCACAGTTCTTGTAGAAACTGCTCTTGGAATGACCCAGCTTCTTAGATGACAAATCCACACGGTGTTGGCGGAGCTATCACAATGCTGAAATTCTTGCCAGAGCCATAACCTTTGCATTTTGAAGCCAACTGAACTGGCAGGATGACAGTAACGGACAAAGACTGTTGTCTGTCCCCATTAGATGGTTACATGGAAGGGTCCCAGTGAGATGGCAGTTGAACTGTCCTCCATCATTCCAGAACCACTACTCCATTCGAAGAATGTATAGGTGGGGAAGGACTTTTCTTCAGCACAGCATGTGGTACAGAGTCACAAATAGGGTCCCCCTGGTGCTCAGTGAAACCATGCTCAGGGTAATTAACTCCACATGCTATGACTGACAGCGAATGAACTCCAGCAAAGTGATGAGGTGTCCAGGCCTGAAGGGTAAGGCTGCTTGACTTCTTTATTATAAACACTATGAAAAAGTAATAGATTTTGCTACATGGCATTGCACTGCTTCCACTCAGGAAATGAATTTTTATGTGTTGGATCTCTTATGAATTCGGTGTGATTTTTGTCCCAGGAGTGTAAGAAAACTGCTCTTTTTATACTGCTAAGTGATGCAATGTGTAGCCTAAACAGATGGAAACAGCTTGACTTTAGCATAAGTGTTAGAATATGCAGTTTAAGTGTAGAAAAACGCACAAGGTACAACTAACAGAAAATCTTTATTATGGAAAAGACCTATCAAGTTTACATCACAAAGAGATTGGGGCATTGATGCCTGAGGTTTTATTTTTTAAATTTTTAAAATTTAAAAAGAATTTAAAATGGTGATTGGTAGAAAGTGTTTATTAAACATTAGCCAGAATTTTTATTAATGTTAATTAAAATTTCCTTTACCCAGGCTATAAGACTATTGTACATTAAGTAGTCTGTCAATAGATACCAGGATCTTTTTAGTGATACATCCTAATAAGGCATGTTTCTACAAAAATCCAAGTCTTAAAATACTTGCCCAGTGATTTCTAATTGACATGTCTTGTGTAATGTTATTATTTTTATATTTGTTGCAGAGACTTTGTTTTTTTAATTAAGGAATGTCTAGGAAAGGCAAAACTTGTGATTTTTGACCTGCAGTTCTAGAATACTCTTGTTGACTGTATATATGTTTAGAATGAAGATCAGCTAATGGTAAAAGTTTGTAGTTCTGAGGATTGACTTTGGTCCTTCTGCCTACCAACTCAGTGTCTCCTTCCATCCTTCATCTTCCCTGCTTTTCTTGGGAGGTGGGAGGGAAGCCTGGAGGGGTTGCTGTTGACTGTTGTTTTCCTTATTAATTCCCACCCCAGTCTCCTAGGGTTTAAGATTACTGGGCTATTCTCAGTAGTTTACGTGTATAAGAAGGTATTTGATAAAATTTAACAGATTTTGACATGTAATATACTGCTTTCTCTAGGGTTATTCTTATTCTATAGGTTATAAAACATTGGGTGGGGGGACCAGGAAATATTTGACATAATCACCATCATTAAAGAACCAATGTTCTTCCTATACTTTTCCAATCATACCACTCAAATCAATAACTATCTCACCTGTAGGTAAGGATGGTTCTTATACCAATGCTATTACTTTACTATTAAGTCAATATATTTCTATTTTTTTAAAGTTTTGTTTGTTTTTAAAATTTTTGTAGTCGTAAATGGACAGAATGTCTTTATTTTATTCTTTTGTTTTTATACAGTTCTGAGGATCAAACCCAGTACCTCACACATGCTAGGCAACACTCTACCACTGAGCTACAGTCCCAGCCCAAGTTAGTACATTTCAATGACACATTTTATTCTTTAAAGCTATTCTTGAGGTTATAATTTTACATGCAACTATTGGTTTGAGAGAATTAATATATCTTTATAGGACCTTATCTGCTAGTCAGAAAATACTTTAAAACAATGAAACTCTATCTTGTTTCAGAAGTCCATGGAACTTGATTATATTATTAGTTCCACTCTTAGCATCATGTGATTATTCTGATTCATAATTTAACATTTCTGTGTCATAAAAGTGGGTAGGTGTTGGTCAAAAAAATTGCAATTGCTTTTTTAATTTATTTGAACAATTTACTTCCTATGGATAATTGTTCACACAAATTTAAGAACAATAAAATGATGACATAGAAATTCAGCAAAAATAGTAGTCCTCAGATAATTTCTCCTATGATTATTAGTGATCACTTCAGAAATGAAAAATAAGTGATAGGAGAAGATGGTAGTAGATAGGCAAATTCTGATTACGAGATTGGCCTTTATATGTATAAAATGAAATCCAAATCACAAATTGCTTCATTTCTACTGCTTTTCATTTTATGTTAATAATTTATCACAATACCACCATATTTATATATCACATGATGTCAACCTACAAATATAGAATTTTCATATTGGAACCCATATAATACAAATTGGGTCTACTACAACTCTAAGCATTTCTCTCTCTCTCTCTCTCTCTCTCTCTCTCTCTCTCTCTCTCTTTTTCTCTTTTTCAAGATCCACCAGCAATGGACTATTTTGACCCAGGCTATTTGTAAATTTTCTTAAGTCAATAGATGATCTTGAGAAGGAAGTAATAACCCATGAAATAATAAAGAGTATGTATGACCTTGAGTTCTAATACTCAGAGTTAGGCATACATGCATGGTGGTAAAACAAGACAAAGGCAAAATAATGAGCAACAGGGATTAGGATCTTAACCAGACTCTAGCCCTGTAAGGTAGGAGACTTCAGGTAAGACTCAAAAGAGGCAACAGAGGGATTCTGGGAACTGGTGAACGAGAGGAACCCACTATATGGTAGCCACTCTCTGAAACTGAACCAAACAGCAATTTTGCAGTGCCATGCTGCAGTTAAAAGGTCGTGAGAAAATGCTGGAAACAATTTGGAAAGCTAGCAACCAGGTGAAAGCCAGGCCTATGGGGCTTTAGAAAGGTTTTAGAATAGAAAGAGAATTAATAAAAGGAACACAGACTGCAGTTGTACCTGGTGCACTGTGACTCAATCTTGGAGGCAAAACTCCCCCAGTGGCAGGAAAGGAAGTCTCTCAGCGAATTTAAGAAAAGCAGGCTGCATTGTCCAGCAACTTCACCATGTGAGCGGAACAAACATTCAGATACTGTGAAGTGAACCAGCACTGGAGAGTTCAGGCATTTTTTCCTGCAGAGTTAATGAACCTGAGGAAGCAGCCCCGGAGTAAAGACTCTTCAGACTTCCTGAGTGTGAGATTAGAAATCCCTGCAGTTTTCCCGTTTTCCTCTCTATTTTTTAATATATTTATTTTAGTTGTAGATGGACAAAATATCTTTATTTTATTTATTTATTTTGGTGTGGTGCTGAGATTATCAAACCCAGTACCTCACACATGCTAGGCAAGTGCTCTACCACTGAGCTACAACCCCAGCCTTGTTCTCATTATGTTATTTTTGAGCACCCAGGACCCAGATGGCCACTTGTGGTTTGTTTTTCACCAAAGAAGTAGGTACTCAAGCCATGGCTTAATTTGGACAAAGTGTGAGTCTGTGGCATGGACTCTGGGGAAGCTCTGTATTATGGTTTAGGTATTAGGTGTCTCCCAAAAGCTTGTGGGTGAGACTATGCAAGAAAGTTTAGAGGTGAACTGATTGGGTTATGAGAGGTTTAACCTAAATAGTGTGTAAGTCCCCCATAGGGATTAATTAGGTGATAACTATAGGCTGGCAGGTTGTAGCTGGAGAAGGAAGGTCCCTGGGGCATGACTTTGGAGTACAAATTTTCCTTGCTCTCTCTCTCTCTCTCTCTCTCTCTCTCTCTCTCTCTCTCTCTCTCTGCTTCCTGGTACCATGTCTCCACCCACTTTCCGAAATCACACAGTTCTGCTGTGATTTTGCCTCATCTCAGGCCCTGAGGATCAAAGTTGACCATCTATGGACTGAGACCTCTAAAACCATAAGCCTCCAAATAAAATTTTCCTCCTCTGAAAGTGTTGTTGTCAGGGTGTTTGGTCTTAGCAGCAAAAAAACTGACTAAGGGCTATGGCTATCAATCTATTATCTGAAGAGTAGAGGAGATAAAAAGGGCTTCCATTTAAAACTCATGGTCTGAATTCTTGTGTAATACTTGACACCAATAGAGGGTGAAACTGGGATGAATCAGAATGGAAAGCAGCAACCTGGAGCCTCCTACTGTGGGTGCCACCACTTCCCCTGTGCCCAGAAGGGGATGAGAATCTGTGCCATGACCTGGGCACGTCTTGCATAGACACCCACACTACACAGACTAAGAGTCTCAGAACAGGACTGTGGAGCATCTCCATCAGCCCAAGGTGAGAGGGCTGCCTAGTGGCACTTGACAGAGTGGTACTGCCATCCCCAATTGCAATAACACAGCCACATTGAGAGAGAACTCTACTGTGAAATGGCCAATGCTGTGCCAGTACTTGCTGCCAATCTAGTAGGGGGTGGGATTCAGCATGCAGTCTTCTGTAATGAGTTTGACTAATTTGAGTCAGAACTCAGAACTAACAAATAGAGTGATAATTGCATCACACAAACATCTTCATAGCTGGGGGATGCTAAAGTAAAATCCCTAGAAAGAGAGGTACACATTTAAAAAACTTCAGCAAGAAGGATACTGAGTATTTTTATGAATGCCGTTTTGTTAGCTATTCCATGTAGAGTGATTTCTAGTATCTTCTCTCATTATGTGTTTCTATCTAATTGTAAGTATTTTGTCAATTGGATTCTTTCTTGATACTGCTTTTTTTCTTTCTCATCTTCATTCTGCTTCTTTTTCCTTCATCCTTTTTTTGCTCCTCATTTTATCTTTTATCTCTATTCCCTCACCCACACTTTCCCCCATTTTCCTTATTTTTGTCACTTTACCCAATACAATTTAGTATTAAGTAGGCTACAATTAACACTTAACCTTTCTATATCATTTCTTACCCACTTTTCTCATTGACTAATAGAACTGTAGAGATTATTAGTAATACATTTTTAAATATATGTTGGTATATCGTTGGATATTAAATATTCATTGTTGTTAGAAGTTACTGTGTCCTCTCAGAGTGGTATTTGTAATTGGCATTACCAATTTGATTACACCAATCGGATGTTTTAAAACCAAAATATTCCAGATGAGGGCAGATTTTAAAGAGACTGCTGCTTACCAAGTAGCCCTTACATAATAGAAGAGGATCGGTCACAACAGATGCATGAACAGCACAGAACTTCTGTACACATGAACAAGCCAACCAACAAAACACCTCCACATTTTCCACCTCATGATAACTGAATACAAAGATATTGAAATTGATGAAATCTCAAAGAATTCAATAAGGTCATCAATAAACTGATTGGTGAATTAAAAGATGGTCTAGAGAATGAATTAAGGGAGAAAATACAGAATGTAAAAGAATACTTGGATGAAGTGAAGGGAGGGGAAGGGGCATGAGGATAATAAACAGACATTATCACCCCATGTACATATATGACTTCATGACTGATGTGATCCTACAATATGTATAATCAGAAAAATGAAAGAATATATTCCATTTGTGTATGATCTATCAAAATGTATAAGTGCATTCTACTGTCATATACAACAAATTGGAACAAATAAAAAATTTTTAAGAGATTCTCAAAAAGAAAAAAACAGAAATATTGGAAATGAAAAGTTCAATAAATCAAATAAAAGTATTTTAAATTCTCTCCAATATATTAGATCATATAGAAGGCAGGATCTTTAAGCATGAAGACAAGGGGGCTATTCTTAAACATTCGGTCAGCAGTAAAAAAATAAGTTATGATCAGAATATACAAAAATTGTGGAAATACATTAAGACAATAAACTTAAGACTCAGAAGCTTCAAGGAAAGAGCAGAAATGTAGGTTAATGACATTGATAACCTTTTCATTGAAGCAACAGAAAAATTTTCAAACCTTGGGAATGAGATGGAAATACAGATATTGGACACATTTGGAAACCCAAATAGACAAGACCAATAAAGAGTCTTTCCATAACACAATATAATTAAAATACCAAAATTACAGATTGAAGAAAACATTTTAAAGACTATGAAAGAGATGACAAGTCATATTTAGAGGAAAACCAATAAGAACTCATTAGATTTTTTCAGCAGAAACCCTAAAGTGCAGGGCGTTTAGAATGTATTTCTAGCCCTAAAAGAAAAGAACACCAAACCAACTTTGTTATATACATCAAAGTTATCCTTCAGAATTTTAGAAGAAATAATATTCTTCTAAGAAATCATAAACTAAAGGAATTCTTGACCACAAAACCGGCATTGCAGAAGATAATTAGAAAAGTCAGTCACAAAAGTAGAAGGTAGACCTGGCGCGGTGGTGTATGCCTATAATCCCAGCAGCTTGGGAGGCTGAGGCAGGAGGATTGTGAGTTCAAAGTCAGTCTCAGCAATAGTGGGGCCCTAAGGAAAACAGTGAGACCCTGTCTTTAAGTTGAATACAAGTAAGGGCTGGGGATGTGGCTTTGTGGTTGAGTGTCCCTGAGTTCCTGATACTGAAAGGAAAAATAAAAAAAGTAGAAGATAACAACCAAGAGAACTCAGGAAAGAATTTTGTATTATAAGAGTAGATCAGCACATGAGAATTTGAATCAAATAAAACATTTGAATTTAATCAAAGTGGCAGAAAGAAATGAACACCTCTTTATGATAACACTGAATGTTAATAACAGTAACACTCCAATTAAGAAACAGATTAGTAGATTAGTTCATAATGCAAAACCCAACTCTATATTGTCCACATAAAACCACACCTCATAGACAAAGACATCCACAGATAAAGTGAAAGGGTGGAAAATATTATTCCATGAAAATGTAACAAAAAGGCAAGAAGGGGCACCTCCTCTCATATGTGATAAAGCAGATTTCAAATCAAAATTAGAAGAAGCAATGAATTTTACTATATACTGGTAAAGGAAAAATCCAATAAGAAGATAAAATTATTATAAATATTTATGTCCCAAACGTTTGCACATCTAATTACCTAAATACTACTTAACATGAAGGTTCAGATACATCCCAGTAAAATAATTCTGTGTGATTTCAATATACCTTATATATTGAGAGGTATATTGAGTATGAATAGATAAGTCATCCAAACATGAAATTTATACTGAAAACATATAATAACTCAAATCAATGCTTCTAGCAACACAATTTATGATAAATAAACCATGGAAGCAACCTGGGTGCCTTCAACAGATGAATGGATAAAGGAAATGTGGTATATATACACAATGTATATTACTCAGTCATAAAGAAGAATGAAATTGCGGTATTTGCTGGTAAATGGATGGAAGTGGAGACTATTATGCTAAATGAAACAGGCCAGACCCCAAAAGTCAAGGGTCAAATGTTTTCTCTAAAATGCAGAAGCTACTACAAAATAATTTAAAGAGAGAGACAGAAAGAGTGAACCAGAAAAGGGGGAGACAATTCCATCAAGGTAGAAGAACGTTTAGTGGAGTAGATGAAGATGACTGAAGGATAGAAGGAGGGATGGGATAAAGAACAAACCATGGAATGAACCCAGTCTAATTTTCCTATGTATATATATGAATATACCTAATGTTAATGTTAAGACATTGTGTATATCCACAAGATATTGATTAAAAAAAAAAAACTATAGGTAGATAGCAGAGAAATCAGTAGAGCAAAAGGAAGGGAGTGGGGGAGGGAGGAATGGAAGAAAAGGGGAAGTAGTGGAAATTGACGTAGAGCAGATTATCTTTCATGTTTTTATAATTATATCAAAATGAATCCTAATGTTATATAAAACTAAAAAGAACCAAGAAAAATTTGGGGGGAAAAATACCGATTGTAGCTACAAAAACTATATAAGCACGTGGAGATTCAACCATAGACTTTTATATGATGAGTAGGACATTAGAGAAATCCAAGGAGAAATTAAAAACATCTTAAGATCAAATGAGAATAGGAATACAACATACCACAACCTCTGGTACACTACAAAGGCAATTCTAAGAGGAAGTTTATAGCTATGAGTGCCTACAGAATAAAATCAGAAAGATGCCAAAAAATAACCTAACAATGCATTTCAAGTTCTTAGGAAAACAATAACAAAGCAATTCAAATTCAGTAGAAGGAAGGAAATACATATTAGTGATGAAATTAATGAAACAGAAAATTGAATAACAATAAAAAGGATCAATGAAACAAGAATCTGATTCTTTGAAAGGAAAAGAAAAATTGATAAACCTTTAGCCCAACTAACCAAAAGAAATCGAGAAAAAACACAGATCATTATAATTACAGAAGATGGACATCAGTGATATCCAGAAAAGAATCAGAGATCATTTTGAAAACTGACATTCAAAAAAATTAGAAAATTTAGAAGAAATGGATAAAATTTTAGACACATATGACCTACCAAAACTGAAGTAAGAATAAATAGAAAGCCTAAACAGACCAATATCAATATGATTGTAGCATTCATAAGAAGTTTTCCAATAAAGAAAAGCTGAGGACAAGATGGATTCCCATCTGAACTCTGACAGAGCTTTAAAGATGAATGAATGCCAATGCTCCTCAAATTACTCCATTAAAAAGAAAGGGCAGGAATACCTCTCAACTCATTCTACAAAGTCAGTATTGCTCTGATACCAAAACCAGATAAATGCACAATCAAGGAAAGAAAACTACAGTCTAATATTCTTGATGAGCATAAATGCAAATATCCTTAATAAAATATTGGCAGGTTGAATTCAAAAATGCATTGCAATGATTATACACTGTGGTCAGGTTGCTTTATTCCAGGGATGCAAGGAGGGTTCAATGCACAAAAAAATCAATAGACACAATATGTCATGTAATAGAACCATCAATGAAAAGTCACATGATTATTTCAAAAGATGCAGAGAAAGACTTCAATGAAATTTAACACCAATTCATAATAAAAACCCTGAAAAGATTAGGGATAGTGGGAACATACTTTAACATCATGAAAATTATATTTGACAAACCCAAGCCAACATCAGACTGCATAGAGAAAAACAAAGTATTTCTTTTAAAACAAGGATCAAACAACAATGTTCATTCTTCCCCTTCCTATTTGATGTAGTATTTGAAATTTTAGTCAGAGCAATTAATCAAGAGAAGAAAATAAAAGGGATACCAATATTACAGTGATTAACTTAGTGATTACAAATAGATGTAATCCTATGCTAGAAGATTCTAAAAGTCTTCACCACCTTTCAAAATTGATAAATACAGCAAAACAGCAGAATATAAAATTAACTTACAAAAAATCCATGGCATTTCTATTCTCCAATAATGAATTTGCTAAGAGGGAAATCAGGAAAACAATTTCATTTGCGATAGCTTCAAAACTAAATACCTAGGAATAAAAATTTAGAAAAATTAGATGTCGCAATAAAAACTCTGTAAGGAATATTGCAGAACACTTAAAAAGGAACTGGAAGAAGACAGTAGAAGATGAAATGTTGGAAAGATCTCCTATATTCATGAATAAGCAGAATTAATATTGTTAAAGTGGTCATACTACAAAAAGTGATTGACAGATTCAGTGAAATTTCCAACAAAATACCATGACAGTCTTCACAGAAAAAAAAAAAGAACAAATAAATGCAAACGGTCCTAAAATTCATATAAAATAATAAAAGATCTAGTAGAGCTAGAGCAATTCTGAGCAAAAAAAGCAACACTGGAAGTATCACACTAAATTTTGAATTATACTGCAGAATTATATTAACAAACTCAGAATAGCACTGGCATAAAACCAGACATGAAGTTCAATAGGCTAGAATAGAATAAACAGAAAAAAACATGTAGAAACAGACATCTGAACTTTGACAAAAGTGTCAAAAATGTATGTTGGAGTAAGTCTTTTAATAGATGGTGCTAGGAAAACTTGATACTCACATGTAAAAAAATAAAACTATATTCTCATCTCTACCCTGCACAAAAATCAGATCAAAACAGATCAAATACACAGGAATAAGACCAGAAATTTCACAATTGCTAGCAGAATTTATGGAGGTGACCTCTAACACATGGGTGCAGGCAATAACTTCTTCAATTGGAATTGTAAAGTTCAGGAAATAATACCAAGCAAGAATCAATAAGTGGGATGACATCAAACTAAAAATCTTTTGCACAACAAAGAAAACAGTTAAGAGTATGAACAAAGAGCTTATGGAAAGGGTGAAAATCTTTGCCAACTACTCTTCTGACAGAGTAATAGTATTTGGAATTTATAAAGTTCTCATATAACTTACCACCAGAATAAATCACCGATAATCCAATTTATAAATGAGCAAATAATCTAAATAGACATTTCTCAAAAGAGGAAGTGCAAATGATCAACAAATATATGAAAAAATGTTTCACATCTTTAGTAATCAGGGAAATGCAAATCAAAACTACACTGAGATTTCATCTCACTCCAGTTAGAAGCCATTCAAGGATGTAAATAACAATAAATTCTGTGAGGATGCAGTAAAGAAGGAAGGGTTATACACTCTTGATGGGAATGTGAATTAGTGCAATCACAATGGAATTCAGTATGTAGGTTCCTCAAAAGACTAAGAATGAAACCACCATTCCAGCTATACTACTACACTATATTTACCCTAAAAGAACCAAAAGTCACCAAACTATAGAGATACTTGATTACCATTGTTTATTGTGGCGGGCAAGACCCGGGACCCAGGTTACGCCACATGCATCCAAGATGGCGACTGGCAGAGAGCCAAGCGGCGGGCTGAATGCGCCTTGAGAAAAACAGGAATCGTTTACCATTGGCTGTATGATAATCAGTTCAGCCGCCTAGCCCATGGACAGATATATCTTACATGTATGCTTGAGCTCGTGATCACTTGACCTTAAATAGGATTGGATGGACAGATCTGGTTACAATTGCTTCTGCATGAGACTGCTTATATATTGAGGGTATTATCTGAATAAAGAAGGAAGTTGCTTCATGAACTTCTGAAGAGTACGTGCTGTTTGTCCCGCCGGTAGGCGGCAAGCGACAGTTTATAACAGCACAACTCATAATAGCCAAGTTATGGATCAGCCTAGGTGTCCATTAACAGATGAATGGATAGAGAAACTACATGTATATATCACAGGTATGTATGTCTGTGTGTATGTGTGTACACAATGGAGTTTTATTTCACCATAAAGAAAGATGAAATTATAAGAGTTGCAGGAAAATGGATGGTACTGGAGAGCATCATGTTAAGCAAAAGAAACCAGAATCAGAAAGACAAGGGTCATGTTTTCTCTCACATCTGGAAGGAAGAGAGAATAAAAGGGGTAGACGGGGAAAGTATGCTCATTAATATAGAGGGAAGACCTTCAGGTTAGAGGAAGGGCACCAGGGGTGGGGAGGAAAGGACAAGGGGAGGTACTAGGGAATGAAATTAGTCAAGTTATATTATGGTCCAGGTGTCCAACTCTCTGAAGCTTTGCAAATCCTATCCTTTGGGGTTTTATGAAGACTTCTTGCATAGGCATGATTGCCAATGGCCTGTGTGGGTAAACCCAGCAAGTTCTATTGAGGTTCTTCTTGTTTTAATTCTTTCCCCCAGGGGTCATATGTTTTCTCTCACATCTGGAAGGTAGAGAGAATAAAAGAGGTGGAGGGGGGAAGTACTCTCATTAATATAGAGGGAAGACCTTCAGGTTAGAGGAAGGAGAGGACAAGGGTAGGAGAGGACAAGGGGAGGTACTAGGGAAGAAATTAATCAAGTTATGTTATGTGCATGTGCAAACATGTCACAAGGAATTCCACTTTTATGTATGATTATTACACACCAATAAAAATAGGCAGTGGACTATCTTAACAGACATTTTGGCTTTCTGCCTAAAACTGCAGAGGATTTTTCATTTTTCACTGAAATAATAAGTAGAACACTAAATGATCACTAAAATGTTTTTATTCATGTTTGAAAAATTTTTAACCATAATTTTTGAATTTTTTTGTCCTCATTAGTTGAAAAGTGTCTGCATTCAAACTGCCAACTAAATCTTCAGCATCACACACATTAGGACTGGCTAACAAAATAATTTTACTGGGAATTTAGTGCTTTTTCATTGTCCATGCATTCATATACAGAATGACCTTCATAAAAGTAAAAATTCAAAAACAAAGAAATGAGACCATTATTTCCTATCACATTTCTATCCATCCTCAAATACCAGGGTTAAGGCAGCCACTTGAACTATCTTGGATTTCTTAACTGAAAATGTTGATGTATTAAAATTAAGCATCTTTGTGGTCTGGGTACATGTGTATGTTAACATTACTTTTAACTTTCACTAACCTATTTCAGATAGTTCACAAAATACTGTTTTTATATGTCCATATATTTTTGGTTACAAATTATATCAATTTCCTCTTTAATGATTGCCACCAGCAAAAGATTCAGAATGATCTACTATATCAGCACCCTTCAAGGCAATTTCTTCTCCCAGGGTATTCTGAGGAAATGTGTTACCTACACTAACACATTACTTCTCATTGGCCAATATATTCTCTGTTATAGAGCTATATTTCATTGTACTGCTTTCCCTACAGAGCAAATCCAATCTTAGAAAGTTGTAGTATAATACAAAACTAATAGTATGATGTTTTCTTTTTTTTGCCACATTCAAGGAAAGAAAATTGGGTAACACCAGTACACTACCCAATATATATCATATATGTCTCCTTACTAAATTTTTTTTATTTGGAGTGTCTCCTCAGTGCATCACAATGATGAAGTTTGCATTAAATATTTGCAATACATGTATGCTTCCATATAAGATGAAGTATAAATTATACAATTTGTGTTTACTTGAGAGATTCCAGTATTCCATTGACATATTTACATCTTTTGTCTTTCATTAAATAATTATTTTATTAATACAGATTCTAGACATCTGAATATTACCAAGCCAACATCTTTTACATTATAAAAATACATAGATCTCAAAAGTACCTAATATAATCTAAGGGAATTTGGTTCAGTGTTAAAGTATCATATTTAGGGAAGTACTTCATATCTGAGAAAGTAATCTGTAAAGCTCACTTAAATGAAGGAGAACTCAACATTTTAATCCAATCAAAATATTGAATTTACATAAGAATAGATCACTGGACTATCATAGTTTGTCTTAAACATCTATTATAGACAATCATTAAACCTACATCCAGAATAAGCTATAGAATTAATAGTTGGCCACAGATTCTGTTTCTTTTGCATTGAAAATAAAAATCTTAACTTAGCGTGAACTTTTTCCCCATAAATACCTTTGGCTTGCCTTGGCATTTATGCAGCAGCAGGAGACCATTATCCAGTGACACATTCTATCCCACTGACATTATCACTCAAAGATGGTCGATTTCATTTTCAGGAAGGTCCCAGAGAGCCACAGACAAGTTACAATCAATCACACAACCATAATTGCTAGTTGAGCCACATTACTCTCAAAAAGAAAAAGTAAGGTGAACACAAATGTACTAATGCATATTTAAATTTCACATTCAGTGCGCCTAAAGAACTGATGAACTATAGCAGATCTTCACATTAACAATATCTTTATATTTAATCCATGAGCAGTGTTCCCTCTGATGACCACAAACACCAAAATAAGTTTAAATGCTTTGCCATATGGATATAGAATACAGTCAGGACCGGTGCCCTGGAAAGGTTGCTGTGATTATATGTACCAAGAAATATGTGAGTAGGAATGAGTGGGGAGCTTTGAAATTAGTCAAGGGATGCTAGATATGGATTAGACTAGGTTTAGGTATTAGAGTTCAGTAGAACACAGGTTGGAGCAAGCATTAGGTACCAAGGGGTCAGGGAAATCACTGCCCAAATCACACTACTCTGAAAAACAACAGAAGGGTGGAGAAAGAGTTCAGAATCCAGGTCAGTGGGCCTGAAAGAGGCGCCTACACAGGCAGCCTAGCTCTCCAGAGTTTCTCAGGAAGGAACATCTCTGGGCCTTGTGAGGATTCCTACAGAATGGGCTCTGGACTCCTTCAGTGGATCTCTGTCTCTCTCTTGTTAGGAAAGGAATCACACTCCTGTGGGTCCATTCAAGTCTTGGGAGAAGATTTGAAATTACTTTCATTTCCCTCCAACTACTCGAGTTCTTGTGTTGGGTCTTGTGAGGTGATGTGGAATTCCACTGGGCTTTGTGTGTGTCATGGGATCGTAGAGCAAACTGATGGCTATCCTCCTCATAACCTCTCATTTTGGAGGAGAAATATCAGAGTGTGCTAAATTTTCTAATACAACTCCAGGTACCTCACATGTTTCACCAATAAGGAAACCAAGACAGAAAAATTTTTTAAAAAAGTTTAATCCATGTCTGAGTTTATTCATAAGTGAGTTGATCTTATAGACCTGGGTTCTTGATGTTTACACCAGTGAACTTTCCACCTTATCAAATGTTGTCTCTATATAGTCTTTTACTCAATCCAGGACAGAAGCCTGGCTAATATTTAGGCACTTGACATAGATTACATGCAATTCAATTATAAAACCATTGTCTAGAAAATAGTTTTCTTTCCCTTTCTAATATAAATAGAAGACTATCAAACTTGTGTAGTTGAATAAATAAATTGAATTATCACAAAGTCTTACCATTACTACCCACGTAATTGTGGAAAGAGCTCAAAATATAAGGCTGTATTGTTATCCTCCATACTGCATTTAAGGTAGAGTGAGCTCTTTGAGTCTCTTAAGATGCACATAATTTCAATCTTCCTCTAAAGGACTCCCAAAGAAACTAGTAGCACTCTCTAGAGTTAGTAACATTTACCAACAAAATAAGTTCAATGGTATACATAATTAAAATGGATAACAATGAGATGTTAAATTTTGCAAAGAAATTGTTTGAGCTTTCTGGAATTCAGTTTCTTAATATAAAAATTATAGGAGAATAGTTGAAAACTGGAATACTGATTAAGGCAGATGCTAGTACTAGGTTTCCTGGCACAAATACTGCCACTGCCACTTATTAGGTGTTTATGCTTGGGTAACTTTGTGCACTAATTTTTCTGTGTGTAAAATGGGGTTAAACATGGATCTTAGCATGCAGACATGCCCTGAATTGAAATGATTTAATCTATATGTGTTTAAAACCCACTTAGAATAGTTATTGGCCCATAGTAAGTGCTTTCTCAGATTTAGGTGTTACTATTATAGTTAGTAAATGTATGATATACATTCTGGATCCACAACTTGGTAATTTAAGAAATACCTCCTATAATAATGATTTTTTCTCTGAATATCTGAATTTTATAACTAGAAGTTATTAAGTTTATATTTTAAAAGCAGAAAAACTAATTGATGATTAGTTATGATTTCTGCAACTAGAAATTATATACTACTGACAATAAAAGTATTTACTTCAAATCAGTGATTCTCAACCAGCATAACTCAATATCTGTATTGGATATTTGGTTCTTTGCCCTAACATTAGCTTCCTATGACAAAGGTACTTGATGATAATGAACAAGATTCAAGTCTCCTTACGAAGATGATATTTGAAGATGATTCTGATACACCTCTACCAATCTAGGTATTATACCAACTCTAATTGAGAATCAAGGTTTTAGATCTGTTTGCAAAAGTGGATATAAGTAGAATATGTTCAAGCAATCTCACCAGTTAGTTTGATAAAAATAAAGATACATAATAAATGCATGTGATATTTCTTTCATTTTTTTAAATTGGAAGCAGATGAAAAAAGAACCATTGAAGTTACCAATCTGATATGGAATAGTGATGATGATGATGAATCACAATGCTATTAGAAATCTCTAGTCAAGTAGATGATCACAGTCTAGCCTCTCACCAAACATGGACAATACATCTCTTATCTTTTTTATTTATATTTAATTTCTTTATACAGGTGCTCTGAATTGCCTAGTAACCTAGTACCATATCTCAAGTCTTCTGTTATTGTGCAACTTTCTGGGCTGATGGTCAATACCTGGCAACCAACAATTGTTGATAGAACATCTGCATGGAACCAGGCACTCCAGTAAATTCCAAAAACACAATTATGGAAAAATAATCAGATACCCTTTGGTGACACTCTTACTTGAATGACAGAAAAATTAATAGGAAGTTTTATTAAGTGCCAGTAGTGACATCAATGATAGATACATATTTCTGTAAACAGAGAGTAGTAAATGAGTCTGAAATGTGTCATGGGGGTATTGAAATCTAGCGATGGGTAAGGAAAGTATATTCTAGATAGGAGGAGTAGCAATGCAGAATCTCCAAAACAAAATGAAGCACAAGATTTAGAGAATATCTAGTAATTGAGTATGGCTAAAACATAGATTATGGAGTGAAAAATGATGAGGAAGACTAGAGAGCCAAGATCATGAAGAGCCTTCAAAGTCATAAAAGAGCACTTAGAAAAAATCCCAAACACTGAGGAGTTTGCAGAGTGAGTGACATAATCAGATTTAAATTTTATGAGTAACTTTGGTAACAATGATGATACTGAAAGGTAAGGCTTTAGACAGGGACTTCTATTAGAAATGCATCTCATTCATGACAAAAATTAGTAGTCGATAGCCTAGTCTGAAGTTGCTGGTGGAGATGAGTGAATGGAAGTCAGAATTATTAAGAAATTAGGATTAACAGGATTTAAGAAAGATAGAAATCAGTTGGAATTCCCAGATATTTTGCTTGGGCAACTGAAGGGAAGTTGGGGCCATTACACAAACAGGGGGCTTAGGAAACAGAAGGGGCTTATGGTAAAAGGTGAATATTCAGTTTGGGAAATGTTATGATAAGGTACTTCCAAACTATGGAAGGGAAGATGTTCAACAGAATTAAACACTTAAACAAGCAAAGTCTGGGATGGAAATATAGACTTGGGGGTTAAGAGGAGACACATAGTAATTGAAGTATGAGTGTGGATGAGATCGATCCTGAGAAATATGGCATTTTACACAATAAGCAGAAGAGAATGCTGTGAAACAGTAAGAGAGAGAGCAGACTAAAAGAACATGGGGAGAACAGCATCATAGCCCCAGAGGGGACACAGATTCTGTGTTTGTTAGGAAAAAGAAAGTGCTTTCCCTCTGCTCTCAGATCATAGTCAGCCCAGAGACTTCTGGACCTCAGGAGGATGGGGGTTTCTCTCCACCAGCAAGCAAGCAATGCTGCTTCAGACACCAGTTCAGCATCCTCTGATTTAATTCAGTTCTGGATCTGTCAACCTGGAAGGAGTGTCAGATGCCACAGGTTGAGTTCAGTACCCAAGACTGTCCCTGCTTCAGATGGAGTAGCCAGTCAGGGCCTCCCAGAACTTCAGGCCAACTTGCTATAAACTGGGATTCCTCCTCAGGTATGGCTGATTTGCTTGAGTAACTTGCAGAACTCAGGGAAACACAGTTACTGGCTTATTATGAAGGATATTAGAAAGATTACAGAGTGAAGAAAAGCATAGGGTGAGGTATGAGGGAAAGGGCACGGCAGCTGTTCAGAAGTTCCACTCCACTGGAAGGTCCAGGTGTCCAGCTCTCCAAAGTTTTGCAAACCCTGTCCTTTGGGGTTTCATGAAGACTTCTTGCATAGGTGTGATTGCTGATATCCTGTGTGGGTAAACCCAGAAAGTTCTATTGAGGTTCTTCTTGGCCTCTCTGTGTAGTATTAATTCTTTCCCCCAGGGTATGGGGCAGAATTCCTCTGAATTGCTGAAGGTCTTACTATCAGACAAGGCAGGTCAGAGAATTTTTTTATGTCATTTAAGGCAAGGTAATAGTAAAGTTTCCATAACCTGCTTGGGGAGGCAGATGAAATCTGGAAACTGCATTCAAAAGTGAAAGAAAAAAACGTGTATATATATACGTATATATATATATATATATATATATATACACACACACACATATATTCATATATATATATACATATACATATATATGTATATATATATCTCATAGCCTTGCTACTGAACCTTGATCATGTGATTTAGAAGCAAGATCATTGATCATCTTAGAAAAGGCAGCTTTAATGAAATGCTGATAAGAAGTTAGATAACAAAGTTTGAGGAGTGAATTAAAGATAAGTGAAAAAAGTTGAATTTAGAAAAACTCTTTTGAAAACTTTGGCAAAGAAGAAAATAGAGGCATGAGCATGTTTAAATGTTTATAGTAAAAAATTAAAGACTAAGATGCTTGTGATACAGAGTAAAGAAGGAATATTAATTGTAAAAAGATCCTTATAGAGGAAAGACAGAAATAGAAGATCTATCACAGAGCACTTCACTTTAGGCATGAAAACGGTTTTGACAAGAGTAAGGGATGCGTGATGAATATACACACAGGTTGAGTGGGTGAGTAGGTGAGGTGAGAGGAAGAAAGGGAGTCCTTTTGTGTCTGTTTTGTTGTTTGGTTTGTGTTATTAACCATGAGGCAGGAGGAGCTGGTGGAGTAGGAGATCAAATCAAAGTGGAGATGATTCAGAATAGGTGCTGTGGAGCACGAGAGGTTGAAAGAGATCTGATGGTGGAGGCACCTGGTAGGCGTTAGGGTCCCAGGATAAAGATGTACAGAACATCCAATGTGAACTGGAAACCATATATTGGTTATGCTTTCAAATTTTAAGTTTGTGTCATTTTTTTTTCTCTAGGACTGTAACCCATCACTCATATATCCCTTGAATAGCAGCTGAGAAATCATACTGTTAGAATTTTCCCAGAACTGGGATTTTTTCCATTAGGGTATAATAGAAAAACAAAAAATTATCAGACAAGAATGTTGTCAGGCAGGGAGTATTGGATAGCAAAACCCAGGCTCCTGAGGCAAGGAAAATTAGAGTGGAGACTAGTTTTTAAATATTAGATAAATTAGGGACAAAGTCCAATTGTAGAAAGCTCATTTAATTTCTATTTAAAAAATAATAGAAAGCTATAATGAGAAAATTATTTAATTTAAGATTTTTGGATTTGTGAATCCTGAATATATTGCTCAAAACAGAATTAGGAAATTGAATGTTCCTATTTTTGCAAGTGGTTAGTCATATGAAGGAAAATTCCCTGAAAGTTTTTTTTTTTTTTTTTTTTTTTTTTTAACAATCTGCAGATACAGATTAGGAGTACGAACAATGCCTAGAATCTAAGCAAGGGATCACTACTTTGCTATGGTTCTGAAAAGTGAGAAAATATGAGGTCAAGCCAATCCAAGTACTCTTGTCTATCAATCTGAATGTCATTAGCATTTTTACTTTTAACAGTATTTACTCACTGCAAGAAATAAAAATTTCAATTCCTAATTTGATTCTTCAAGAGATTTCTAAGAATTTCTTTTCAGATGCACAGATTGATAGGTTAAAAAAGAGAGAAAGAAACCACTGTAGCAGTGTTCTACTTTATAAGAGCTTGAGTCAACGCAGGACCTTAGTTCAATTAAAATGTGCGGATATGTGATGGCTCCTAAAACAACATAAACACATTCAGGGCCCACTTCCATTTGAGGAGCATTATTTAAAATGTGGGAGGGTGGAGAGAGACCTATCCACAGGCATTGATCATATGAAGGCTGACCAAAGGGAGGTGTTGACAATGAAGTAAAAATTAAAATGACTAAATACAGAAAAGAAAAAAAGAGGGAAATAAAAGTTCAAATACAAATTTACTTTGGTGTCTATTCTACATGTCACACATAAATACAATCACACAAAAATATTTTATAAAACTTAATTCATATTATATATTTCGTTGTGAATCTTTTTAATTTAACCAAAGAGATAACTGAAGATTCCTAAATCTAAGTATTTATTTCAGCCATACAAACCTTCCATAATGATACCATGTTTTATTTACTTTTAAAAACTGCTATTATTATTAGTTGTTATTCAATTTCCTAAGAAATTTATGTTAATTCCATTATTTAATCATTATATATATATGGGTAATTTATATAAGACAAGGATGATATTTTTAACCAGAAGGCAAACAAAGGATAATATGATATATATTACTAGAATCACTGCATATGTATTTTTTAAAAATAGTGAGATTCCCCTTTTATCCTATGTACAATCATAAATTGTACATGAAGCAAATATTAAAAAGTGAAAAAGAAACTAAAAAATAGATAACCTGATTTCTTTTTTAATCTGGAGATAAGGAAGTTGTTTTGAACAGGCTTAAATTCTAAGACCCAGAAAAATACACCTCACTTTATGAACTTTATACAGGTTACTACATCTTTATAATGTTTGTTAATACATTCAAGACAAATTCTTCCACATTAGCTTCCATTTTTAAAAACCTTTTTGGATGTTCTCAGCTATTTATTCTTCTAAATAAACTTTAGAATTATAAGGATAGTTTCTGCTTCTCACTACACCTAAAAGAAGATGACAAGATTTAAAGTGGAAATACATCAAACTCATAGATAAGTTGAAATACAATTGTCACTTTCCAGGATTGAATCTTCTAGCCTAGAAATTATTTTGTCTTCGTTAGCAAATGTGTCTTCATAATAATATTTAAAAGGAATTAGTATACAAATATATAAACCCCTGGTTAACAAAGTAAAATATAGTGTATATAGGTGAAATGCAAATGAGTTTTTTAAGCCCTTGACAATAACCATAAGATTAACATCCCACAGGTTGGAAACTTTGTCTCAGAAAAGAATTTGTTTCTTGTTTGGTGTTGTGCACTTACTTTATCTGGGGATGTGAAAAGATGAAGCACAAAGTTCCTGGATATCTTGGTTGAGAGGCCAGTTGTAGTGGTTCATTTTCCACTACTAGAACAAAATACCAGGGACTGGATAATTTATAAAGATAAGAGGTTCAGTTAGTTCAGTTTCTGATCCTAAAAGTCCAAACAGCCTGGCACAGTCTCTTGGCAGGATACTTCTGGCTGCATCCTGCCACTGCAAGTGGCTTCATGGTGGGAACACCAGTAAGAGGGAGAGATCATACGGTGAGACAGGAAACCTAAGACAGAGGGGCCAGGCTTGCTCTTTTATAACAGCTCTCTCTGGAGCAAAACCAGAGTTCAGGAGAATTAATTGCTTTTTAGGGCAGTGCCCTCAATCATCTAATCATTTCCCATTGGTTCTTCTCTCTTAAAGGTTTCCAACACTGCCACAATCCGGATGAAACCTCCAATATGTGAGAACTGCAGGATGCAGTCAGACCATATCTGAACTGCAACACCTGACCTTGAGGAGTTTCCCACCTTTAGGAAATGGTTTAATCCAACTGAAGTCTGGGTTGAATTTGTAAATGATGCATAGATTTAAAAATACCTTTCTAAATCTAAGTATTAATGATTTTATATGTATTTATGTTTCATCTGTCTGCAAAACATGGAAGTCTATTCATCTATATTTATACTTGAGAATTTAGGGAAAAAATTCAACTAAAAAATTCACTTTAGCAATGACATCAATTTTTTAGTTCAAATACCTTTTAGTAAACAAGAGCACCATTTTTTCATAGCTAAGACACTACAGAATGAACACAAGTTTGTGGTATTACCTTTGCAACCTAACTTCTTATGCAGAATGTAAGACTATCATTATTAACTGATGGGGAATTATGGTTTTCGGTGGTAATATCCTCACTAATTTGTTTTCAGAACAAAATAATTTTCTAATCATTGTTATAGAGTTTTATGCTTGCCATAATTGTATTTTTTTTCCATGATCAGGAAGAAAGATTAATTCAAAACTTATTTTAACTGTTTTCATTAAACCATAACAGAGTTTCATTGGGTTAAATTTGATAATTTTCCAATCTGTGTTTTAGGCTGGTGCCAAGACTAATTCAATTGCTTCTCTTCTAGATTCATAGGTTTCATAAAAAGTTCATTTTATGTTAGCTTAGGGCTTTTCGGCCGAGTGAGGATTATAGCATTTGTCACAAGGGTGCCAAGATTTATTATAAGAAAAAAGAAAATAATTTGTAAATTTTACAATTGAAATGACTATATTTAGAACGTTTAATAATGGCACGGAAGAGACAACAGTGTTTGTACATTCTTATGCTAATTAGCCAATTTACTGTCACTTCTCTTAATTGTGTAAGGTGGTTTTAGTGCAGAGTTCTGTGCTATGATTTACAGAACATTAGGACCTTAACTTTTGTCAGAGCATTCAGTGGAAGGGGAACATTTTCTTCTGTACAAATGCTGTCACATCACAGAAGGCATGAAACTGATCATGCTTTTTTTTTATTGGAGGGTAGCTTCCCCAGAAGAATAGATATAGGAGATAATGAGACCTATACCTTTCCCAAAGTGTTTCCCTGTTTGCAATGAAATCTGACTGTATTGTTATTATCATTCTGGTCACATCAAGGAGGGAGCCTGGAATTTTAATAACTGCCTTATTCAGTGAATTATAGTCGTTTGATGTAGCAATTTGGCAGTATTGTGATTAGCCAGCTAGGGCTTCCCCATCCCTTTGGTGTTCTAATAAGGCCACTCCATACAGGCCTGTAGGCATCCTGGATGCTGTACAAAGAGGTAACTGACATGATGAAGTGCTGTATATTATTTATAGCCTCGATTTGCTGAACTAGCTTGTTTTGTGTTGGTTTTGAGTGAAAGGAAAGATCAGGCAACTCTAAATGATTTCCACTCCTGTCCTCTGGGTATGGTGCTCAGTTCACTGCACCCTCTAATTTAAAAGATGGCTTTACTTCTCAGATGAAAGTGATTGTGCCAGAACCTGGCATGAGCCAGCTGCAGAACTAAATGAGGATTTGAAAAAGCCGGCGCTTGTCCTTATGTACTACCAGAGTAACTTTGGCAAGGGTAGGGTCCGTGATTTCATTAATCATCTCAACTTCAACAAAAACAATGGCTATTTTTATTACTCTAAGAGAATTAATAAAATTTGTCTTGAATCATGTTGCATGTGTGTTTCTATCAGACTCTAAGCTAAGGGGAGCACAAGTACTTTTTTTTTTTTTTCAATTATTTCATTGGAAGAGACAAGACAATGGAATTTTTCCTTCCCTCCATCTTTCCATCAACCCACACATCTAGCCATTCATCTTTTTATCCATCTACTTCCCTAGCTAACCAATCTAAATTTGATGCCTGTCAGTTGGCTTTTATCTATCATACAATTTTTAATGTTTAGTAGGTGATGGGCAGTATGCTTAGTGCTGGTGATACAGGATGAATAAAACCCAATTTCACATTGGAAAGCAGTGGCTGAGTCTCAGGCTAACAGGCCTTTACAAGACAATGTGGTGAGTAGGATAAGGGTGTCTATTTTGCCATAGACACATAGGCAGAGGACACTTAGTTCAGCCATAAGATGTGACGCGATCACATCTTCCTGTAAGAGTCTGTCCTTGAGGTGAGATTGGGTTGCAAGCAGGCAAGGCCAAGTGAAAATAAAGGAGTGCTCTTAGCAGAGGGAAAAGAGGATTGACTTCTCCCAGAGGTCCACGTTTAACCAAGGTAATATGCTACCTACATTAGGCCAGGCACCAGAGTACCAGACACAGAATTGTAAAACTCTGGGTGAAAGTCAAGAATTATTTTTAAAAATTTCCATTTTAAGGTGTGTTTAAAAGATTTAGTAAGCAGACTCCACCCATATTTAAGAATAATAAAATACTCCATATTTGCATGACACAGGGTATGCCCTTTACCTTTGGGAATTAATCTCATTATTTCCTTGTCTGTCCCCTGGGTATTCTTCACTCCACACAATGTTCTTCTCTGGAATCTTCTAGAGCTCTGGATGATGGGAAAGAAAACTTTTAGTTTGAAAATAAAATTAGTGGCCAAAATAGCAGTCTTCTCTATACTACTCATGGTTAATGATTTGATACTTATATCTAGAATAGTGGAATACATTTTTATTGGTTTTCTTCATGGTCCTCAGAATGAATCCTATGAAATAAACTAAATGTTATTCATTTATTTATTTTTGTGTATGCTGGAATAATATCACTTACAGGTCAGACTTCATAATGGCAAAGCCACTGCCAATGGATTCTCCCCACACCAATAATAGCTGATAGGTGCTACTTGCTATAAAATGTAGCACTTCTTTGCTGAATGTAATAGAGAAATATTTTATGCTTTTCTATGTTTTGTATCTATCTCACCTTTTAGAAGAACACCAGTATACCTATAGATGTGCAGCTTTTATTAAAGAAAGTCTACCAAGGCTTAAATGATGCCATAAATTTTGTAGCTGCTTGCCTAAGGAAATCATGGCATGATCTTAGATATTACAAAAAGAAGGCTTCTTGGACAAGATTCAACATTTTCCATTATATTTCTTGTCTCTGCCTGCAATTTCAAATAGATATATGACAAACCTTTCAATTCTTTTTTTTTTCCAAATCTCTTAGCCTCCTCCATATTTTCCATTGCTTTGCTCCTTAGTGCTAGATTTCTGTAATTTCTTTGGATCATTCTTCTTATGCATTAATTTTCTCATCTTATCTTATTCACTTTCCAAATCTCTGCTGAATTAATTTAATTATTATGCATTTTTCCTATGATGTATTATCTTTTCTTCTCCTTCAGATCTATTTGGTCATTTTTACTATCACTTGTAAAATGTTTCTCATATAATTTTGATTTCTTCTCCTTTTCTCTAAATATGATAAATATATTTGTTTTACACTTTATCTTATAACTCCAGGATCTGAAATCTTAGGTCTTATGCTGTTGTTTCCAACTTGTGTCAATTTGTTCCTTTCTGTGCATTGTTTTTTTTTTTTTTGGTTGTGTGAGCCTGTCCTTTGACCCTTATTTCCTGCTGGTAAGGAAGTGTGTGAAGTCAGGAACTTACAGGAAACACAGAAGATGCATAATTTTATTTCTTAAAATACATTATAGGTATTTGACCACTCATTTTACTAGAATATGTTATACTTTACTTTGGAAATTTTTAGAGAATTAAAGTAGTTAACTTTTCTTTTGCTCTGATTACTGTGGAATTCTGAATTGCTAGCAATGAACTCTTAGACCCAATAGGTGCTTTGTTGTTCAGAGAATCATTCAATGGCTTCCTCTGAAAATACTTATTCACACCACTAACATTTATGGAGAGCTTCTTGAATAGAATGATGATGCTTGCTTCATTAGATAAACAAATTGAGTGATTATCGTTGGGTTGTTTTTTTTTTTTTTGCCTGATAGGAATTCATTCAGGCAGCAGTTAAATGGGAACAGAGACTTATTGAGGGCCAGTGTCCTAGGTGAACCAAAAAAGTCAGTCTGCATGAAAGGTTTAATTCTGAAATAAAGCAGTTTTCTAGGGTGATAGAGCAGAAGCATATCTGTGATGACAGAGGGTTCCAGACATAGGGTGGTTTAGATGCATTTTATGAAAATAAATTCTTGATGTCTTTATTGCTTCTGTTATTAATGAAACACATCTTTCTTGCAAAGCCTGTAAAAGGCATCATTTTTATTCCTTTAAAAGCGTGTACATTATTGCCTGGAGTTGGGAAAAGAATGGCTATGAAGAAGTGAGTCATGTGAGATAGAATTTCTGCTCAAGGGACCCAGAGTCTAGTGATAACAAGAAGTTACAATAAGAAGCAGTAATTAAAGCAGAATAAGGTAACATGAATTATATTTTAATATGTAAAGTACATACACACATTCAGACACATACATCTCTGTGGATTATATATTTAATTCTCTTTTAAGTAGGAACCAATTCTTAAAATTTTGTAATTAAATTCAATTATTACAAAAATGATAAAAGTTATTTTCTCCCAGTAAGAAACAGGGCCATGACCCAAATTTTGGGAATCCTGGCTTCATAGTTACTCTGTTATTCATGTTGCCTCATTTAGTAGGACGAAATCTGTGATTATTAAATAAAAGGTGGCAAAGCAATATACATTGCCTTAATATGCAAGATACTTATGTGAACATATCATACGTGGAACACATTACACATCCTAATTTTTGGCTTTTATGATCCCAAATATACTTGATAGACAACCAAATTCACTTTATAACATCTCCTAAGTTCTCAAAATCACATTTATTGCTGTCATATCACAGTTCCAGATTTAACTATTTAACCCCAGCTGCTGAGGTTTAAAAAGATCAGAGATTTAAAAGACATCACAAGTGAACAGAGATTACAGAAAAACATGATTGATGGACATGATCTGCTGGCTACCTCTGCTAGAGCCCATCTGTTGGAGTGGCCTCGTGCCTGCCAGTTAGTGAGGTCCGCTGGTCATATGAGAGGTGTCATATACTGAAGCCAGATAAAGTTTGCCTAATTTTGTGCCCATCATATGAGAAGTATCCATTTAGTGTTAGATGTCTCTTCAGAAAAACTAGTATAATTTATAACATATTGTTAAATATTCATACTTAAAATTTCTATTTTAATCTACTATTATTAGTTCCACAATCAATATAAGGATTCAGGAGTGGGGGAGCAGAAAGTAAAATTAAGAAGGATCCCATTAAATAGTTTAGAGCCCAAGGAACAAGACAAAGATATAAATAATCACAATGTTATGAGAGGCAAAGATAGATGCCTGTGCTATGGGAATGCAGATTTTGGAGTCTGTCACTGTCTGTGGATTTAGACAGGGCTTCACAGAGCAAGAGGACATTGAGATGATTTTGAAAAGTGAGCAGTGGTTTGTAAGATTTGAGGGATTTAGAAGTACTTCTATTAAAAGCAGGCCATGCAGAGATGAAACAAAATTAAAAAGGCAGAAGACAAAGTAAGGGATAGTCATGAATTGTGAGGTAGTTAACGTGGATGGTTGGAATATCATTATGGTTTGTACGTGAGTATCCCCCCCAAACTCATGTGTCAGACAATGCAAGAAAGTTAAGAGGTAAAATGACTATGTTATGTGAGTGTTAGCCCAATCAGTGAATTAAACCCTTGATGGGATTAAGTGAGTGCTAACTGAAGGCAGGTAGTGTGTGGCTGGAGGAGGTGGGTCATGGGGAAATGCCTTGGGGTATATGTTTTGTATTCAGTGACTGGAGTCTCTCTCTGCTGTCTGATCATCGTGTGAGCTGCTCCCCTCTGCCACACTCTTCTGCCATGATGTTGTTCTGCCTTACCTCAAGCCCTGAGAAATGGAGCCAGCTTGTCTATGTACTGAGACCTCTGAAAATGTGAGTCCCTAAATAACTTCCTCCTCCACCATTGTTCTGGTCAGGTCTTTCAGTCACAGCTGCAAAAAAGCTAACTAAACAAGTATCCAGGATACAGAGGCTGGACAGCAGGGAGGGAGTATGGCCATGAAGGAGAAAGTGAAGCAGTGGTTGCTAAACAGAGTCCCTCTCCAACGATGTTCTCCAACCTCTACCTCCAACAAACAGGAGGTCAGGTAGACTGTGCCAGTCCCTCTGTGCTTCTTATACAAAGGCAACTTAAAGACATTTGCCAAACCTCACTCTTCCAAAGGGATTCCTACTCTAACCCCTTTCTATGCAGACATTCTGGAACTGCCAAAAGAAAAACAAACAAAACCAGAACACTACTTATAAAATCAGTGAAGTCATCCAAAAGAGGTTGGGCATTAACCTCGACTGGTGGTTGCTGATATGATAGTCACGCAAGGCACATGGAGTAGTTGAGTGGAAGGTGATAATTTGATTAGTGTAAGTAAAGCACATTCTTGAACAATTTTAGGGGTCAAAGGAATGTTTGGTTCTGAGCATGTTATTTGTGTTGGCATATAGCAGAAAATATTAAATGGCTGTTTGTGGATTATTATTGTCTTCAAAAACCAATGTACCATTTTTTATTCTTTAAGTTATACGATTCCTTTTTGAATAGTCCATTGACTTTTTAAAGCAACCTTGTTATTATTAATGGGTATGACAATATGCTTAAGATCCATGCTGCATTCATTGCTGTCAAACAATATAGAAATATTAGCATACTCAATTGTAGACATCTTCTACAAACTTCCTGAATTAAGCTTCCAGTTTCATAGATTCCTAACAAAGCTTAACTAAACCACCTCCTGCCTTTAGTCCCCTTGCCAACAGAGAGTGCAAACCTAACCAATAAAACATGAAGGCCCATCTCATTCAACTATATACCCTATGTACATGTATGAGTACACAAATGGTGTGAATCTACATCACGTACAAACATAGAAATGAAAAGTTGTAGCATGAATCAAAATGCAGTCCGTAAAAAAAAAAAAAAAAAAAAAGAAGGTCTTGTTTCAGAAGTAAAACAATTCTCAATTATTTTTATTATTTGGTGATGTTTCATTTTACTCAAATAGTTTGAATAATAAATAAATTTGAAGTAAAATCAGTTTTATTCACATGAATTAAAAAAGATCAACAGTACATTATTCTACTCGCTTGAGAATTAGAAGAGAAACAACAAACACTTCCATATTTCTATTCATCTAGATATATATTTGATCTACATCTACTTTTTCACATCCATCTAGAAAAACATTGATAAGATTTCTCTTTTTGAAGAAAAATTTTCTCACTCTGTAGACAGAGCCAATAGTGCCTGGAAGGATTTTTATGCCATGTATTTCCCTAGCTGACCTCTTCTCATCCTTTAGCTCAGTCACCTCCCCATAGGTCTTCGCTGGCCTCTCAATCAAATGCAGCCATTTCTCCTCCCTCTAGCACCGCCCCTCCTCCATGTGTTTTCTTCCCTACCCTGGTCACTATCTGACATCATCTTGTTACGTGTTTAAATGTTCACCATTTGTCCTTGGATGTCAGCAAACAAGGGCTTGTTCACCTGTGCTCTCAGACTATAGGCCTCTGCCTGGAGGTGTGAGAAATAAGTGAATGTATGTGGAAAGGATAAAGAAATAAATGAATAATGTAGAGATCACAGGAGGAAAGGCAGCACCCAGAAATGGGACTATTTTTCAGACTGGCCATTCAAGTCAGGGGAAAATGTTTCATCAGTTATCTGCTATCTTTTAAGTGTCTATTTAAAAAAAGAAAGAAGAGAGGAGAAAGCAACCTACCCGTAGTTACCTAGAGACAAAGGAAATATGGATTTTCCTTTTTAGCATTAAATTAAAACTTTGTGACAGAGAGCTGCAGGAAATGCCGTATCAGAAAAGAGATATTAGACCTATTAGGTAAGTGAAATTACTCTGTCACGTGGAGCGTACTGACAGATGGGGGTATAAATCATCCTTATAGCATTCTTAACTGGGAAATGTAATATAAACCTTTGTTGGAAATCAGTAAAATTCCAGACACAAGGCCAAAATCTCCAGGGAACAATTAGTAGTTGCAATGAAATCACAGAAACTCTAGTATACCAAACCAATAACACTGCTTCTTAAAAGCATACACAAGGAGGGAAATAAAACCCACAATATATTCTAGGAAAGGGTTTTATCTTAGACTGTCTGGGAGCAGGAACCACCACATCTTTGAGGGTCAATCAAACATTCTGGTTTCGGGCCAGGCCACGATCGCTCACTACCGAGTCCTTTCTAAGCAATTTTACACAATAACAATGAGACTAGCCAGCTGGCTCTTCGCAGTCCCATTCAGCAACCATGGTTGTAACAACTTGTTTTCCCATTTTATTTTGTGTCTTGATAGGGCTTTTCTATTCTTTACACATTCTATCAATGTTGAAGACCTTTGTGTTGTGGTTGTGATGATGCTGACTTGTTCGATTCTATTCCACTCCTCTGTAGTCTGGAATATTGTTCAAGTGCTTGTTTTCTGAATGGCTGATCTTCTTTCATTCCTGGGTTCTTACCCCAAGTCACCATACAAATTAGTATCATTGCTTTCTAAAATCCTCCAGGTCTCTTTGCTTTGGTATTAACATCACTTTCACCTTAATCTCCTTTCAGTAGTTGACAGTTGTAGAAATCTTGTGTGGATCTGCAGATGGGGGTGTGTTTGCTTACCCGTCTTCAAGGTGTTTACCCCCAGAAATTGAATTTCTAGCTTTTCATGGGTAATTAAAGGGACCCCAAGTAATCAGTTGAATTGCAAATTGACTCTGATAGTACATGTTCTACAGACATAGTTTTGAACACTTAATTTAATTGTCAACTGAAATCACTGGAGCATGTGATTTTCACAACTATTCACCTTGCTAAACCAGGAGACAAATGATCACACGGTATAGAAAAACAATGTTTTGACTAATTGTGGAAGCATGTTTATGATCTGTCGAAAATTGTAAACATCATACCAAACATAGCCTTTACGGTTCTCTAAATTAGTTGTTATAAAAATGTTTTAAGACACACATGTGAAATAAATGTATTTTATTGAAAGTTCATAAAATTATAGAATTTTGGAAGATTAGTGGTCTGGTTCTCCTAATTTTGTGGGTGCAAAAATGAGACATGGTGAGATGAAATCTCTTAACAGAGTCCAGATATTTTTTCTAGGTTCATTTCACTCTACATTGTGGGACTTTGTACATCCTATATTCTTGACTCCTGTTGTCCTATAAAATGTGAGCACAAGCTAGGTGGTGCTAAATCCTGCATGTGTGCCTCATTCAACTATGATCAGTTGTCTCTAGTTCTGTTATAGACGTGGGCGGGAACTGAAATTCTGTGCTTTGATCCTCCCCACAATGTCCCCTGTGCGTGGGTGTCAGAGGTCTGCCTAAGCTGCATTATGTACTGTCTGCTAATTCCCCCGCAGTTTTCCACACCCACATACTAAGACAATGATGTAAGAGATGGAAACAGAAGGACAGTAGGTCAGCCTCTCCTTTCCTGAATGGGGGATGTGGGCTGTATTGTTCCAAGAGTGAAGGAAATCACTCCCCATAGGTCTGCTAGGAAAAGCATCTTTGAGTTTGACATTTGGTTTAAGTGTATTTTCTCTCTTCTTTTCTTCCTTCCACAGTGGTTTAAAGACTACTGTGAAACAAACATTATGCTAGGAATTTGGAAAACAAAAAGGAATTTAAAAACTTCACATTATCTATCAAGGAACTTGCAGTCTGTAGATGTGGGGGTTCGGTAAGTAGAAAATAACATTAGTACTGTAAATGTTGTGGGGAACACATAATGCAATGGGACAAAAGAAAACCAAAGAAAGTTTCCCTGAAGCCACACACCTGTGCCAAGTCTCTCAAGATTCTTTGGAATTATCTCTTTAAGTAAAGCTAAAAAGCAGTTTAGATAGAGAATCAATTCATCCCTTCATGTTTGCATAAATATGTCAAAATATGGTCTACTATCATGTATAACTAAAAATAGCAAATAAAAATGAATAAAATTTTTAAAAGAAAATCAGAAGATCAGAAACCAGATGGACCATGACAATGATTTTAGATTTCATAGACTATGTCATGACCACTTCACAACTAAACTCATGGCTGCTCCACAGAGGCCAGAACCTTACTCATCATCTAATCTGACTATATTAGGCAATTCTATATAAATTTCAACATTCCTTCAAACACATATTCTTAATCATACCAAGTCCCCACAGGACAAATGAAGTTCCTCCCCCTGTAACTAATCATTTCTCCCTGTGTCCTCCAACATTTCAGTAGCAAGAGAAGGATGCTGGGGATTTACCTGTGTGGGATGCCTTTGAAGAGCAGTCTTGGAAGATATTTACATCACCTTTAATGGATCAGAACTCAGTCATATATTCCCACCTGTCTACAAGGGATGAGGGAAAGAGAAATTTGGTGGTACCTTGAGGACAGGATGTTTAAAAACAGCTTACTGCTATTTCCTGTCCAAAGGTCATTCACATTAAATAATTATTAATTTATATTCTACCTTAAATATATGAAATGCATTTGCAGATGAGAAAAGTAACCCAAAATAAGAACTAATGCCCTTAAGAATTGGTGAACTTCAGTCAGAAAGCACTTTCCTTTGTGTTAATTAATACACACAGAACTTAACTTCGTGTTCCTTAGAAAAATCACTTGCTATACTAGTTTACTTGAAATCTTTGAGGTGATTGAGACAAGACTTTTGTCTTTGGTTAGCATAAATGGTGGAATTCTGGATACTAAGGTGGAAAGATCAGGAAGGCAAAGTCTCTGCTTCTGGAGAGTCTTGCCAGTTTTCTTAATGAGTTGAATGTTTCTGAAGTAAATGTATGTGTAAATTATGACTTTGGTAATATATGGGAAAGGAAGTCGAGGAAAGCACCATCTCTGTCTAGGAAACGCATACGGTCTCTATGGAGACATTAAGTATCAACCAACAGCAAGGTTACATAATAAAGTGAACCCTTTTGCTATTGCTACTTGTCTAGTTGAAGTCTGGAAGAAGAGAGAAAGAAGGAAGCAACACCAACAATAAAAGGTATAAATTCTGAAAATATGAACAGGGATACACAAGTAGAAGAAAACAGAGTACTTGAGAGATAAAAGAGAGAATCTTTGTAGGGAAAGTGTCCAGAAACGGTTGAGAAGCTTTTAATAATGATTTAAAAAATTCTCTATGAATCTTTTTTCATTTATTTTCCACTATTACCTTCCAGGTGGAAACTAGAAACCAAGTCAAGGGGCACCAGGTAAAGTTACCCTAAGGAATTTGCAGAAATCTTAGTGAAATCCTGAGGAGTCCAGGACCTGACTGAGAGTGTGGCATGGAGCGTGGACTCTCACCATGGTCTCAGTCAGGGCTACAGGACTAATATTTGCCTCATTAAAGTGTATTGTTTTTGTAATGTTTGTATATTGAGATTTTACATTGTTATTTTGTGCTTCGAAAAACCAGAAGCAACTACATTAGTAACTGCTTTTGTTGAAGTTTTATGGTATGATGTTGGCTTGAAACATGGCTACCTGATCGGTTCAAAGTGGATTATGGACTCATGAGAAACAGGGAAAAGTGCTGGACTCAGTGGTGTATGCCTTTAATCCCCGCGGCTCAGGAGACTGAGGCAGGAGGATCACAAGTTCAAAGCCAGGTCAGTAACTTAGAGAGGCCCTAAGCAACTTAGTGAGAATCTGTCTCAAAATAAAAAATAAGAAAGGTAGGTCCATTCCAGTTTTCTGAGGAATGTCCACACTGCTTTCCAGAGTGACTGCACCAATTTGCAACTCCACCAGCAATGTATGAGTGTGCCTTTTACCCCACAGCCACGCCAACATCTATTATTGCTTGTGTTCTTGATAATAGTCATTCTAATTCGAGTTAGGTGAAATCTTAGCGTAGTTTTAATTTGCATTTCTTTAATTACTAGGGATGATGAGCACTTTTTCATATATTTGTTGATCACCTGTGTATCTTCTTCTGTGAAGTGTCTGCCTATTTCCTTAGCCCATTTATTGATTGAGTTCTTTGTATTTTGGGTGTAAAGTTTTAAAAATTCTTTATAAACTTTGGAGATGAGTGCTCTGTCTGACGTGTGTGTGGAAAAGATTTTCTCCCACTCCGTAGGCTCTCTTTTAACATTATTGATTGTTTCCTGTGCTGATAAAAAAAACTTTTTAGTTTGAATCTATCCCATTTATTGATTCTTGCTTTTATTTCTTGCTCTATGGGGGTCTTGTTAAGGAAGTCTGGTCCTAAGCCAACATGATGGAGATTCAGGCCTACTTTTTCTTCTATTTGGTGAAGAACCTCAGGTCTAATTCCTAGATCCTTGATCCATTTTGAGTTGAGTTTTGTACAGGGTGAGAGAAAAGGCTGGAGATATGACTCAGGGGTTAAGCATCACTGGGTTCAGTTTTTGGTTAAAAAAAGAAAAAAAAAAAAAAAAAGAAAAAGGAAAGAAATAGGGAGAAGTGTATTTCAAAGTACTTTGAGAGTTCGGATCAAAGTCATATGTTCCATGGCAGAGTGGCAAGCACAAAGGACACTGTGCTGGAAGCCAGGAGATATTGAACAAATTGCAAGAGCCTTCTGAAGTATGGTTTCCATTTTCCTAAAATAAAGCTAATGGCTATTTCACAGAGTCATTAGAATAATAAAATATCTTTCTGTGACTAGTGCAGTGCCAGGAATATAGTTGCATTCATAAAAGCCTGTATGTATTTTTTCAACAAATATTTTGTGAATAGCTATTGTCAATGTTGAGGGCAAAGCAAAAATGCAGATTTTCTTTAGAAAAAAAAAACCAAAATATAATTTCATTTCTAATGGGGTGGTTTGTAAAAATACATAATAATGTAAATAAAATAGTTACACATAATTTCATGAAGGAAACCAACAGAGCCTTTGTGATAGAGATAGCAAGTGGCATAGATAATAGATTTGTTTGTTGGTTCTCTCCCTTGCTATCAAGAGGTCACTAGGAGTTACATACATTTTAGAGACTAGTTTTTCCTAAGAGTAATGAAGATGATGATGTATATTTGCTTTTGTCTTTCTTTTCAATTCTGACATATTTGCTGTTTGACCTGGGATGATTTCTGTGGGCTTAAAAAAATTCTAATAACTCAACATATAACAACTTAGTTTTATGCTAGTTGTGAACATGCAACTTAGATCCACTCTGCCTCCTACTTTATCCAAATTAATTAGTTAATTTAGCATGAGAAGGTAAATCATTGAAACATTGAGGTAACAAGGGAATTTGGTCCCAGATTGCTGATTCATACCCAACATTTTGTGATGAATCATGTGTCAAAGGAAACGTCTGCTTTAGATAAGTTACAGCCTTTCGAATGCTGAAACTTGGCAAATGTCTGGATCCATGGACTAATTTGTTCTTAGTGAAAGAATAAACCCTTGGTGACAAGTCATCTAAATAACCATTTTGCTACTCACGCTGTTCTCTGAGCTCTACAGCAGAGCTGCTGGATTTTTAGAGCTAATTTTAGCAAGATGATAATTTATATAGGGCTCATTAAGTGGAACACATAGTTCTATCTGTAGAAGTTTTCTTTAAAGAAAAAAAAAAAAAAAAAGAGCCTAAGAGACTTTTGGAGTTAACCCCTCCTTGATCTAGGAACATGTAGTATGAAGTTATAAAGAGGGAAGACTATATAAATTTAAACTTTTGATATTAATGGATAGGGGTAACTTGCAAGACTGACCAGTTGATCCATTTTAAAATCCTTGACACATATTTTGAGGTAAACTAGTGCATTCACAATAACCACAAAATGGCCTAGGTGTCCATTAGCAGATGAATGGATAAAGAACATGTGGATAAAGTAATATAGACACAATGGAGTTTTATTCAGTCATTGAAATGAATGAAATTATTCATTTATGGGAAAATGGAAGAAAATGGAGAACCTCATGTTACGTGAAATAAATCAGACTCAAAGTCACAGGAGGGATATCTTCTCTATATGTGACAATTAGAGGGAAAAAAGAAAAAAAAGGGGGGATCTCATGAAAACAGAAAGATCATTGGGAAAGGGATCAGGGGAGGATGGGGTGTTAGGGAGGACTTGGGGAATAGAATTGATAAAATTATATGTATATACATATATGTCAAAGTGAACCCCTCTGTTATGGTAAATTGTTAAGTATCGAAACAAATTTTTTTTTTAAATTCAGTTAAACTTAACTCAATGTCAGAGTTAGAAGGCACTGTAGAAAAATTGTTCCTGAGTTTGACAAAAGGTCAGGATCTGAAGGGAACTGGTATTACTTCCCTTTGATTGTTATGACCAAAATATCTGACAAGAATAACTTGGGGTGGGGGGATTTAATTTGGCTCATGGTTTCAGAAGTCTCAGTCCATGATTCTCTGGCTTCATTGCTTTTTATCCAAGATGAGACAGAAAGGCATGGAAGAGGAAAGCTGCTCAGCACATCGTAGCTGGGAAATTGAAAGTGAGAGAGAGAGAGAGAGAGAGAGAGAGAGAGAGAGAGAGAGAGAGAGAGTGAGTTGGGGGAAGGGACAGAGACAGATATAGTCCAAGGCCTTGTCTGCAGTGACCTACTTCCTACAGGCATGCTCCACCTGACTACCCACTCAGTAATCCATCCAACTATGGATGGATTAATACCACAAATGGATTAACCCACTGATGAGATTACAGTCCTAATCATTGCCTAAAAGCCCCACCTCTGAACCTTGCTGCTTTAGGGATTCTCTTTTAAAACAGGAACTTTTGCAGGGACATTCCAGATCTGAACCATAACAGAATTTATAAAATAGATTGATTTTTAGGTTCTATCTTAGTCATATAAAATCAAGTCTTGCCAATTTTGGATGGGAAACCTGTATGTTTATTAAGCTGTCGATATAATGAGGAGCTAAAATTAGAAATTTCTTTCAAGTGTAGTTCAGGGCACAGACACCCAATGTTGTAATGAGATTTTAAGATAGGAAGAGTAAATGGAGGAAATATTTAATCATTTATTCATCTTTTTCAATTGGCAGTTATTTATCTATATAAGTAGGATTAAGTTAAAGGCTGAGAATGGAAAGGTTAAAAAAAAAAAATACAGGGTCCCTGATCTCAAGTAGGTATTATTTTTGTTAGCATCAAAAAGGTTTTGATAACTGTGGATCCAGCCTAGATGTCCATGAATGGATGAATGGATAAAGAAAACCTGTATATATACACAATGGAGTTTTATTCAGTCATAAAGAAAAATGAAATTATGTCATTTGCAGGAAAATGGACAGAACTTGAGAACCTGATGTTAAGCAAAATAAGTCAAATTCACAAAGTCAAGGACTGTATGTTTTCTCTTATATGTGGAATTTAGAGAGGAAAAAGGTAAAGAAAAAAAAAATCTGTGGAGGAGAATCTTGTGAAAATTGAAGAGAGATCAGTAGAGTTAAAGAAAAGGACCAGGAAGAGGAAAGAGAGGAGGGAAGGGGGAAATAACTGGGGAATATTGTTGATAAAATTATATTGTTACATCATGTGTATGTATGAATAGGTAACACCAAATCCCATAATTACATATGATTATAATGCACCAGTAAAACTATGGGGGAAAAGGGTTTGATAATATAATTTTATGTGTGTATGTGTGTGTTTGTGTTTCCTAGAGGATCAACAGGTGCATATATCTTACATTATTTTTGAAAAAACATGAGCTGCAAATACTGATTCCTCTTTTTTCTCTCCAGTATAAGCTTGATACATATGATAAACAGATTTTCTTCCATGAGAAAAAGAATCTAAATATAAAAAAATAAAAGTTAACATTTATTAAGTACATATACCATTCTAAGCACTATACTAAGCACTTTATATATCTTCACATGTAATATTAACAGTAACCTTATGAAAAAGAAACTAGCATTATTCTTGTTTTATAGCTAATGAATGGGACACAGAAAAGTTAAACGATTTGTCCCAGGTCATACAGCTTGTAGGTAGTAGTGCCAGAAGTTGAACTTCAGTGTTGTTCTGCTTACTCATCATATGATAGTCTTTGGAATAGAGGGAAAAGACAAGTGAACAATTTAGGCCAAAAGACCCAGTGATACATTGTTGCTAGTAACAAACAAGACCATGTTCTGACATTCAACAAGAGTGAAATCACTAGGGAGAGTTGAGCTACAAATTCTTTGTTTCCACTTCCATAAAATTCTCATCACCATCCTGAACAACAAAGATACTGAATATGGGGAAACAGTACACTCTGTAGACCCTGGAGAAAAATAAATCAGTATGAGATTTGACAACAATCAATTTTTCACTGGACACTAATCAAGCAGATAGAAAGAGGGTCATGGCATGTGATTTACTTAATTAAATCTTTGAGGGAGGAGAGTTAGTTCATGGAGCTGTATTCATTATACATTGACAAAAACCAGTAATGTCAACAGTATGAAATGTGTATCACTTTAACAATGACAAATGCAAATGCATAGGATGCTCTCTCTGCTTCTGTTAAATGTGACAGAGCCTGCTTCATGTAAGAAAAATCAAGAGACTTCTATTTGGCAGCCAGTGACTGAGTCCTGTTGTTCCCATTAACTCACCCTTGGATATGTGGCAATTCATTTCTCAGGAATTCCCTTGAGACTTCTCTGGCAACCTAAAAGATCAGGCAGCACTTCTTGAGATAAATGCAGGAATGTGGTTAGATGAGCACTCTTATTAAGAAAATGGGCAAATTACTTCCTTATTCTCCTGCTCATTTGGGACTCACTTTAGGATATTTTGAAATCTGTTGTAAGCCTTCTCTAGTTCTACAGGGCCCTTCATGTATTAACCAGGGTTTTCATATATCGGTCAGCTTATTCGGGATTATGTTGCAATAACAAATAACCTTCAAATCTCAAAGGCTAAACCGGGGGGGGGTGCGGGGGGCTATGTGCAGTATTGAGGGGCAAGGAATATGGAAGGCATGGGCTTATTATCAGTCTCTAGAGACCTGGTCTGAAAGAAGATTCATCTTGACACTTGTATTTACAATAACCATGGGAGGAAAAGAGAATATAAGAATTACACATTGGCTCATACAGCTTTTGTCTAGAAACATGTCACTTCAGATGACCTTTCCCATACCAAAGGAGGTTACATGACTGATTATTTTTAAGGGGACTGAAGAAGAGATGTGGAATAGAATATATATTGCTGGTACTAATAGACAAGGACAAAGTTGGATTCTTATACATGTTGGTAAATGTTGAGAATTTGGAATTTCTAGCACCTGATATCTTGTGTTTCTGCTCATTTGACTTAACAAAGACCCTTTGTCTTACGAGTCTCCCTGTACCTCACCTAGGTCAGCCGTGATCATGCAAGATACACTCTTCCCTGAATATTAAGGGGAAGACAACTTACCATCAAAGAATATTGACCATGAACTACTTGAGAGGTCCATGTGATGTTTTATTTTATTTTATTTTATTTATTTATTTATTTATTTATTTATTTATTTTTTATTATTGTATACAAATGGGATACATGTTGTTTCTCTATTTGTACATAGAGTCAAGGCATACCATTTGTGTAATCATACGTTTACATAGGGCAATGATGTTTGATTATTATTTTTCCTTCCCCCCCACACCTCCCACCCCTCTTTCCCCTCTATACAGCCCTTCTTTCTTTGATTCTTCCTGCTCTCCTTATCCCTAACCCTAAACCTAACCCTAAACCTAATGCTAACCCCTCCCACTCCCCATTATATGTCCTCATCCGCTTATCAGCAAGATCATTTGTCCTTTAGTTTTTTGAGATTGGCATATCTCACTTAGCATGATATTCTCCAATTTCATCCATTTGCCTGTAAATGCCATAATTTTATCATTCTTCATTGCGGAGTAATATTCCATTGTATATATATGCCACAGTTTCTTTATCCATTCATCAACTGAAGGGCATCTAGGTTGGTTCCACAATCTGGCTATGGTGAATTGAGCAGCAATGAACATTGATGTGGCTGTATCTCTGTAGTATGCTGATTTTAAGTCCTCTGGGTATAGGCCAAGGAGTGGGATAGCTGGGTCAAATGGCGTTTCCATTCCAAGCTTTCTGAGAAATCTCCACACTGCTTTCCAGAGTTGCTGCACTAATTTGCAACCCACCAGCAATGTATGAGTGTTCCTTTTTCACCACATCCTCGCCAAAACCTATTGTTGCTTGTGTTCTTGATAATCGCCATTCTAATTGGGGTGAGATGAAATCTTAGGGTAGTTTTGATTTGCATTTCCCTTATTACTAGGGATGTTGAACATTTTTTCATATATGTGTTGATTACATGTACATCTTCTTCTGTGAAGTGTCTGTTCATTTCCTTAGCCCATTTGTTGATTGGATTATTTGTATTCTTCATGTAGAGTTTTTTGAGTTCTTTATAGATTCTGGAAATTAGTGCTCTATCTGAAGTATGGTTGGCAAAGATATTCTCCCACTCTGTAGGCTCTCTCTTCACATTGCTGATAGTTTCCTTTGCTGAGAGAAAGCTTTTTAGTTTGAATCTATCCCACTTATTGATTCTTGCTTTTATTTCTTGTGCTATGGGAGTCCTGTTAAGGAAGTCTGATCCTAAGCCAACAAGTTGAAGATTTGGACCTACTTTTTCTTCTATAAGATGCAGGGTCTCTGGTCTGATTCCGAGGTCCTTGATCCATTTTGAGTTGAGTATTGTGTAGGGTGAGAGATAGGGGTTTAATTTCATTCTGTTGCATATGGTTTTCCAGTTTTCCCAGCACCATTTGTTGAAGAGGCTATCTTTTCTCCATTGCATATTTTTGGAACCTTTGTCTAGTATGAGAAAATTGTATTTATTTGGGTTTGTTTCCATGTCCTCTATTCTGTACCATTGAACTACCTGTCTATTTTGATACCAATACCATGCCGTTTTTGTTACTATTGCTTTGTAGTAGAGTTGAAGATCTGGTATTGCAATACCCCCTGCTTTGCTCTTCCTACTGAGGATTGCTTTAACTATTCTAGGTTTTTTATTCTTCCAGATGAATTTCATAATTGCTTGCTCTATTTCTGCAAGGTACATCATTGGGATTTTAATTGAAATTGCATTGAATTTGTATAGCACTTTAGGTAGTATAGCCATTTTGACAATATTAATTCTGCCTATCCAGGAACATGGGAGATCTTTCCATTTTCTAAGGTGTTTTTTAATTTCTTTCTTTAGTGTTCTGTAGTTCTCATTGTAGAGGTCTTTCACCTCTTTTGTGAGATTGATTCCCAAGTATTTTATTTTTTTTTGAAGCTATTGTAAATGGGGTACTTTTCCTAATTTCTCTTTCTGAAGATTCATCACTTATGTATAAAAATGCATTGGATTTATGAGCATTGATCTTGTAACCTGCTACTTTACTGAATTTGCTTATGAGTTCTAAAAGTTTTCTGGTGGAATTTCCAGGTTCCTCTAAATATATAATCATGTCATCAGCAAACAAGGATATTTGAGTTCTTCTTTTCGTATTCGTATCCCTTTAATTTCTTTGGTTTGTCTCATTGCTCTGGTTAGAGTCTCAAGGACGATGTTGAATAGAAGTGGTGAAAGAGGGCATCCCTGCCTTGTTCGAGTTTTTAGGGGAACGCTTTCAATTTTCACCATTTAGAATGATATTAGCCATGGGCTTAGTGTAGATGGCCTTTATAATGTTAAGGAATGTTTCCACTACCCCAATTTTTTCTAGTGTTTTGAGCATGAAGGGATGCTGTATTTTATCAAATGCTTTTTCTGCATCTATTGAAATAATCATGTGATTCTTAACTTTAAGTCTGTTGATATGGTGAATGACATTTATTGATTTCCGAATGTTGAACCAACTTTGCATCCCTGGGATAAAACCCACTTGATCGTGGTGCACTATCTTTTTAATATATATTTGTATGCGATTTGATAAAAATTTGTTGAGAATTTTTGTGTCAAGGTTCATTAAGGATATTGGTCTGAAATTTTCTTTCCTCGATGTGTCTCTGTCTGGTTTAGGTATCAGGGTGATATTGGCTTCATAGAACGAGTTTGGGAGGGTTCCCTCCTCTTCTATTTCATGGAATAGTTTGAGGAGTATTGGAATGAGCTCTTCTTTAAAGGTTTTGTAGAACTCGGCTGAGAACCCATCTGGTCCTGGACTTTTCTTTGTTGGTAGGCTTTTGATGACCTCTTCTATTTCATTGCTTGCAATTGGTTTATTTAAGTTGTGTATGCCCTCCTCGTTCAGTTTAGGTAATTCATATGTCTCTAGAAATTTGTTGATGTCTTCGAGGTTTTCTGTTTTGTTGGAGTAGAGATTTTCAAAATAGCTTCTAATTATGTTTTGTATTTCACTCGTGTCTGTTGTGATGTTTCCTTGTTCATTCCAAATTTTAGTAATTTGAGTTTTCTCCCTCTTTCTCTTTGTTAGTGTGGCTAAGGGTTTATCAAAATTTTGTTTATTTTTTTCAAAGAACCAACTATTTATTTTGTTAATTTTTCCAATTGTTTCTTTTGTTTCGATTTCATTGATTTCAGCTCTGATTTTAACTATTTCCTGTCTTCTACTACTTTTGGTATTGGTCTGCCCTTCTTTTTCTAGCACTTTGAGCTGTAGTGTTAAGTCGTTTATTTGTTGTTTTCTACTTCTTTTTTTGAATGCACCCCATGAAATAAATCTTCCTCTAAGTACTGCTTTCATAGTGTCCCAGAGATTTTGATATGATGTGTCTTTGTTCTCGTTTACTTCTAAGAATTTTTTTATTTCCCTCCTGATGTCTTCTGTTATCCATTCATCATATAATAGTGTATTATTTAATCTCCAGGTATTGGAGAAGTTTCTGTTTTTTATTCTGTCATTTATTTCTAATTTCAATGCATTATGATCTGATAGAGTAGAAGGTAGTATCTCTATCTTCTTGTATTTACTAACAGTAGCTTTGTGGCATAAAATATGGTCTATTTTAGAGAAGGATCCATGTGCTGCTGAGAAGAAAGTGTATTCGTTCTTTTTTGGATGGTATATTCTATATATGTCCGTTAAGTCTAAATTGTTGATTGTGTTGTTGAGATCTATAGTTTCTTTATTCAATTTTTGTTTGGACGATCTATCCAGTGGTGAGAGAGGTGTGTTAAAATCGCCTAGTATTATTGTGTTGTGGTCTATTTGATTTCTGGAATTGAGAAAGATTTGTTTGACGTATGTGGATGAGCCAATGTTCGGGGCATAGATATTTATGATTGTTATGTCTTGCTGATTTATGCTTCCCTTAAGCAGCATGTAATGTCCTTCTTTATCCCTTCTGACTAGTTTTGGCTTGAAGTCCACATTATCTGAAATGAGAATGGATACTCCAGCTTTTTTGCTGTGTCCGTGGGCATGGTATATTTTTCCCCATCCTTTCACCTTTAGTCTATGGGTGTCTCTTTCTATGAGATGAGTTCTTGCAGGCAGCATATTGTTGGATTTTTCTTTTTAATCCAATCTGCCAGTCTATGTCTTTTGATTGATGAGTTCAGGCCATTAACATTCAGGGTTATTATTGTGATATGATTTGTATTCCCAGTCAGTTGACTCATATTTGTTTTTGACATGATTTGGTTTCTCCTTTATTTGGCTATTACTTTAGGCTAGCGCCTCCTATTGCTGATTTGCATCGTTGTTTTTCATCTCTTCCTCATGGAATATTTTGCTGAGAATGTTCTGTAATGCTGGCGTTCTTTTTGTAAATTCCTTTAGCTTTTGTTTATTATGGAAGGATCTTATTTCGTTGTCAAATTTGAAGGTAAGTTTTGCTGGGTATAAGATTCTTGGTTGGCATCTATTTTCTTTCAGGGCTTGGTATGTGTTGTTCCAGGCCCTTCTAGCTTTTAGGGTCTAGATTGAAAAATCTGCTGATATTCTTATTGGTTTCCCTCTGAATGTAATTTGATTCTTTTCTCTCGTGGCCTTTAAAATTCTGTCTTTATTTTGTATGTTAGGTATTTTCATAATAATGTGCCTTGGTGTGGGTCTGTTGTAATTTTGTATGTTTGGAGTTCTATAAGCCTCTTGTACCTGGTTTTCCATTTCATTCTTCAGATTTGGGAAATTTTCTGATATTATTTCATTGAATAGATTGTTCATTCCTTTGGTTTGTTTCTCTAAGCCTTCCTCAATCCCAATAATTCTCAAATTTGGCCTTTTCATGATATCCCATAATTCTTGTAGATTCTGTTCATGATTTCTTACCATCTTCTCTGTTTGACCAACTTTGTTTTCAAGATTAAATAATTTGTCTTCAATGTCTGAGGTTCTGTCTTCCAGGTGTTCTATCTTATTGGTTATGCTTTCTATGGAGTTTTTAACTTGGTTTATTGTTTCCTTCATTTCAAGTATTTCAGTTTGCTTTTTTTTCAGTATCTCTAACTCTTTATTGAAATGATCTCTTGCTTCCCGTATTTGGTCTTTTAACTGTTGATTGGTGCGATCATTTAATGCCTGCATTTGGTCTTTCATCTCCTCCTTCAATGTCTGCATTTGCTCTTTCATCTCCTCGTTTGCTTCCCTGATTGTTTTAATTATGTACATTCTGAACTCCCTTTCTGACATTTCTTCTGCTGTGCTCTCATTGGGTTTTATTGATGTATTATCTAGGTTTGCTTGGGACATTTTCTTCCCTTGTTTTCTCATATTGGTCAGCTGTCAGTGGGACCCTGAGATATTGCAGATTTCTGCTATTTGCTTATAGTGTCCCGGAAGATTTCCAGTGTATCACCTCCCAGCCTTCAGTAGCCTGATGTCTTGGAGGAATTTGATAGTGCAGTGCATCTGAAGAAAGCTACCCCTAGCCCCCTACTGGTTCCAGGGTTTGGAGCTGGCTCTGTGCGGAAAGGCTCTCACTGGGGGCCTGCCCTGTGCAGCTGGCTGTGTGGGAGGAGCCCACCGCCGGAGTGTGGAAGGCTACCTGGGGAAGACTCTAGCTGCCCTGCCCTGCTCTGATAAGCCACCCCTATCTGTGCCTGCCACCTGGGCCGAGCTTTACCCAGTGGGCAGACTCACCCGTGGCTCTATTTCAGTCCGAGTCTCTCAATGCCTCCCCTTCTTAACTCCTGGGTTCTGGAGCTACTGGGGGTGCAGTCACCCTCTAGGCCACCATCTTGGATCGCCCCTGATGTTTTTAAAATAGAAAATTTAGTAGCTTTTTCCTAGAAAAACTATGAATTCAAAACCCAAAATAAAATAGATGGTAGGTAACTGCACTGTATATATTCCTTGCTCAAAGCTACTCCATGATCTCCAAAAATGTCTAAAAGTTTTACCTGGAAAAAGCACCAATGCTCATTCTAGTCTAGGATGGTGAATTTTTCTTGTTTTTGTTTTTATTTTTAATATTTAAAAGTTAATTGCATACTGATACAATTGTTATCAGGCATGGGATGGAGCAGTGGCCAGGATATTATTCTCCAATGGCTATCTGCAGAGCAGACTGTACCTAGAAGAGTTCACTCTTACTAAGTACTGTGCCTCACACAAATAATGTCTGTCCCAATTCCAAAAGTTGTCCTTTTGCTGAAGTCACCATTTCTAATATCAAAGAAGGAGTAACCAAATTCCACACATTGTAATGCAGAATAAATCCAAGTGAAATATTTTATGTCGCTAACATCTTTCTCTTCATTTAAACCATATTTCACTGAGGCAGAAGGATTGTGAGTTCAAAGACAGCCTCAGCAAAATGGAGCAACTCAGTGACTCTGTCTCTAAATAAAATATAAAATAAAACTGAGGATGTGGCTCATTGGTTTGTGTGCCCCTGAGTTCAATTCCTGGTTAAAAAAAAAAAAGAAAAAGTAAAAGAAAAAAACAAAAGACATATTTCAAAAGAATGTGACTTAGAGTGACATTTATCTCACCAGAAGAATATGTTCTTAGAAAGAATAGTAAAGGCAAACAAACATTTGTTTTATTTTTGAATTTCAGTTCTCTTCTTTATAAGTTCAAGGAAAAGAACGTGCCAACATATTCCAAATATGATTACTCTTTTATGAACCCTCCAAAATACTTTCACCCCTTGGAAATACTGGACTTTGAAATCACTTTTACCAGAGAACCATGTAGTAGGTTCTGGACCAATCCATCTGGGTATCTTACTGTCTCTATCTTCAAAACTTGAATCTACCCTTTTCCAACCACTTCCACAACAATCCTGGTTCAAGTCACCATCTCATCTCATCTGGGTTATTAAAATAACTAGGGAGTGGCCTCTAGGAAACTAATCTTGTCCTGCTATCACCTACTTTCCACCCAACAGCCATAGTAATTTTTTTCACAGTTAATCAGAGTCACTTCCCATTCATAACCATTCTGTAATTTCATATTACAGTCAGCGTGAAGTCCGAGTTCCCTACAATGGAATGCCAAGTTCCATTCAATGGAAGCTTTGCCTTTTCACCTCGGCCCTCATCACTGTACTCTTCTCTTCTTTGTCTCTGGCCCAGTTCAATAGGCCAACCTACTGTAACTTGAGTACCACAAACATGCTTTTTGTACAAGGTTTCCTTTTTCTCATTGCAGGATATTTTATTCCTAAAACATTCCAATTACTTATTTACTTCTTCAATGTCTGGCCAAATTTCACCTCACCAAAGAACAACTTTTTGACTGCCTTGTAAAAAGTATCCCCAAACTTGGTGACATTTTTTAAAAAAAAAATATGTCTCACATAGTTTATGTAGGCCAGGAATTTGGAAGCTGCTTAGCTTGGTGGTTCTCAGAGGTTTCAGTTTAGTTATTGTTCATGGAGGTAGTCATCTAAAGGCTTGACTGGAGCAGGATAACCCACTACCAAGGTGATTCAGGCATGGGTGTGACAGGCCAATGCTGGTGGTCTGCAGGAGACCTCACCTCACTAGGTGAACAACTTCCACAGATGGTTGATTATCTTTCATCAGGTGACTGACTTTTCCCAGAAGGAGTGGTTGAAGAGAGAAGAAAGTGGAAATCACAACACTCTTTATAATTTAATCTTAAAATTCAACACATTTTTATTAGAATACTAAATCCCATCTCCACTTAAGGGGCAGAATAAATCAGGCTGCTTCTCTTCAAAGGAACATCAAAGTATTTGTGGATGTTTTTTAAAACCACCATAGCTGACACTGTATCAGTCAGACTTTTGTTGTTGTGATTAAAAAAAAAAAAAAAAAAAAAACTGACAAGAGCAAATTAGAGGAGGAAACATTTATTTTGAGCTTATGGTTTCGGAGGTCTCAGTCCATGGTCACCTAGTCCCATTGTTGGGGTTTCCAAGTGAAGCAGAACATTATAGTGGAAGGGTGTGGCAGAGGAAAGCTTATAGTTCATGGCAGCCAAGAACCAGAGTGACAGCAAGGAATCAGGGCCAAACATAAAACATATGAGGGCACAACCCCAGTGACCAAAATCCTCCATCCACCCCCATCTGCCTAGAGTTATCACACAGTAGTCCATTCCAATTATTAATCCAGCAAATAGACTAACATACTGTGAGGTTGCAGTTCTCATGACCTAACCATCTGACCCCTGAACATGCCTGCATTGTCTATCAGAAGCTTTTTGGCAAATACCTCATATCCAAACCATAACAGACACCAGACTCATATTTCCTGTATTATCCTCCCAGAAATACTGACCTCCTTACTCTGCTTCCTTTATCTTTATATCACTTATTATTCATGGTGATTGTTTAAAGGGGTGATCACATAAAGTTAAGAATATGGACCCTCAGTCCAGATTGTCTGAATTAAAATCTCAAGTCTAAATTTACAGAGAATAAAATCTCAGACAAATAGCAGAAATTCTCAGTGCCTCCATTTCTACATATGTAATAAATCTGGGCACCTAGAATACTTATCTGTCACGGGCTCTTTGCGGTACCAAATTCGCGGATATTTGTCACCACCTGCAGCAACAATTTGCGCAGGTCTTTATGGGTGGTGGACTGGAAACTGAGTCACTTCTATTTCTGAGTTACTTCCTTACTTGCTTGCTTGTTTATGGAGGATAGAGGAAATGAGGTATACTTGCTTTGAGAGGAGAGAGAGAGGCTTTGCATAAAAGAGAAAGAGAGATTTTGCTGAAGAGAGAGAGACTACACTTTCAGAGATCTTCTTAGTTCTGCTGCTTCTTCTTAAAGGTGCGTCCTGCATCCTGTGAACTAAGGGTGCATCTACCTAAGGTGCTTTAGTGATGTGTCCCGCGTACTGCGATCTGTGATCTGCAACCTAAAGATGTGTTCTCAGTTCTCCGCTCTGTGATCTGCCTTCCACCGCTGCCCCTACTCGCTGCTTCTTTCTGCTTGCCGCTTCTTCTTCTTCCTTTCTGCTAATGGCTTCTCTGCTTCTTTCTGTTAGCTGCTGCTCTTAACGTCTAGCCCCCGCTCACCGCCCGCTTATATTCCCTCCAGGAGGCGGAGGGCGGGGCCACGCCAGTTGCGATCAGGCGAGGAGCCAGCTGTCGCAATCACGAGCAGGCGCAAGCAAGAGCACTCAGGAACACCTGTGCACACGTACCTCTGATGTGATCAAAACAGCTTCTGGCTGGCTGCCAGGCGCCATCTTGGCGAGTCCACATGGCATAGCCCCCAACACTTATCATAAAGAATCTGGGTGAGGAATAAAATGAATATATTGATGATTGTTAGTAGGTAGATAGAGATAGCACAGTATTTGTGATAATGTTTAATAAAGAGTAAATACTATAGGAGCGTTATACATCATTTCTACAGCTATTATGATAGTTCATAAACAAGCATGTATTCACTTGTTCATTGCATTGGTGTGTGGAATTCACTTGTTCACTGCTGTGTTCTTTGTGCTTATGTTTTCAAAAATGTGTGTTAACTGAATATGTGCTCTAGAAGGCAAAAACAGTAGTATGTTTCCGGCTTGCTGGCTAAAATTGTACCTAAATATATTCAATAATTTATCTACCCATTCCTGCATTTAAAATGTTTTTTATTGAATGTTTTCTGAAAGTGTGGCAGTAGCATCCACTGAAAGTCATCATCCTTCCACACAGATACAAATTAATGTTATCTCAGAAGATATTAGAGCAGGGTAATTAGGGTAGAAGAACCACAGAGATTCAAGAAAAAAAAATTCTTAAAATAATTGGTATTATGCCTAAAGGCTTTTTATTGCCAAATTATGTTTGTTTTTAAATATTCTCAGAAAGAAAAATGTAGGTTAAATGGCTATATCCATTTATATGAAAAGTCATTAATTATTTTGGATCAATTGTAAGAGAGGTACCTGGGTGAGGAATGAGAACCTGGGCACAAATAAGAAATAATTTAGTAATGATGTTAGGGTCTCCATCTTGCTTCCCTCAGACTAGTCCACAGTGCTAAATTTAATTTAATCCTGAGATTTTTTTTCCCCCAACAAATTGATGATCCACAGAACAAAGAGGTCTATTGCATACTTTCTTTCAAAATTCAGAAGTTGAAAGTTTAAACAAACTTGAAAGATATAATTTCTATTTTAATTACACAGTATGGAAGGGATCTACAGAATTTCCCATGTTGCCAAAACCACCGCAAACCCAGCAGAACATGACTAGCACAGCTGTCTACATTGGCCATCAACCACAAACAGACTCTTAGCCCAGGGCTCATTGGGAAGAGATCTGAAAATGGCTCACACTTATATGTTATCACTACATTTACTCTTGCACCTGCAGTTTGCTTTCTGGAGTTTTGTAAAGGAATCTTCATGTCCCTTTAAACCAAATGTAGTTGGTGAAAGAATGGCAATGTTGTACAGGAAGAATATGTATGTTAACAAGTTCTAGTCCACCTAACCACAGGCATGGCCAGATACTCTTGAGCGAATTTGCCTTGGGTCAGGGGGAGGAAAATAGCACATTCCCTTTTAATTGATAGCTTCTAGCAAGAAACCTGCTGATAAGGGAATAGACTTAGACAAGTCTTGAGTACATTGACCTTCCCAATTTAAAGAAGTCACTGCTTCTTTCCCTGATGATTTTATGCTTTTTATTTATGCTGTGCATGTGAACCCACAAAAGAAGATGTTGTATATGTTTGTTCAGCATAGTGAATTAAAATAATAGTTACAAAATTTCACTCTGCTTTTAAGTAAGGAATAAATACATCAAATCTTCTAATTTTCCCTATTGTAAGGAAAATCTAATACAGATCTTTTAAATAAGGTACATATACAAGACAAATAACTTAAAATTTGAATTGTTTCAAGGAGATATTACAAGATCCGACAGCAAGTATATTACTAATTACAGAAGTATGAGAATTTAAAATAATGTATCACAATTACATTAGAAAACTAACAGGGAATATATCCTGTTTTCATTGATTCATTTAATAAATGAATGTATTTAATATATATTATAGTTATGACTTATACTGGACATTGAGGATACAAGATAGACAAAACATAAGTGCCCTCTGAGCTCTGTTGCTTATGTCAGCAAAGTAGAGGGAATGAAAACATTAACTAAATAATCACATGAAATCTGAAGGCAGGGGTATGTCTTCCCAGTACTTTGAGAAACAAGTATGCTGATGTTTTTCATTCAAACAATACTTATTTGGAACTTACTGTGTGTGCCTCTTCCCCTTTGGGGTATATAGTAGTCACAAAAACATAAACAAAAAATCTAGTTTTATTGAATAAAATAGAGAGGCACTAAGCAAAATAAACTGATAAATTCTGGAGAAAAGTGTATCAAGCAGAGGTGATATAAGTGACAGGAGCAGCTATGATCAGAAAGGTCCTGAGTTGAGGTGAGGGACTTCAAACCCATTTCAAAGGCACTAACTTTTATCCTGGTAAGATGAGAAACTGTGGGAATAGTGTAGTCTGACACACTTTAAAACGATCACTCCTGGCTGTTAGGACCGAAGGTAAGCAGGGAGACAGATGAGAAGTCTAGTTCACATTCTGGGCATAAATTGGGAGTAGCTCAGATGACAGGCCCTGAAAAGTAGTCACATTCTGGATATAACTTCAGAGTTGTTTTAGTCAACTTTATTGCTGCTGTCACCAAAAGACCTGACATGAACAATGTAGAAGAAGAAAGTTGATTTTTGCTCTTGGTTTCAGTGGTTCAGTCCCTGGTCAGCTGACTCCATAGCTAAAGGGCTACAGCTGAGGTGGAGCTGCTTGGCCCAAGGGCATGGCAGAAGAAAGTAGCTCAACATGTCAACTGGGAAGCAGAGAGAAAGCTGAACTCACCAGGGACAAAATATAAAACCCAAAGGCACCTCCATAGTGACCTGTCTTTCTAATCACATCCTCCTTGACTACAGTGACCACCCAGTTAATCTATAAGTGGATTAATCCACGGATTAGGTTGAAGTTCTCATAATCTAATCAGTTCACCTCTGACACTTCCTGCATTGCCTCACACATGAACTTTTGGGGAACACCACAAATCCAAACCATATCAAACGTAGAGGAGCCCAAGTGGGTGCGCATTGGGTAAAGATTAGAGAGAGAGGAGTTAGGGGTGACTGGGGAACTTTTGAAATAGTGAGGGATGTTAAGAAAGTCTTTAAGAGAGTAATGATTGAACTAATATTTGAAGGAGTTAATAGGAATTAACCAGAAAAGAATAAGGATGAATAGAACACATAGACTGAGAGTTTGTGTTCTTAGGACATCTTCTCCTAGGAAGATGAAAGGAAGAGACTCTTGTTTACTTACCTGTTGGTTAACAGAAGACATTGAAATTCAAGTAGACTTTTTAAACTTTTAGTCAAGTTATTGTTTGTAACATTTTCATGTTTATGAGTAGTGAATCAGGCACTGTATTAATCATAAGTCCTTAAATTAGGTTTTACATTAATTAGATTTATCATATGTAAATTTAAGACATTTTACTTCAAAATTACTACTACTGAAAGTTTTTTCTTGAACTTACTCATCTCTTATTAACCATGAAGACAAGCTGTGCCTTTCAAAAATTACATGTCAATGAATTTGTTTAACAATACCAGTTGGGAGTAGACTGTGGTATGACTATTGTGGCAATAGGATGCTCTGATAGTTCTGGAACCTTCTACTGTAAATAAATTAGGAAATGTGCAGCCTGCTTATAAAAATTCAAAGAATGAATTTAACCTGGATGTGAACTATATTAAATCTGGTCACATACTAAATAAATCTATGTAAATATGTACAGCATCAGCAAATGTGCATAATATTCCCAAACATTTTCCCTTTCTGTCAAATATTTACTTCTTTAAATAGTTTCATGTTTATTTTAGTTATTAAATAATTGTTCATCTCCTTTATGTTTCTTAAATGTGGTACTTATGTAAAAGAAATCATAACACAGTGGCAGTGCCACCTACGTTGGGCTCGATGTGTTTTAAATCACTGTGCTTGCACTTTGACTTCACTTTAGTTGTCATGGTTTGTATTTTCAGCTTCTAGAAGGACTCTTAAAAGAGCTATTTACCAAATTCAAAAATTTGGGTTATTCACACTGCCCAAAGCAATAATAGAAGACATCAAAGACATTGTCTTGTGCTATTTTTAAAACCAGGGACAGTCCAGCTAGTTTGATTCTCTGAGAGAGGAAATCAGAGTATCAGGGCAGGATGTATAGAACCATGACAATGACGCCATCTCAGCATGGAGCTGGCCCAATAAAGGAAAAGCTGTGCGGAGCACATCTGGCGGTAGGCTCTCATCCCAACGTGATGCATCGTGCCTTCTGGTTTGAAAATAGTGGTAAACCAAACAGATGCCATTCTCCAATTTTTAGAGACTCGGATATCCTCTGGAAAACAAAAATGGATTCCATTTTTCTCTTACGGTTGAGTTACATTCAGGTGACTTGTATTTTGTTTCAACACAGTTCAGGAAAATCAGGTATTTAATACGTCATTTTAATTATGAATAGAACAATACAACTCTTGAAATGGTGGTTAGCATTCCAGAGAGGAAAAACTATGTATATGTATTTGTTTGCTTCTGTGTTTCTATATGTGTGTTTCCCTCAATAAAAAAAAAAGAAAAAAAAATATATATAGTAATAATAATAATAATAATGTCTTTAGGTTAAAACCAGAATATTATCTAAGTGAATCTTAAAATTCTTAAGACTTTTGGAGATTTTTTTTAAAAGGTAATTTTCTGCTGGAAGTCATATGCCAGAAGAGATGAGAAACCGTTGTGGCAGCTGCTTTTTGTATAGGCTGCAAAGTTTAACTTCATACAATCACTGGACAAAAACTTGGTCCTAATGCTACTAGGACACCTCTAAGAATGATGACATGCCAAACCCATTTTATCTTAATGTTATCGCACAATCTAAAAATAAAATGATGTGTAAATTGTAAAACTATAACATAGAAAATGAATAGAAGGCATATCCAGCTCCAGGTTTATTGATTTTTTTTTATCCAGTCTGTATGGTGTCATTGATATCTACAGTTCTCTTCATTTACTTCCTCCATCTGATGAGTATGGATAAAGCCATGGCAAGCTCTATTCTGTAAGAAGTTATTATTCATAGTCAACCAAGTGTTCATATGATCCTCCAGTTTAATACTTACCTTCTAACGAGTCTCATACAAGAGTTCTCTGAAGAAGACACAGTGTATTAGACTATAGACCAAATGCTCATGTCGCTCCCAAATTTGCACAGTGAAACCTAATCTTCAGTGTGATGTATTAGGAAGTGGGGCTTGTGGGAGGTGGATAGGTCATAAGGGTGGAGCCCTTATGAGTGGTATTAGTGTCATTATAAGAGACTACAGAGAGTTAGCTAGCCGCTCTGTAATGGGAAGACAAAGTAAGAAGATAACCATCTATGGACCAGGAAATGAGCCCTCACAGGTACAGAATCATTGGGCTCTTAATCTTGGACTTGCCAGCCTCCAGAACTGTGAGAAATAAATCCCTATTGTTCATAAACCACCAGTCTGTGGTATTCTATACTACAGAAGCCTGAGTTGACTAAGACAACTATTATTCCCATTTTACTACTAAGAAAAAAATGGCAGTTGTAGAAATACTGAGTCTATATGCTGCAAGGACTTAGAGCTCATCTTGGTACCTATGAGGTTCCTATCGTGATACTGACTGTCTCTGTTGTTATTGTTATTGCTGTTGGGGCTCTTCACTGCAGCACAATCATACTGCATACTTTTGCTGAAGTAAAAGCATTTCCCTGTTGAAGTTTTCTGTGCGAAGTCTGTGTAGAGTGGGTTTTCTTTCATCTCTTTGAAGCATGCTTGAGGAGCCCTCCAAGCAGGGATTGCTAATGGCCTTTATAAAGGACTGTCCGCCTTTGCATTCTTTACACATCATTGAGTTTTAAAGTGCTGGACTGTGGCAGCTTACTACATAACATGGTCTCAATAAACCTATCAATTGGAGACTTGGCTCAGCAGCCTTTCAAAAGTCTCACGCTGGCCCCAGGTGCATTTGAGGAAAATGTCCCTTCTCAGCGGGAACATGTGAAAATCTAAATGTAGTGTTGGCCCTGGTTAGAAGAAAGGCCCAGGAACATCAAGGAGTCCTGAATGCACAAATCCAAAAATCTGCCTTTGAACCCATTTTAACAACTCCCATTCAACTCTGTCAGGAGTCGGAAGTACTGCATGAAGGGCCGGTCTTTGGTGCTTGAGTTTTATGTTCTTAAATAATGCTGCTGACCTTCATTCAAGTGTGAGGTCAGTCAAGGGCAAGCCTTTAGATAGGAGATAACTCACTTGTAATAGCAAATTCAGGACTGAAGAGTTAGAACTTATTAGCAAATAGACTCAATTTAGGTGTGGGCTGTTGTGTTAAAGAAAATACTACCTTGGCAGCTTGGGGTTAAAGTTCACCTTTGTATTCAAATTTCACATCACCAGCCTTTTCCTGGGGTCCTATGGCTGGATGGATAAACTATCGCCTGTTTTTGTAAAGATATTCTAGCTCTTAGAACATACTGCCTGTCTTGATATTGACGACTAATGTCTCTCCATTCTTCTCCAGTAATAGACTCATTTTTCTTCCTGCATTGTACACAAGAGTAGGACATTTTACATAGAGACCGAACAGGTAGTTGACTATTGCTTGATATAAGGACCCTATAAAGGCCTGCCTTTCCAGATATTTCTTCCTTTATCTCATGTCTTTCCTTACCACTTTTTGAGGTGTCATTATAAACTGATACATTAACTTTTGCTCAAATATATGAATTCATTATGTAAACAATATAGATCGGTTTATTCCATTGTCTGGTTGCCAGTGTAACAAAGAAAGACACACCAACAAAATTAAATTTTAATAAAGAGATGAAAAGATTTTGGAATATGCCATCCTCTTTAGGGAGGGCAAATTCAGGTAAATTTGACCTGGAAATATATGAACACATATTAAAAAAACAAAACAAAACAAAAAAAACTTTCCAGTTGTTCTGTTTACAAGTAACCTGTGAAACTGTCATCTTTTGAGGGTTTTTTACTGACCATCTGTCCTATTGAAGACAGAGTGGTGTCAGGAGATAAAATATGTAATTTAATTCATGGTAACTATCCTCAGATACAGTGATGCATAAGGATATCCATGCATATACACTCATGCATATATCCATGTGGATATATATATACAAAATGTATAACATGTAAATAAATATATATGTAATTTGAGAAAATATTGGCAGTAAAAGCATTGCAATTTAAGTGAAGTTTTGTAGTGAAGTTTGGTGTATGAGCTGAGGAAATGGAGATCGATTTCTCCTATGGATTGGACCCAGAAGAGGGGAACTGGCATTTGTGCTCTGTCCTGAGCAGTCAATAGCATAGTCAAAGGCAGGAAATGGGGAGAAGTAATCCTGCGAGAAGAGATGACAAGAGAAGGTGGTTGAATGTAAGGAGTGATGTGGGAAATGGCAAGGATTTGTTTCCTGGGAAATTCAAGATCTTAAAAGGATAAAAACAAGTGGAAAGTAGAATTTGGTGGGTTAGAAAGTCATTAAAAGGAATATGGTATGAATCATGTAGGTAATAGAAATTAATAAATGGATTATAGACAGAGGAGTGGTGTGTTCAAGTCTATGCTTTGTGAATTCCAATGCGTCTTTATTTGTCATCTATCCTATTTGAGACAAAAGCAAAAAAGAGAGAGCAGAAAGGCTATTACAGTAGTTTACTCAAAAAAGAATATGCAATGAAAACAGAGGCAATGAGGGCCTGACCAGGGCAATGGAATGGAAATACACAGAGAGAAAACTAGAAGAGAACACAAAAGAAATTCAGGATTTATTAGATGTGGGCATTGGAGCATTGGGTGTCCCTGAGGAAAGCATGCAAAGGAGAGCTGCTGATTGTGTAGAGAAAGGAGCACTGAATGAAAAAAGAAAGTTTCTTATTATCCTTCATGCCTCTCCTAAATAACAATATTGATGACATGTTGGATATGTAAGTGATTATATTTCATCCTCCCAACACCTGATACCTGGATACCATTGATATTTTATAGATGAAAAAACAAATGCAGGGAAGTTGTGTATTAAAAATTTTAGAAAGCTGATCATACCCCCATCTCCAAAAAGTGAAATTTAAATGTATTTACTACAAGTTGTGTCTTCTGAACATTATCAGATTTGCCTCCTAAGCACATCCCTGGATTCCACAAACCCAATTAGATCCGTGATCTGTCTGAAGTGCTCTTCTTGTTTTGTTAGTTACTTATTATATAAACATGAAGGTGATTTTTCTTTATCTGCCAGGAGTAAGAAAAACAAAGACAAACAAATAGGCAAAGCAAAAGCATAAAAAAGGTTGAAACATTGGGGGTAAAATTTACAAGATTAAAGAAAGAAAAAAGCTCCTTTGTTCTGTTGATTAATATCATGACTATTTGTTGTGCCTGGCAAGGAGGGTACAGTCTCTTATTTCTTTGAAATTAACACTTCGATTGATACATATATTTCTGTAGCTATTATAGTATAAATTTTCATTTCACATTTCCTCATAAATTGTTATTTAATTTATATATTTACATATACACGTACATTTCTCCTTAAAACACCCTTTTTAAGTAGGAGGACTGGTTCTTTTTATGTTTATTTTATAGGTAAGGAAATTGAGAATTTTCCTTGTAGCAATTAAATTACAAAATTGGAACTTGAACCTTAATCTTCTGACTCAAAGTCTGGGATTCTTTCCATGATCCCACATTACCTAAGACAAATATGATAAAATATCTGAAGGCAAGCAGTTTCTATCAGGAGGAAAGAGTCTGAGAGTTAATTTTTTAAACTGCCCTTCGGTCTCTGAAAGGTTTTAAAGAGGAAGCCGCAAGCTGGGAATGCTTCATTTATCTTATCTCCCTGACAAGGAATAAGAAGTAGTTTGGAATTCCCTAGAGCTCATGATGTCTATTATGCACTGACAGAGCTTCCTGTAATTAAAGGCTATATTACATTTGGATGGAAGTGGCAAACTCCCTTCTGGAAGCATATAGCCATATGCAAGTCTTTATTTAATAAAAAAGAAATCAGAAATCAATCACAAGTATGATTTGTTAGGATTAAGATGTTAAATAAAGCTCTATTCTGGGTGGAGTGACAAAAATCGTTCTCTCTGAGTGGGTACAAAGTGAAGATGCTTCTGCAATCATGCAGAGGGTTTTATTTTAGAAGTGAGTGCAAAACAGATCATTTGTTGGTCAGATATGAAAGTCTACAGAACTTTTCAAAAGGTTTGGTGAACAGATGCTTTTAAAAGCTCTTACCGGCTCGGTCTTCACGGCTAGTAATTTCAGACAAAGCAGGAGGTCACAGCATTAATGTTATTTTCCTTCTTTTGTCTGTAGTCCTCTTGGGTAACCACTGATAGAGAACAGCCCAAGCTGCGTCCAGCGGCTCCTATGGCGAAAACACATCAACGTCAGCTTTAAACTGGGAGCTGGTTTTCAGCTTGAACTAATTTTTCAGTTTCTTCCTGACTTTATCTTTTCCTAACCACATTAAAAAGGAGATAAAGTCCATGACCCGTCTCCAAAGATATGCTATTTTATTTGAATGGTTATCATGAATTTGTCATTGCTTATGCATACTGAACAGTTTTCATGAATAATGAAACATAGTATATGAGGAATGAGTGGAGCCTCTTGCTGGAGATGTTATTTCCCTTTGTAGGAAATGCTGCCTTTGGCTGAGATCCCTGGAAATGAATCTAGAGATGATGATTCCAAAGGCACATTGAGTTAGTGTTTCCTGAAGACACTGCTACAGAGAGTCTGAAGGAGAACAAGGAAGGGGAAGAGGCTGGCTGGCTGCTGGGGTCTCAATGTTTGTGCCCCTGCCCCTGAACAAATGGATCATTTCTTGAAACTTAATCCCCAATGTGATGATGTTTTAAGAGATGGGCCTCTGTGGGGTAATATGATTATGAGGGTTCTGTCTTCATGGATGCCCTCATAAAAGAGGCCCCAGAGAGCTCTTTTGCCCCTTCAGCCATGAGAAGATAGGGTGAGAAGGCACCAGCTGTGAACCAGAAAGCAACCCTCTCCTGACACCATTTCTGCTCTGGCATTGCTCTGAGACTTCTCATCCTTCAGAACCATGAAAAATACAATTCTGTTGTTTATAAGTTAATCAGTTTATGGTATTTTATTTTAGTAGCACATATTGACTAAGTGATTTTTAAAAATGCAATTTCCAGAAATATCCTACTAAGGATAACCTCATTGCCATTTTTGTCAGGGCAAGTTCCCTACCCTGAGGACAGAGAGGCAGGTAGATGTCTACTTCCTTACCTCTTGGTTTTGACATGATTGTCCTTGGGGGAATGCCAACACTCAAAAATACCTGGTCGAGAGGCCTGAGGGCAGTCCTGGAAGTAATCTCACAGACAAGTTGGAACATGTGTTTTGGAAAGTTCAGAGACATAATCACAGAGATAGTAAAATAAGCACCAGGCAATCTAATAGGCAGAGGACTTAACTATTGACCCACCTGTTGGTTTAAAAGAAAATAGGAAAAAACATATTAAGTATTTTTCATTTCTCTAGATCTCATAAAAATTCTTAAAATTGATTATGAGACAGATGATAATGAATAGACTTGGAGTAAAAATGAGTCTTGAACTTTTGTAATTGGAGACAGTCGAGGTCCTAGGAAGGACAGGGAGAGTGAGGCAAGGCACACTAAGGAGTCAGGCACAGCGGTTTGTGTCTTATACTAAATATCATTTTGGGGGGATAAGTTAATTCTACTTCTAAATAGGATATTTTGAAATACATGTTCCTATTTTCACCTAAACTACCCTCATCGGAAAAAGAAAATCCAGAACATCAATTCCAATTTCTTTCAGGAGCAAGAGCTTATTCCCTTCCCACTGACTTTTTAAGGATGTATAGACTGTCTCGATCTGCTCTCCTATATTTTCCTCTGTGATCTGCTTTGCCAACTCCAAATTGGAGAGTGTATTACTGAAGCAGCAGAATTTGATGACAGCTCTGTATCTCCAATGAGCATCTCTCCTTGCTGAAACTTCGCTCTGCTCCACTGCACCAGACGGATTCAGAGCATGGTTACAGGCAGGCAGCAGGGTAGTAAGCAGCTGCTAAAATGGGCAGAGTAGAGAGTTTGCAAGTCAGGTGTTCAGATTTTATATATATGGATCTGGTCAACTAACAAGACTGGGCTTTTGTCAGGCAACTATCTAGATAGATGAACTCATTTCACTGTGCATACATCATATTCATATACTATAACCTTATAGATCTCAGAATCATCAAGAATGTTCTCAAAATATAAAATAATGTCTCAAAAATAATTATCATTGGTGCTAACAACTGCAAAATGATTTCACTGTCAGAATTGCCAATTCCCTAAAGAAAGGCTAAAAACATGCATTTTGAAATCTTGGAAATAGACTACTAAAATGTGGAGAGCAGATGATTAAAAGTGGGCTGCTGCCCAGGCTGAGTGCTTGAGCTGCTTGCTTCTGTCTGCAGAATTAATGAGTGCTTTGTGTGCATGCTGCGTGGGGCTTATTCCCTACCAGCTCCCCACCGTAACTCCCAGGTCCAATCTCGCTTCTCCACTGGAAGTGAATCTAGTGACGCTTTGACTTCTGACTTTGGTTGACTTGGCCAATGGGAGGCATTGAGAGGAGCCTGAAAGGTGGAGGAGTGTGAGATGGAGTATTTGTTCCTGGATGTCCTCCTGGGTAAAGGGCAGTGATCACTCTGTTGGGACTGGGTAACTGTTTTGTCTCCTTGAATTTCAGACTGAGGGCTGCTATTGTGTTCTTGTTGTTGTTTTCAATGATGCCAACCCTAGGAGTACCTACACATCTCTTGGTAGCTTCCCTAAATCTTACTAATACCTCTATAAATAACTCCTTTACTACAAGCTCAACTTTCCCTCTGGCACTGGTTTAAAAGGTAGAATTGCTTTACCCTGGAAGACGACTGTGACTACATGTATCATTCTTCATAGTGCCTTATCTCTTAATAAGAACTTAATTGCTTGCTAGCAGCAGATATGGACAAGAAGGGGCCCTGTTTCAGAGCCCTGTTCTATGACCCATGCTTTTAGGAAGCCTCACCAGAAACATTCACAAAAGTGAAAAACAAATTCAGTTAAAAAACACCCAGTGCCTCTGTCACTTGAAATGTAGCACTTAGCACCAGTATGGCACTATATGAAATCCTGGACATCTTCTCTTAGGACCAGCAACATTAGGTTCCAAGAAAATATTTGACCATATCATTGCTATGGTCCTGAAACAAAAAGCACTGTGTCCAAGTCTTTGAAGGTTTAGAGTTATGCTTCCACTCACGCAAGAGACAGGAAGGATTCAAGTGTGGAAATATAGAGGTAAGAGGAAATAATAACATCAAATATTTCTGCTTAGATATGAATAGTAGCTTCTTGCATAATGTAGTATCATGTCTGAGTACTATAGAGTACCTATGTCTTGTTTTCTCTCTGTGCCCAAATTGTAGCTCAGGAGTTAATCATGTAGAATGAGGTAGCCCCAACTGTTGCAGAAGATGATAGAAGAAATAATTCACATTTCTTTTACATCTAGATCATGGATCCACCTAAAGTTAACACCTTTAAAGTCATTGTCAAAAAAAAAAAAAAAACAATTAAAACTGGAATTACAAATAATTTTATTTTTATAAAAGTATATAATAAACTGGGTTGTGGTGGTACGTGCCTGCAATCCTAGAGACTCAGGAGGTGAGAATTGAGGATTGCAACTTCAAGTTTAGTCTCAGCAACTTAATGAGACCCATACTAATTTAGTGAGAGTTCACCTCAAAATAAAAAATTGAAAATGTCCAGGAATGTAGCTCAGTGGTAAAACACTCCTGGGTTCCATCCCCCTACCATAAATAAATAAACAAATAAATATAGCTAATATTTTTTTTAAAAAAATTTAAAAATAATTCAGTTTTCAAAAATGCCTTTATACTGGTGAATTATAGTTATACCTATAGTGGGGTTCATTTTGACATTATCCTACATGCATAGAATCTAATTTGCTCCATTTCAGTTACCACTACTTCCTGTTTCTCTCCTCTTCCTCCCCCTATTTCTCCTCTTCAACTCTACTTGTCTTCCTATTTATTTATTTACTCATTTACTTTAATTGTTTACATATATACATATATATTTATATATACACACATACATATATATCACATATATATGTACATATAACATATATATATGAATATACCACAGTGGATTCCATATATATGTGTATGAGAGGAAAAAAATCAACCTTGCATTTCTGAGTCTGGTTTATTTCTCTCAACATGATATTCTCCAGTTTCATCCATTTACCAGTTAATCAATAATCTTATTGTTTATGACTGAGTAAAACTCCATTGTGTGTGTGTGTGTATGTATCACATTTTCTTTATCCATTTTTCTGTTCATAGGCATCTGAGCTAGTTTCATAACTTGACTATTGTGAAGTGTGCTCCTATAAACATGATGTGCCTGTATCATTGGAGAATGCTGATTTTAATTCTTTTGGGTAAGTACAGAGCAGTGGGATATCTGGGTCATATGGTGGCTCCATTCCTAGTCTTTTGAGAAATTTCCATTAAACTTTTGAGAGTGCTTGTACTGATTTGCAGTCCCACCATCAATGCATTACAAATTTATTTCCTCACATCCTCAGTAGAATTTATTATTATTTGTATTCTTGATGGTTGCCATTCTACCTGGAGTGAGATAAAATCTCAATGTAGTTTTGATTGGCATTTTCCTGATTGCTAGGAATGTTGAACGATTTTTCATGTATTTGCTGGTCATTTGTATTTATTTTGAGAAATGTCTGTTTAGTTCTTTTGCCCATTTATTGATCGAGTTATTTATTTTATTTGCTATTAAGTTTTTTGAGTTCTTTATACAATTACTTTTGTGAAACTCACACCCTCCTGGTTCAGTACTCCTGATTAAGCAAATTATCTTCCTTTTGCAACAAGAAATCAGGGTTCCAGCTCCAATTCTACTGAGAGAAAGGAAGAGAGAAGATTATTATAATAAAGTTTGAGGTTAAAATTTGAAATTGGACTAATCTTAGGAATTCTGATGGTTAATCTTGGTTATCAACTCTGGACTGAATCAAGATAAAAAAATGATAAAGCAGATTCCGATGTGTCTGAGAGGATGCTTCCAGAGATGATTGGCATGTGGGTCAGAAATACCGAGAGAGAAGAACCACCCTGAATATAATAAGGGTACCACTGCAGTAGGCTGGGAGTCCAGATGAAACGAATATGAAAATCCCTGGGATACAAACTTGATTCTTTTTCAGTGCTGTGTTTGTTTGTTTGTTTGTTTGTTTTCTGTTGCTCCAATTGCTCGTGGACTTCAGACTCCAAATTCTGTATCTTTTCAATGTGAACTCAAACCAGTGACTCTCCAGGGCACTCCCCTACCTTGAACTGGGAAGTTATCTTTCGTTCCTCTTTTTTTGAGGCTTCCAGCTTCTGGGACTGGTTTTTCTGACTCTGAAGCATGCAGACAGTCATTGTGGGATTATTAAGATTCCAACTGTGCCAGTCAACATAATAAATCCTATTTTAAAATTATGCACATATTCTATTGGTTCTGTTTTTCCGAAGAATCCCAACTTTTACAGAAACCGAGGGTCATCTCAAAAGTATGGAAACTGCCCAAGATATCAGTGAAGGAGAAGAAAAGGTGGCTGAAGCAGTGTGGATTAGGGTAGCATTTAGGGAGGAAATAAATATTAACATTTATACTACAGTGAGTTAAGACAACTTAATGAATTCATTACCTTTGTCAACAATTTTTTACTGCTTCTTTATTTCTATTATTTATTCATTGCTTTCCAGTTCCTGCATTTCCACTGCTGAATCATCCCATTGGAAAACTTCACAGTATAGAAAAGCAATGAATATTATTAATACCCTCACATTAGAAAAAGATACTTTAAACAAGATTTCTTTCTACAACAAATCTTATTTCTAAGGTCATGTACAAATAGGTTTTCACATTTATCAGGTAAATTTGGATACACTTACTATTCACTGTAGTAAATGACTCCAAAATTGGCAACAATATTTGTAAATAACTGCATTTGACATTGCCAATAGATTCTACCTTCAGCTTCTCGAAATCTATAATTGCAATAACAGACGAATAGGATCTAAGCAATGAAGGATAAAGTAACATACACACCAGTTTCTGCCTATCCATATGTTGATTAAGCTATTTAAAGCTTTAGTTGCAAATGCAAACATTTGGTAGCATTTTAGACAGCGTAATCTCTATTAAAGTATGATGCTGCCATCCTGACCTGGGACTCAAGAAAATGCACTCAAATTGAGTCATGTGCCTGCTGTGTTCTGAGTAGAGTAAAATTGCTGAGGAACAGAGGTGACCATAGAGCCAAATGACACAGTTACATGTGGGGTGGGAGTGGAGAGAAAACATTTGACTGTTTATCAGGAAAATGTATATTTTGAAGTAGTATGTTTGGTAGGAAATACTTTATTGTTCTTTTCTAAATTGATATGAGGATAAGATGAGATGAAATTCTGCAATGAATAGACCATTTCCTGTGAAACACATTTCTCTGACTCCTGTTTCAGATTTAATATTTTTTGGTACCAGATGAAAATTTCGAAGTATTGAAATTAATTTATTCTTTTCTAAATTGAAAACGTATTGTCACTTTAAAGAATGGCATCTTATATCCAGATCCAAGATGATAAAACTTCCTGTTTTTCATAATATCATTACAGATATTTTTATTCAGTAAATCCATTTAGTTGGCAATGATACAACATGATTTATAGAGAGTTCTTTTTTACGGATTTTTTGAAGTTCATGAACTTAATACCATTCTGGAAATATCACTGAAAATTCAGATTGATTGACTTGTCTAAGCAAATAAGCAAACACACATGTGCCCAGTCTCTCTGAACATTTAGTGAAGAATATGCAAAGCATTATTGTCATAGTACCATTATTATTTATCATATGACTATTCAAAATTTTCTTTAAACCATCAATATATATTTTCCTCTCTATATTTTCTTCAATTCCTCTTATTGTTTGAAATGTATAATTCATTTTTTCAAATTTAGGGCAAAGAACAAGTTTTAAGGGAGGGTAATCGAGATAATTGAATTTTTCTTTAGGCTGGAAATCTCTTATAACAGAGGTTACCTCTAATGGAAATGCTCTACAATGTATCATGATATTGCCTTCAGGTGTACTTTGAACAAATTTCAAAAATGTGATGTCTTTTTTTTTCCCTTCTTTTTAGTGATTGAACTTTCCTAGCTGGTAGAATTCTCCTTTTCCATTTATAACAACCAAAAAAAAAAAATTGAAAAAAGTTTTAGACACCAGAATATGCTCGTGTCGGCTGTATGGATATTTTCCAGATACTTCTGAAAACACATCATCACTTTTCAACTGGTTTGGTTAGCAAGGTTAACCAGCAGTGATGTGTTCCAGTGGAATGGCTCTGCTTTTATAGTAACCTGCACTCCAGGGATTATTATGCTTGCTACCTATCAATTCATTATCTTAGAACAATGATTGGGATATGGTAAGTTTAGGGAATGCATTCTTTTTTGCTAGAAATTTTAGGTGGTTTTGGGCTGAGAAATTATGAAGTATACACACTTTTAGTTTTATATCTTTAAAACAATCTCATTTTTCTGTCTAATTGAGGCTCTTCCTTACTTGCCTTATTCTGTAATATATCATATTGTGTCCTATTATTATATTCTGGCTTGTCTGGACAATACTGCAATAAATTGTGATGGCTGACAGAGCATTAAGTGAATTTCAATAAATTATGAGGGATTTCATTTTTTGCCAACTATGCAAAAAAAAAAAAAAAAACCCTCTTGACACTTCTATGAAAGGCAAGAGGGGGAGTTTAAAAATAAATCTCCAGAATCTGAATATTAGTCCCACTTTTTGCCTATTCTGTACCTGTTATTATATATAGGAAATAAAATTGAATATACATTTTCAAAATTCTATTATAATAGGGTCTATCTCATAAAAATCCTTGCAAGTAGAGTTTATCAAAATTTTAAGATGTACATTTTCTCTTTAAAATAGTCTCAATCATTCAAAAGCTATTCAAAATATTATATTGTTCATTGCTGATAACTTGTCATCCATGTCTGGGGACTGGTTTCTGGCCAGTAAAAGATTGTAATTTTTTACCAGTAGGTTGAGGGTTTATCTTTTATTATCATGTGAATTTTACATGGCAATTGGAAGAGGGGTTTTACATAGTTGTAGTGATCATATAATTAATCATCCAACTCAGGAACTTTGAGAGTAAAAAGAGTTTCTATTCAGATGTGTTATCTGGGCTGCCAATGAAATCAGAGCAGCCAAAAATAAACCAGCTTGTACAGTGTATGCAGTTTAGATCACCAACACAGGGTTTAAAAAAATTCATATCTGTTGCTGAATCTGTCAACGTTCCCAATCAGAGTTTTAAGTCATTCCCCACCCAAAAATTTGCAATAAACCCATTCCTGGATATAAGATAAGCAGAAGAAGAATGTTTTGTATACCATTACTCTAATTTTAATAATTTTAATTCAAATCTTTTACTTGTTTGGTTTTTTTTACAAGCTGTTTTGAATTAACCTTTTCTTTTCTTTGTCATTCCATTTTCTCCTTTTCTTTCCTTTTCTTGAATATCTTGCTGGGGTGACTGGCTGGATTGGATTGGAACAAATATCTGTCAATTGAAATTCTAAGCAAAAGTGGGAGGTGTGATCTCAGAGGCTCCCAAAGGTATATATGGGTTTCTGCTTATGTAGCAGTGTCCTTGCTGGGTGGGATGGAAATGGGACCAAAACAACCAACTTGTCTATAAACAAAACATTAGAAAAGTTGCTGCCTTCAAGGATCTTCCCACCTAGTTATGGCTTCACTGTTACTGGTGCACACAAGATTTGAGCATATTGGAGAAGAACAAAGCTTTGTCTCTATTAAAGGTTGTTGAAACTCAAAATTTCCATTCACTGGATTGGTCATCTGTCCATCTTTCTAGCTTCCAAAAATTTTTTTGACATCTTCAGCTGTTTGTTATTCTAATCCATTAATACTTATCAGTGTATACTTTAAAAATTCCTTTATTTTTGCTGTTTTGAAATTTTGGAAGAGGAAGAAGATGAGCAATGGTATATTTAAATTCCTTTAAACATAAAGTTTGTCATGATGATAATTTCAAAACTGAAATTTGATTATGTCACTTTTCTTGGGTTCATTATCACATCTATCAATGTGCCTCTTATTATCTGGAACTTTGCATTCCCCATTCTTGACTCCCCCTACCCACCAGATGCACACATACAAGCATGTCTTTCTTGCTTCTTTGAATATGTCGCACATCTTCTGTCATAGGTTTATTATTTCTTAATCCTTTCTTAACTCATTCTACCTTTATGTTATTATGGGATTTTCTAGTGGGGAGGAGTTTTCACAAAAATGCAAAATTGCTTTCAATTAAAATTTTTGTTGTGTTAATTATAAATTTATGTATAGTTATAATAGAAATAATGCAGATTCCTTGTGCCTTTCATCCACTTTTCCAAAATTGTTAACATTCTGAAAACCAAAGTACAATACTGCAACCATGCTACTAATACAGACAAATCCATCTATCTTTTGAACATTTCCCCAAGTTTACTCGTACTCACATTGTGTGTGTGTTTAGTTCCATATGATTGTGTTACATGTGTAAGTTCATATATCCATCAATACAGTAGATAACTGAATATTTCTGTGATCACAAATTTGCTTTTTGTTGCTGTTTATAACCCAGCCACCTTTCCTCCATGTGCTAGCAAACAAAAATCTCAATTTTGAAAGTGTTTTTCATTTCAAAAATATTCTATAAGTCGAATCTTATAATGAGTAAACTTTGGGGATTGACTTCTTCACAGAGCATAAATCCTTGGAGATTTACCCAAGCTGCAGCATGCATCAAATTCTTGTCCCTTTTTATTGCTGAGTAGTACTTATTGCTGGTGGTATGCAGGCCATATCGGCTGTGGTAGTTTTTGGCTTTTACAAATAAAGCTGTTATGAATATTTAAGTATTTTGGTGAATATGCTAAACTTTTCTTCTATAGGAGATTTATTTCAGGGAAGAGATGGTATTACTGCAAGAGTATCCTTCCTTTAAGATACATACCACAGTCAAAATTTTATAGTTACTGGACAAAAGAATGAAACAGGTATTTCTCAAAAGAAGAAATACATATGGTCAACAAATGCATTTAAAATATCAACATTCCTAGAAATCAGGGAAATGCAAATGAAAACTACACTGAGATTTCATGTCATTCCAGTTAGAATGGCAATCATTAGGAGCACAAAAGTAATAAATTCTGGTGAGGATGCTGGTGGAAAATGTCTGCAAGGCATTGTTGGTGGGACTGATAATTAGTACAACCACTTTGGGATGTGGCATTGAGATTCCTCAAAGAGTAGGATTAGACCCACCATATGATCCAGCCATCTCACTCCTCAGTATTTAGGTTGAAGAACAAAATTCAGCATTCTTAAATGATACAGGCACATCAATTCACAAAAGCCAAGTTATGAAACCAACCCAGATGCCATCAATAAATGAATGGATAAAGAAAATATAGTATATACACACAATGACATTCTACTCGACCATAAGGAAGAATAAAATTATGACATTTGGTGGTAAATGGATGAAAATGGAGAAGATCATGTTAGGTGAAAACAGCCAGACTCAGAAAGTCAAGGGTCCAATATTTTTTCTCCTATGGGAAGCTGCAGCAAAGTAAGGGGGAAAATGAGGGAGTGTAGATGGGAGAACAATGGAGTAGAAGGAGATTGAGGAGCGATGGGAAAAGTGGGGGAATTCCAAATGAATTTGACAAAATTAGGTCATGTATATGTGTAAGTACATCACAATGAATTCTACCTTTATGTGTATATAAAGCACCAATTTAAAATAATGAGTCAATAGAAGGAAGACCAGTACACACAGAAGTGGAATAGGGAGAGGGAGGAGAGGAGGGAAAGAAGAGACACTGTGGACTGAAATGGGGCAAATTAAATTCCATACATACACGATTGTGTCAAAATGAACTCAACTATAATGCAGTAGTGAAAGCATCAAAATTTTTAAAGATTTTTTTAATTTTTTCTGTTACTTATATATGACAATAGAATAGAATGTTTGATAATTCCATTACAGTGAATATATTCTATTAGATCTTAAGCTTGAGGAGGTCAAGAATTATGCCTACTGTTCCCACTATTGTTTAGCTAGTGTCTAATATAATGCCTTGCTATGGATTGGCTGTTCCAACTGCCACCAAAATCATATGTCAAAGTGTAATCCTCAATGTGGTGATATTTGAAGGTGGGGTCTAAATTATCAGTTTAGAGAGCTCATGATTGGAATTTATACCCTTCTAAGAAAAGGGACAAGAGACTTTGCTTCCTATTTCTCTGCTTCCTTCCCTGTGAAGAAATAAAATGGCCATTTTCAAATGAGGAAGAGGACTTTCACCAGAACCTGCCCATGCTGTTCCCTTGATATTACACTTCCCAATCTCCAGAACTGTGAGAAATAAATTCTATAGTTTTAAGACAACTAGTCTCTCTAAACTTTTTTGTTGTAACTATACCAACTGACTGAGACATGCCTGGCACATAGATATTTATGAAACGAATTGTAACTCAGTAAACCTACCATACTGATAAATGAACTTTTAATATTACCTACCCCATCTGATAGCATCTCTGAAATTTACAAAGTCAGAAGTATTATTTTAAGATGAACAAAATTAAGTAATTCATTTAAATCACTGTGCCAAAAAGTAGACAAGATAGAATTCTAATGCATATTCATTTGACATCAAAACTCCTGCTTTGTCTAATGAGCTATCCTTTCTCTTACAGTTATGAGATTGTTCATATTTCTACAATGGAGCAATTCAACTGCAATCATAGGGAAGCAGCTGTGACAAAATACTATATTCAACTGATAACCTAATACAATGCTAAGATGAAATGAAAACCAACCCCTCTGCCTATTGTTTTATGATAGACCACAAGAAGAAAGTATACATAGTACTATGTAATTGCAGTATGCAGGTGTGAGGATCTTTATTTCATAAGACACAAATAAGCCTGGACATATTTGGTAATTACTGTGCTAATACAGAGTAATTGCACAGCTATTTCTTTCTTACAAATTATATGGTAGTTATACTAGGAATTACCATAAAAATGAAAAACTTCTAGTTGCCAGTAAATGATTGCCTCATAATTACAAAATAATTGCATAGTTATTTAGGCCCAGAAATATAAACCATGGTACAAAATCCATATACTTTGCTCTCAGAAAGACCAAGGTCCAAGGCTATCCATCCTTTTAGGAATTTCCCTTAAGGCTTTCTAAAATTCTGAAAAACTTTCATTTCTTTGGGAAGAAAACACTATGTCACAAGGAAGATAGCCTTAATCATTAAAGTAACATTTTTCAGTGACCCTGAAGCTATCACACTATAAACGTTAAGTCAGCAATTATTAAGTCAACAATTCTTTCAGTATGAAATTTCAGTCTAAGGTATAATTGAGTAACTTGGATGAGACTTATTGTCACACTTATTATTCAAGAAGACAACTAATCTAGAAAAATATTTATGCATTTCCATTTGTTGCTGATTCAACTAGATTATGGTAATTGTGCAAATTATTGACTTATTCACCCTTTCCATCTCTTAAAATAGTGACTTTGGTTTATTTTTGTGGTGATGCTATATTTTATTATCTCACAATTTTTTCATTCTTTACTCTTAAATTACTTTATTATGTGAATATTAGAATTATCTGTCTGAATTGATGATTATTTATTATGCCAGTTCTGCTTCTTTGTGTATTAGAGATAAGATTTTAAGGAAGTGAATGATAAAACAAAGGAGATGTATAATTTGAAGCTACTGAACTGAAAACTATAGTAGAAAATAGTTTCATTCTTAAATTTCAGGATATTCAGTATCCTGAATTTTAAAATTTCTTCTACACTGACATGATGCACTGCCTTAATTGGACAAAGAATGAAAACATTTTTACTTTAGCTTTTTGAATCCAAATTTGTTTCCCAATAGAAGTGGGTAGTGCTGAAAGTCTTGAAAGATTCTTAATAAAAAAACATTCAGCATGAAATTTAAGTTCTAGATATAATTGAGTAACTGGTAGAAGACATTAACATACTGTAAATATATTTTAAATTGAAAAATATATAACACTAATATAATTATAAACAACATTTAATATACTATACACTAAACATACAATTTTTATTTACATATAAGTGTGCAGAGTGTCCACTTTTAAAATTGACAACAAGCATTACCATGTTCTTGAGGGAGGAAAACATTATGAAACAACATTCGTTTAACCCAACACTCAGCCTAAGTCACTTTGTGTGCATTGACACTTAGGAAAGAACCGAAGTGGAGTTCAACAGTTTTCTTAGGCAGAAGGCAACAGAGATTCAAAATCAGAATTGTTAAGATGACTGGATTTTTAAAGATAGAATACTTAAGAAGAGAATATAGACTAGAAATGAAAGTTCAAAACTAAGCTGTGATCCCATTTTAATTGTTGGTCAAATACTTACCTGTACTTATTAAGACAGAAACTCTAAGCATTGGCAGAGGACAGCTATTGGAGACCTTGTGGACAGAAAGAGGATGCTAGATTTAAGTAGTAATAGGAGTCATTAGAGGTGTAACCATTCCAAATGGGGAGATGAGGCTAAATATTCCAGGCCTTTGGTTCTAGAGAAGCCATGGTCTTTTTTTAGATACATTCTTTCAAAGTCTAAAAATAGTTCTCCATGGGATAAAATATATATACTACAACTTTTTTATAGGAAATTAACAAAATTTATGTTTCACAATGAAACAAGCACAATGTACTTGATCATATTAAAAATAAATAGATATAGATAGAGTTAGAAAACCGTAACCAGGACATAACCCATGACCAGGACAAAGAAGGGGAACAAAAAGACTGTGTTATTAAAAACAAGGACTTTAAACCAGATATGATACATATATACCAGCATTTAAATAAAAGGTGGACACATGAATGAAGAGATGCATCTTCTCAAAAGAACAATAAAGCCTGTATAAGAAGGAAATTCTGGAACTGAAATACAATTTCCTATACAAAATAATAGTAGACCAAGTAGTAGTGTTGACACTGAAAACAAATAGTAAGTCAACAAAGAGAGAAATGAAAATAATTAAGACTGAAAGACAGAAAGAGAAAAAAAGGGGAGAAGCTTCAGTGAATTCTGAGACAAAATCAGGAATTCTTACACACAAGTAAGTGGAGTCACATGAAGAAATGAAGAGAAGAATGTTGTAAGGAAAAATAGGACACTTGTGTGGAAATAATACCCAAAATATTTTTCAAATTTGATTTAAAAATATCTAAGAAGTTTAATAAATTGCAAATAAAATAATGTAATAAGACCACACCAAGGAATATTGTAATTACTTAAAATATAATAAAAATATATTAAAAGTAATCATCACTCAAATATATATTGCATTTAGGGAAAATCATAATGGTTACTGCTGACTCTTTACCAGAAACAATGCAAGTCAAAAGACAATAGACCCAGATTTATAGAATACAGAATGGGAAAAAAAGTTATAATCAATCTATAATTCTCCATATGGCAAAAATATGCCTCACAAATGATAATGATATAAAAAAATTTCCAAATGAGCAAAATCAGATCATCAGAAGATGATACAATAAATGTTAAAGAAAATTCCTTATTTTAAAGGAAATTATACTAGAAAGAAACTTTGAGACACAGAAAGAAATAAAGAACACATGACATTATAAATATAAGGGCATTTTAAAGTTTTTTTCTTGCCTATTTAAAAGACAACCAACTTTTAAAAACTAAAACATCATCTTTTTGTATAATTAGAACATTAAGCTATATACATCATATCTACATTATAACTATATTTTATATTATTTATTATTATATATTATATCATGATTAAATTTGATATATATTTGTTTTATACTAAGATATATATTTGACATAAAAATATATTTAAAAACAATAATGGCACAAATTATAGAAGGGAATAAATGAAAATATTTCTACTATCAAATTCTTATGTTACATGTGTAGAGGTACAATATTACTTCTCTAGCAACATTTATCAATCAGAGATGACTATTATATTCCCTAGAGATATTATTTCCAAAAAATTAAAGACATATATAGCTGAAATTATACCACACTAATGTTGGGGATAAAAGAAAGTAAAACATTAAATTATAGAATGTGAGATAATATTTACAAAATATGTGTTTGATAAAGGTCTAGTACCTAGAACATATAAGTAACTCTTATACATCAATAACAAAAACAAAAAAACCCCAAATAATCCAATTTTAAAATGAACAAGTGACATGAGTAAGTATTTTTCTAAAGAATATATACAGAATATCAACAAACACATAAAAATGTTCAGTATTATTTATCATTGATCATGAAGAAATTGTCATATATTTTTCTTTTCTTTTTATCAGAAATTGAACCCAGGGGTGCTTCACCACTGAGCCACATTCCTAGCCCTTTGTATATTTTATTTAGAGACAGGGTATAGCTAAGTTATGTCAGGCCTCTCTAAGTTGCTGAGGCTAGCTCTGAACTTTCGATCCTCCTGCCTCAGGTTCCAGAGCCACTGGGATTACAGGTTTGTGCCACCACGCTCTGCTGGTCTTCAGTTCTGAAGACATTGTCGCTTGTATAGAACTCTAGATTAAGCATTCCACTGTGGCATTACAGGGTAAGAAGTCTCTCACACCCAATCCTCTCAAGAAAAATGAAAATTATGTTTTAAAATAACCATTTAAATGTTTTGGAAATGACTTTAAAGACATAAAGCAAATTAAGAAAAATCTAATAATTTTAAATATTTATGCCCCAAACAATGGAGCATCTACATATATCAAACAAACCCTTCTCAATTTTAAGAATCAAATAGACCAAACACATTAATAGCAGGGGACTTTAACACACCACTCTCATCACTGGGTAGATCCTCCAAACAAAAACTGAACAAAGGGAGATCCAAGATGGCGGACTAGAGGGTGACTGCATCTCCTGTTGCTCCAGAACTCAGGATTCAAAAGGGGAGATATTGAGAGACTTGGACCAACATAGAGCCATGGGGTGAGTCTCTCCCACCGGGTGAAGCTTGGCCTGGGCAGCAGGCCCGGACAGGAGGCAGCTTCTCAGAGCAGGGCAGGGCAGCAAGAGTATTCCCCAAGCAGCCCTGCTCTCGCCCGCAGCAGGCACAAGCCACAGCCAGCTTCTAGGAGCAGGCCTGCCCAGTGAGAGCTTTTCCACACAGAGCCAACCCCAAGCCCTGAACCCAGCGGCGGGCCCCGGCCCCATAGGTGGCTTCTCGGAGCAGGGCAGGGCAGCGACAGACTTCCCCAAGCAGCACTGCTCCCTCCCATGGCAGTCGAGGTCCACAGCCAGGTTCTCAGAGCGGGCCTGCCCAGTGAGAGCTTTTCCACACAGAACCAACCACAAACCCCAGACCCAGCGGCGGGCCTCGGCCCACAGGTGGCTTCTGGGACCAGGGCAGGGCAGTAAGAGACTACCCCAAGCAGCCTTGCTCCCTCAGATGGGGGCAGGCCCTGTCTATAGCCAGCTTCTAAGAGCAGGACTGCCCAGTGAGAGGATTTCCATGCAGAACCAGCCCCCAACCCTGGACCCAGTAGCGTGATAGGGGCAACTTTCTTCAGAAGCACTGCATTATCAAGTTCCTCCAAGACTTCAGGCTACTGAAGGCTGGGGAGGTGATACACTGGAAATCTACAGGGACACTATAAGTCAATAGAGGAAATCTGCAATATCTCAGAGTCCAACTGATATCTGACCAATATCAGAAAACAAGGAAGAAAATGTCCCAAACAAACCTAGATATTATATCAATCAAACCCAATGTCAGCACAACAGAAGAAATGTCTGAAAGGGAGTTCAGAATGTACATAATTAAAACAATCAGGGAAGCAAACTAGGAGATGAAAGAGCAAATTCAGGCATTGAAGGAAGAGATGAAAGACCAAATGCAGGCATTAAATGATCGCACCAATCAACAGTTAAAAGAGCAAATGCAGGAAGCAAAAAATCATTTCAATAAAGAGTTGGAGATACTGAAAACAAACAAACAAACAAACAAACAAACAAACAAACAGAAATCCTTGAAATGAAGGAAACAATAAACCAAGTTAAAAACTCCATAGAAAGCATAACCAATAGGATAGAACACCTGGAAGACAGAACCTCAGACATTGAAGACAAAATATTTAATCTTGAAAACAAAATTGACCAAACAGAGAAGATGGTAAGAAATCATGAACAGAATCTACAAGAATTATGGGATATCATGAAAAGGCCAAATTTAAGAATTATTGGGATTGAGGAAGGCTTAGAGAAACAAACCAAAGGAATGAACAATCTAGCCAATGAAATAATATCATAAAAATTTTCAAATCAGAAGAATGAAATGGAAAACTAGGTACAAGAAGCTTATAGGACTCCAAATATACAAAATTACAACAGACCCACACCAAGGCACATTATTATGAAAATACCTAACATACAATATAAAGACAATTTTAAAGGCTGTGAGAGAAAAGAATCAAATTACATTCAGGGGGAAACCAATAAGAATATCAGCAGATTTTTCAATTCAGACCCTAAAAGCTAGAAGGGCCTGGAACAACATTTACCAAGCCCTGAAAGAAAATGGATGCCAACCAAGAATCTTATACCCAGCAAAACTTACTTTCACATTTGACAATGAAATAATATTCTTCCATGATAAACAAAAGCTAAAGGAATTTACAAAAAGAACGCCAGCATTACAGAACATTCTCAGCAAAATATTCCATGAGGAAGAGATGAAAAACAATGATGCAAATTAGCAACAGGAGGCACTAGCCTAAAGGAATAGCCAAATAAAGGAGAAACCAAATCATGTCAAAAACAAATATGAGTCAATTGACTGGGAATACAAATCATATCATAATAATAACCCTGAATGTTAATGGCCTGAACTCATCAATCAAAAGACATAGACTGGCAGATTGGATTAAAAAGAAAAATCCAACAATATGCTGCCTGCAAGAGACTCATCTCATAGAAAGAGATGCCCACGGACTAAAGGTGAAAGGATGGGAAAAAACATACCATGCACATGGACACAGCAAAAAAGCTGGAGTATCCATCCTCATTTCAGATAATGTGGACTTCAAGCCAAAACTAGTCAGAAGGGATAAAGAAGGACATTACATACTGCTTAAGGGAAGCAAAAATCAGCAAGACATAACAATCATAAATATCTATGCCCCGAACATTGGCTCATTCATGTACGTCAAACAAATCCTTCTCAATTCCAGAAATCAAATAGATCACAACACAATAATACTAGGCGATTTTAACACACCTCTCTCACCACTGGATAGATCTTCCAAACAAAAATTGAATAAAGAAACCATAGATCTCAATAACGCAATCAACAATTTAGACTTAACCGACATATATAGAAAATACCATCCAACAAAGAACGAATACACTTTCTTCTCAGCAGCACATGGATCCTTCTCTAAAATAGACCATATTTTATGCCACAAAGCTACTGTTAGCAAATACAAGAAGACAGATACTACCTTGTATTCTATCAGATCATAATGGATTGAAATTAGAAATGAATGACAGAATAAAAAACAGAAACTTCTCCAATACCTGGAGATTAAATAATATGCTATTATATGATGAATGGATAACAGAAGACATCAGGAGGGAAATAAAAACTTCTTAGAAGTAAATGAGAACAAAGACACATCATATCAAAATCTCTGGGACACTATGAAAGCAGTACTTAGAGGAAGATTTAGTACATGGAGCGCATTCAACAAAAGTAGTAAAAATCAACAAATAAATGACTTAACACTACAGCTCAAAGCCCTAGAAAAAGAAGAGCAGACCAATATCAAAAGAGTAGAAGACAGGAAATAGTTAAAATCAGAGCTGAAATCAACGAAATTGAAACAAAAGAAACAATCAGAAAAATTAACAAAATAAAGAGTTGGTTCTTTGAAAAAAATAAACAAAATTTTTATAAACCCTTAGCCACACTAACAAAGAAAAAGAGGGAGAAAACTCAAATTACTAAAATTCAGAATGAAGAAGGAAATATCACAACAGACAGGACTGAAATACAAAATATAATTAGAAGCTATTTTGAAAATCTATACTCCAACAAAACAGAAAACCTTGAAGACATCAACAAGTTTCTAGAGACATATGAATTACCTAAACTGAACCAGGAGGACATACACAATTTAAATAAATCAATTTCAAGCAATGAAATAGAAGAGGTCATCAAAAGCCTACCAACAAAGAAAAGTCCGGGATCAGATGGGTTCTCAGCCGAGTTCTACAAACCTTTAAAGAAAAGCTCATTCCAATACTCCTCAAAGTATTCCATGAAATAGAAGAGGAGGGAACTCTCCCAAACTCATTCTATGAAGCCAATATCACCCTGATACCTAAACGAGACAGAGACACATTGAGGAAAGAAAATTTCAGACCAATATCCTTAATGAATATTGACGCAAAAATTCTCAACAAAATGTTAGCAAATCATATCCAAAAATATATTAAAAAGATAGTGCACCACGATCAAGTGGGTTTTATCCCACGGATGCAAGGTTGGTTCAACATCAGGAAATCAATAAATGTCATTCACCATATCAACAGACTTAAAGTCAAGAATCACACGATTATTTCAATAGATGCAGAAAAAGCATTCGATAAAATACAGCATCTCTTCATGCTGAAAACACTAGAAAAAATTGAGATAGTGGGAACATTCCTTAACATTGTAAAGGCCATCTATGCTAAGCCCATGGCCAATATCATTCTAAATGGTGAAAAACTGAAAGCATTCCCCATAAAAACTGGAACAAGGCAGAGATGCCCTCTTTCAGCACTTCTATTCTACATCGTCCTTGAAACTCTAGCCAGAGCAATTAGACAAACCAAAGAAATTAAAGGGATACGAATAGGAAAGGAAGAACTCAACCTATCCCTGTTCGCTGATGACATGATTATATATTTAGAGGAATCTGGAAATTCCACCAGAAAACTTTTAGAACTCATAAGTGAATTCAGTAAAGTAGCAGGTTACAAGATCAATGCTCATAAATCCAATGCATTTTTATACATAAGGTGATGAATCTTCAGAAAGAGAAATTAGGAAAACTACCCCATTCACAATAGCCTTGAAAAAAATAAAATACTTGGGAATCAATCTCATAAAAGAGGTGAAAAATCTCTACAATGAGAACTACAGAACACTAAAGAAAGAAATTAAAGAAAACCTTAGAAGATGGAAAGATCTCCCATGTTCTTGGATAGGAAGAATTAATATTGTCAAAATGGCCATACTACCAAAAGTGCTATTCAGATTCAATGCAATTCCAATTCAAATCCCAATGACGTACCTTACAGAAATAGAGCAAGCAATTATTAAATTCACCTGGAAGAATAAGAAACCCAGAATAGCTAAAGCAATCCTTAGCAGAAAGAGTGAAGCAGAGGGTATTGCAATACCAGATCTTCAACTCTACTAAAAAGCAATAGTAACAAAAACGGCATGGTATTGGTATCAAAATAGACAGGTAGATCATTGGTACAGAATAGAGGACATGGACACAAACCCAAATAAATACAATTTTCTCATACTAGACAAAGGTTCCAAAAATATGCAATGGAGGAAAGATAGTCTCTTCAACAAATGGTGCTGGGAAAACTGGAAATCTATATGCAACAGAATGAAATTAAACCCCTATCTCTCACCCTGCACAAAACTGAAGTGAAAATGGACCAAGGACCTCGGAATCATACCAGAGACCCTTCATCTTATAGAAGAAAAAGTAGGTCCAAATCTTCAACATGTCAGCTTAGGATCAGACTTCCTTATCAGGACTCCCATAGCACAATAAATAAAAGCAAGAATCAATAAATGGGATAGATTCAAACTAAAAAGCTTTCTCTCAGCAAAGGAAACTATCAGTAATGTGAAGAGAGAGCCTACGGAGTGGGATAATATTTTTGCCACTCATACTTCAGATAGAGCGCTAATTTCCAGAGTCTATAAAGAACTCAAAAAACTCTACACCATGAATACAAATAATCCAATCAACAAATGGGTTAAGGAAATGAACAGACACTTCACAGAAGAAGATGTACAAGCAATCAACAGATATATGAAAAAATATTCAACATTTTCAGTAATAAGAGAAGTGCAAATCAAAACTACCCTAAGATTCCATCGCACCCAATTAGAATGGCGATTATCAAAAACACAAGCAACAATAGGTGTTGACGAGGATGTGGGGAAAAAGGTACACTCGTACATTGCTGGTGGGGTTGCAAATTAGTGCAGCCACTCTGGAAAGCAGTATGGAGATTCCTTAGAATGCTTGGAAAGGAACCACCATTTGACCCAGCTATCCCACTACTTGGCCTATACCCAAAGGACTTAAAATCAGCATACTACAGAGATACAGCCACATCAATGTTCATAGCTTCTCAATTCACAATAGTCAGCTTGTGGAACCAACCTAGATGTCCTTCAATTGATGAATGGATAAAGAAACTGTAATATATATATATATATATATATATATATATATATATATATACATATATACATATACACACACACACACATATACACAATGGAATATTAAATATATATATATATATACATATATATATACACACACACACACACACACATATACACAATGGAATATTACTCGGCCTTGAAGAATGATAAAATTATGGCATTTGGAGAATATCATGCTAAGTGAGATAAGCCAATCTCAAAAAACCAGAGGACTAATGTTCTCACTGATAAGCGGATGATGACACATAATGGGGGGTGGGAGGGGTTAATGTTAGGTTTAGGTTTAGGTTTAGGGTTAGGGTTAGGGAGGGGGGCAAGAATGGAGGAAGGAAGAATTGCATAGAGGGAAAAGAGTGGTGGGAGGGGTGGGGGGAAGGGAAAAAATAACAGAATGAATCAACCAACATTACCCTATGTAAATTTATGATTACACAAATGGTATGCCTTTACTCCATGTACAAACAGAGAAACAACATGTATCCCATTTGTTTACAATAAAAAAAAAAGAAACTTTGAAAGTAAAAAAAAAAACTGTACAAGGAAACTATAGAACTAAATAATACAATCAATGTTATAGACTTAATGGATATTACAGAGTATTTCATCCATCATTGAGCAAATATACTTTCTTCTCAACAGCTCGTCGTTCCTTCTCCAAAATAGACCATATGCTATGTCACAGAAAAGTCATTAGTAAATACAAAAAATAGAACTCCTACCCTTTATCCTATCAAACCATAATGGAATGCATTTAGAAATGAATGATAAAATAACAAACAAAAACTACTCATATATCTGGAGACTAAATAATATGCTACTGTATGATGCAATGATAACAGAAGACATCAGGAAAGAAATAAAAAAATTCTTAGAGGTAAATGAGAACAACGACACAACATATCAAAATCTCTGGGACACTATGAAAGCAGTACTAAGAGGAAAGTTCATTGCATTGAGCTCATTCATTAAAAAAATAAAAGTCAACAACTAAATGACCTAACATTACACCTCAAAGCCCTAGAAAAAGAAGAACAGATTAGCACCAAAAATAGTCGAAGACAGGAAATAATTAAAATCAGAGCTGAAATCAAGGAAACTGAAACAAGAGAAACAATTTAAAAAATTGACAAAACAAAAAGTTGGTTCTTTGAAAAAGTAAACAAAATTGATAAACCCCTAGCCACACTAAGGAAGAGAAGGAGAGAAAAAACTCAAATTACTAGAATTCGTGATGAAAATGGAAAGATCACGACAGACACCATTGAAATACATAACATAATTAGAAGCTACTTTTAAAATCTGTACTCCAACAAAATAGAAAATATCAAAGACATTGACAAATTTTTAAAGACTTATGATCCTCCCAAACTGAATCAGGAGAGGTAAACAATTTAAACAGATCAATTTCAAGCACTGAAATCGAAGAAGCCATCAAAAGCCTACCAACCAAGTAAAGCCCAGATGTACTCTCAGCTGAATTCTACAAAACCTTTAAAGAAGTACTGACACCAGTTTTGCTGTTCTTTTATGGAATATTTTCTTCTTGCTGTTGTTTTTTTTTTTTAATTTATTGACTTAAATCCAGATGATGTAAGTTTATTGTTTTGTCCTGTTATTTTATGTTTTCATTTTCTTTTTTTTTTTATTGCACTATAGTTATGTAAACTATTAGGGTACATTTTGATATACAAGCATAAAATATAACTTGCTCTAATTCAGTCCCCATTACTTTCCCTTTCCCTCATTTCCTTCCACAGTTCCTTTTCCTTTCTCTTCTATGTATTTATGTATTTTTTAATTAGTGCATTATGAATATCCATAAAGGTGAAAATCACTGTGGTATATTCATATGTGTACATAGGAAAGTTTGGTCAGATACATTACACCGTTCCTCTCTTTTCCTGCCTCCCCCAATTCTCTTCCTCTACTCCACTGATTTCTCTTCTATTTGCATGAACTCCCCGCAAACCCCTGTTGCTTTTATCTACTCTTATTTTGGTTTAGCTTCTGCATATGATAGAAAACATTCAGCCTTTGACTTTCTGGATCTAATTTATTTCACTTAGCATGATGTTCTTCAGTTCCATTAATTTACCAGCAAATGCCATAATTTCATTCTTCTTTATGACTGAGTAAAACTTTATTGTATTTATACACCACATTTTCTGTGTTGAATTATCTGTTGATGGACTGGACTAGTTCAGTATGCTGACTATGGTGAATTGCATGTCTATAAACATGACGTGATTGTGTTCCTATAGGATGCTGATTTTAACTCCTTTGGGTATATGCCAAGGAGTGGGTTAACTGGGACGCATGTTGGTTCCATTCCTATTTTGTTGAGGAATCTCCATACTGTTTTCCAGATTGACTGTGCTAATTTGCAGTTCCAACAACGTATGTTTGTACCTTTTCCCCAATATCCCTATGAATTTTTATTATTATTTGTATTCTTGATAATTGCTATTCTGACTGAAGTGAGATAAAATCTCATTTCCTCATTTGTGTGGTGAATTACATTTATTGATTTGTACATCAAACCAATCTTGCATCCTTGGGATGAAATCCGCTTGACCATGGTACTCTATCTTCACAATATGTTTATGAAGGTAGTTTGCCAATATTTAAATAAGGATGTTTGCATGTATCTTTATCAGGGATATTTGTCTGAAGTATTATTTTTCTGGATGTGTCTCTGTCTGGTATCAGGGTGATACTGGCTTCGTAGAATGAATTTGACTGAGTTCCTTCATTTTATATTTCATGGAATTATTTGAGAAGGATTGGCATTAGTTCTTTAAAGATCTGGTGGAAATCAGCTGAGAATGAATTTGATTCTGGATTTGTTTTGTTTTGTTTTGTTTTTCATTGATCCTTGGTATTGTTTCTTTTTATTCTCAATTTTATTAATTTTGGCTCTGATTTTGACCATTTCTTGTCTTCTACTTATTGATTTTAGATTATTAGTTTCTTTACCTGTTATATTTCTATTTTTTTTTTTAATGTAGGAACTTGGTGCTATAAACTTTTCCCTTAGAACTGCCTTCATACTGTCCAAGAGATATTATGTTATATTTCTATTTCTATTTGTTTTTAAGAATTTTTAAATTTCTCCCTGAATTTCTTCTTCAATTCATTTCACATTCAAAACTATATTACTTAATCTTCAGGTATTGGAGTATTGTCTTTTGTTGATTTCTAATTTCATTCCATTATGATCTGATAGAATTCAAGTAATTATCTTTTTTTTTTATATTTGCTATTACTTGCCTTGAGCCTTAAAATATAATCTACTTTAGAGAATGTTTCATGTACCATTGAGAAGAAAGTGATTTCAATAGGTGTATAAAACATTCTATAGATATCTGTTGATATCTGTTAGGTTAGTTTGATTAAAAGTATCTTGTAGTTCTGAAGAGCCTTTACTTAGAATATATCTGGATGACCTATTCAGTGGTATAACATTTGGTTGTAATCACCCACAATTGTTGTTTGTGGTCTATTTGATTCTCTATATTGAGAAGAGTTTGTTTTGTAGTCATAGACATACTGTTGTTTGGGGTATAAATATTTACAATCATTGTTTTTATTTTAACCAGCATGAAGTGACCTTGTTTTTCTCTTCTGATGGTTGCTTGACATCTATTTTGTCTGATATGATAGTAGTTAACACTGATTGCTTTTTGTTTTCATAGAAGCTTTTATTTCATTTTTAATTCTGAGAGATAGATTTGTCGAATATACTAATCTTGGTTGCACCCATTTTTTTTCAGAGTTTAAGTTTATATTATCACAAACCCTACTGGTTTTTAGGGTTGGGTTGAGAAATCATCAGAAAACGAAATTGTCTTACTTCTAAATGTGAGCTGCTGTTTTTCATTTGTGGTTTTAAAAATTCTGTCCTTATTTTGTGTATTAGGCATTTTCATTATAATGTGTCTTAGAGAGGATCTTTTTTGATCCTTCCTGTTTGGGGTTATATTTGGATTTCCATCTAGCTCTTAAGATTTGGAAAATTTTCTATTATATAATTGAAAAGATTATACATTCCTTTAGTTTGTATTTCAGAGTCATGTGTCCCAAATGATTCTTAAATTTGATCTCTTAATATTACACCAGATTTCCTGAATATTCTGGTAATGGTTTCTTAGCATTTTTTCTTTATTATTGACCTTATTTTCAAGATTATACATTTTGGCTTCAAGGCCCGAGAATCTATCTTCAAAGTGATCTAATCTATTGACGATGCTTTCCATTGAATTTTTAGTTCAATTTATTGAGTCTTTCATTTCTAGGATTTCCATTCCTTTCTTTTTAAGAATCTCTACCTCTTTATTGAAATTATCTTTCATTTCTTGAAATTTCTAAGTTAATTCCTTACATCTTTAGATTATTGAACATTTTAACTATGAACTTTCCAATTTTTTCTTTTTGTTTTCATTTGCATGGTATATATTTTCCCATACTTTCACCTTCAATCTACAGATGTTTTTGCATATAAGGAGAGTTTCTCGTAAACAGCATATGATTGGGTCTTTGTTTTTAATCCCACTTGCTAGTCTATATCTTTTGATGGAAGAATTTAGATCTTTATAGCCAATGTTATTATAGAGAAGTGATATTTATTTTCTGTCATTTTGATTTGTTTCTAGTGTTTCATTTGGACTTGATTCTTCTCTAATTGAGGAAACATTTCTCAATGGTTAGAGTGTTGTGGCCTCTTTGGAGTGGCTTTGGCCCTTGCTTTTTCACACTGCTTTTATGTCTACCCACCTGTTGGGATGAATATCACTTTTCCTTTTATGATAAGGACTATTTCATGAACTTCTTTCTCTTAAGGTCCCTAGCAGGGCAAATATCCAGGTAATGATATTTTCACTCAATGTTTGCTGCTGTTCCCAATATCAACACCACTTTGAGAAAAGACATTAAACCCCATTTACTAGGATCACTTCAAGGCAAAACCACATACTAATCAACCTAGGAAAAAACAAAAACTTGTTGATAGTTTTTTCCATATTCTCTAATCCAGGTATAAAATTGAAGTAATGTTCTAAAACAAGTTGTAAAATTAGTTATTAAACCTAGTAAAATTGCAACAACATTATATAGGGGCTGAAAAGGGAAGAAGAGAAAAGGTGGACAAAGTAAAAAAATAAAAAAGAAAGAAATGGTAAAAATTAATGATACAAATGAAGGTAGAAAGAGGTAAAAGATGAATGGAAGGAATTTGAGTCAGCAGGTAACGTAAGAGGAAAAAGAGAGGCTAAGAGGAGCAAGTGTAAACCTTAGGTAGGAAAACAGGATAGAATAATTTCAATTAATGCTTTAAAACTTGAGAAAAAATACTATCAAGTGGGTCAAAGGCACAATGTTGCATATTAGAGTCAAAACTATTGAATCGAAATGAAGAGGAATATATGTATGATCAAAGTTGATGTTGGAGTTATTTATAGTAAACTATACCAAGAGGAGATGGGACACAGGAGCTACTCCCCTCATTGCTAGCTATGAACCTCACAGCAGCTGGCTCTCCTTTGTCGGCCCATAGTCCTGAGGCTGGATGCTCAAAGGGTACTGTGCTGCATCTACTGGTTGTTTGTATTTTGTGCAGAGCATAGGATGCAGAACTTAGGGCTGTCACTCTGATGGCAGTAGGACATTATGCACCCATCCCCCTCCACAGGACCCTCTTCAAAGTGGCTCAAAGCATGGGGGCTGTCTGCAAGCATGGGACCTGTGGTTAGTATTCTCTGTGGGTGATCTGTGGTGCAGAAGCATCCCCCTGACTATTGCAAATCACACAGGCACTATCCCTGTGACCGGAAGGAGACTCAGCCAGTCCACCTGGGTTTGAATTTCCAAGGAAGTTGTGTGGAGTGCTGTGTTACATTAGTTACTCCCAGGAGTCCCAGCTTTCAGGACTGACTGCTCTATCCCACTTCCTTTGTCCACAGTGAAAGGGAGGGTGTTTCAGCAACTTTCATCTAGTAGCTCTTCTTCCACAAGTTCCTTCTCAATGGATTACTGAGACATCTTGCTGAGGAGGTACTCCTTCTGATTTTATTTATTGCTATCTGAAGAAGAGGAGATCCTCTATTGATTTAATTTCTTTCAGGGAGATTGACCAGCCATGGACTCCACAAAATGGTTGCCTTGCCCTGTACAGCTCTCAGACCACAATTTGGGTTAATCTGCCTGATCTCCTTCACTGACTTCTCTGTTCCTGTTGTATTTTAATGTGGTCTGCCTTTCTTTCCAGCTGTGGTTAAGGATGTGAGCTTACATACTTTTCCTCTCCCTCTTTCTCTCTATGTTGCTCTTTCCCTCTCACCTCACCCTGGTCTGTGTTTGGGATAAAGGAACTCCATCCGTATTTTCTGCTCCAATAACCAAACTTCAAGTCTGTCCCAGACTCAGAATGTCAAATATTGAGACTTAGAGCATGTATTCTGTCATCCACTGCTCCAGCCAACTGTTCCTTCACTGCCTCCTTTCTGTGCTATGGAGGGATGAGAGCAGCTCAGCCTAACTCTACTCCACCATCTTCCTGAAATCTTTAGCAAGTTTCTTTTTTCATAAGATTATTTTTTTTTAGTCCACTGAATCTTCAGGTTTATACTTGACATCTGCCAGAATACTTGAACTTTGCAGAGGGAATGGGCAGAAAAAAACTTTAAGAAAAGCCCTCACCTTTAAGCAGGAAGTGGGTTCCTTGCAGGACAACATGTCAGGTAGAAATCTTCCTCATTCTTTCCATGTTATATTCTGAATGTGTAATACTATCAAGAGAAACTTGAGGATTAATTAAAAATATTTTTCTCTGAATGTGAATGTTCAACAAGAACAGAATGATTAACGGAACAACCGATGATCTTTTTAGAATATTGGACATTATGCCATATTTCTTAAAAGTATTTAATGGCATGGAAAAATTATCTTAATATTTTGCTAAATACAAAAGTAAGAATAGGAAAGCAGGGTTTGAAATTATTGATATTCTTAATTTTCTCTTTAAATATTACATATTAATTTTATAAATAGTATAAAATTTATGAAATAACTTTCAGAAATTGGTAACTCAAAATGCTCTTTTCCATTATCCTACTTTCTTTTCTCATTATTGCAAAACCTTTTGTTTGAATTAGTACTTACTCCAAAGAATACCAAGTATGGTTAAGTGATCTTAGAAAAGTAATAATTGCCTTCTAAATTAAAAAAAAAAAATTATTTAGCAATGAAGTGACATATCCCGAGAAACTAAATATTTTAGGCTCAGGGAGAGAACATTGAGGTAAATATCTAAAATGAAAATTTGTTGAATAAAATTATTTTATCATGGAAGTTTATTTAGGGCAATATCATGTGTGATATTCCCTTGAAATTAAATTTTAAACATTCATTTTCATTCTCTGAAAAGCATACTTTTAATTGTTCTCTCACTACTTTGCCTGCTAAATATTGTAGCCTCTGTATAACAGGACAATTTTAGGCATTTCCATATAAGTTTTTCAAATCCTTTTTTGCTCATTTTCTGCAATCTTGAGCATCCTTGGTACAACACCAAATAACTTCATCAGTGTGATTTTAAATCATCACATTCTATCTGTTTTGTTAGGCAGTAATTTTGGTATACCCACAATTGTTTTCCAATTAATATAATTCTTCTGAATTTTTTAAAAAGCAATTAATAATATTTTGCTCTCCATCTTGTAAGCCAAAGCATTATAATATTTTATATCAGAGATTCTATTCTTTTCATATAACTAGGAGAAAAAACCATAATCAGAAAATACAATTAGAGCTTTGTTTTCAAATTTTGATGCCTCAGTGGAGATCCTAGACAATTGCTTAGGAATTATTAAATATTATAGGGAAATCATTAGATATCTTAAAACTATGACTGGATTTCAGTTTATGATATTGGGAAACTGGTTATCATTTTGTAGTTATTGATAACACTTTCTTCATTTAAACACCAATTCCATCAGAAGTTCAGTAAAATTTTGTTTCTTCTATATTAAGAAGAAATAAAAATACTTGTTAATTGATATCTTGAAACACATTTAGACTAAATGATAAAGTAGAATGTCAATAAGCATTCACCAGTTTTCTCCATGGTATCAACAACTGCCCTTTGAAGCAGAATTCAATTGCCTGGAATAAATCAATCTTATATGCAAATAGGTGGAAACTTCTTCTGAGGTATGTCTGTGTTCCAAAGCAAAGATGGTGTGTATTAGACAAATAGTTTCAAAACTAACGATTTTTATTGATTAAGGTTTAACAGGGCAAGAGACATGGCTCACCTCTGCAACTGCAGTTTATTGTGATATGTGGTCAACACTCTCTTAACTACATTCCAGCATTTTCCAATCAGAAGCATAGCCAGAATCACTTTAGATGCAGTTGTTATTCTGGAATAATTAGGGGAACATTATGAGTGTGTGTCTGGGGACAATTGCAGTGAGTGACTTGATAGGAATATTTGAATTACATTATCCCATAAGATTTTCATTGATGGTTAATTGGAGGAATTATAAGAAATTCTTAGCAACTTTATATAAGTATCCTAAGGCAAATACTTCATGGAATTTTTCATATCCTAACATTTAAACTGAATTTTGCATTCATTTAAGTATTTGCTTCTTGTATTCCTTGGTAAATAATTCCTACATAAATACTACTTTATGCCGAGTTCTGATTAGAAGCTGTAATAAGTACAGATATAATAAATGCTAGCCATGTAAAGGGCTTAAATCAGAAAATTAAAATGTAGCTCAAGTGTGATGGGAGAAGGTTAAGAAAGTTTCAACCTTATTTTATGGATAGGTTAACAATGAACTTAACTAAATATATTCCACCCTATTTGATTATATGTGTCTGTGTTGAAACTAAAGAGGAAAATTAAAGGAGATTGGACCAATCAATAATTTTATTTGTAGGAGGGAGTAAAAATATAAAAACAACTTTTAGTGAATCTTATTTGAGGGGCCATTTTTAAACATATATTTTCCTTGGGGTTTTTGTCTATTTCTTTATTCTAGGCTGTGAAAAAGAGAGGAGGACCTAGTTAAAACAAAAGGAATTTTTACAAATGCATTTCTCTTGATCAAGTGTTACTAGTGACTGAAGCATTAATTTTAGTACTGAATAATTTTATGAAGGAAATGTCTCCACTAGAGTAAATGGGATGGTAAAAATATCAAGTGCACAGAAAATGAAGCATATGACGTTTTTTCTTTGAATTTGGTTTAGAATAAAGACTTCAATGTTTTTCAAAGCATATTTAATTTTTTCTCATTTAATTCTTACAGCACAAATTCAGCAAACGTGAATGCTTATATTCAAGGAAACTACAAGATGAGCTTCTGATTCTCTTTACTTCTATGAGCAAGCACAGCATTTTCTACCTACTCTTTCGCCCATAACACCCATAATACTTATTGATGTGTAGCTTGTGTGGCCTGTGGCATAAACTGACTTGTATTGCTTCCTATGAAAATGCTCAACTTTTATCTGCTTCCCTTCTTAATTTCAAGAACAAAATCTCTTTTCTCCTGGAATCTTTATAGCATAGAAAGGTGTCTTGTGTGTTTTACTTGATTCCATAACTTGCTCTTTTCACCTTTAATATTTCTTAAGGTAAAAATCATACGTCACAAAAAATGGAGTTGTAGATAAGGTCATAATACAAGCATTTTTTTCTTTTGTTTTAAAACTCAGAAGATAAAATGTTCTCTTTTATATGAAGAAGTTCAGTGATATATCTGTCCTTCTTTGCATAACACCAGTTTTCTTTTTTTAAACTCTGTGGCTCAGAGATCCACCACTCTATAAGCAGTGAATATAATTTGTAAAAATGACACCCTCAGTTGAAAATGATCAAATGCTTCTAATAAAAAGAGGGCTGTAATTGTGTGTTATCCTGGCATGAAGATGGTCAGCCGACAGCATCATTTGTTTTATTTTAATGGGTAGCAATAATGCATTAAAAGCTATTTTATTAAAAGTTAATATTTATTTTTGAATAAGTGGGTCTAGGTAAGCATAAGAAAAGTCTTCACTTAGCTACTAAATCACATTTATATTATGCAAAGCAAAGGCTTCACACCAAAATGTATGTAAATCATTGACTTTCAGAGCACCAAAGGGAATGTACTTTACACTATAACTTAAATACTAATGAAATCAACTGAAAATGATAGTCATTAGTCAACTGTGCCTTAGTGGGGTTCCCTGTAGACTGATATAAATTTGCCATTAGAAATGGATTTTCTCACAGTCCTCAGTGAGCATTTAAATTTTTTTCTTCAAAGCAGATTTAAATTTTTATTTAAGGCATGGTGGTTAACTCTTTACAAAAATTTAGGGGGCATCTTATTGTATCTGCAACTTGTATTTAATCTTCAAATGCTATCAACATATGTGAAATAAATTTAACAGGTAATGGTAATCACTAGAGGAGACATAGCAATTATTAAAATGTTCAGACTAAATCCTCATGGAAGCAAAATATATTCATACATCCAATTTGAATTTTGATTGAGAAGCAAATCTTTAGAAATTGGAGAGAACAAATGTGTATATTCTTACATTCGTGTAGGTTAAAAAATAATTAAAATTATATTATTGTATTTGTTTTGATATCAAAAATGATGCCACTATTTATAAATTCATCATGTAATAATCCCATAATAATGCCAAGATATACATATGTATAAATGTATGTTGTTCTGGGAATGATATGAAATACAAATTTCAAATACATTTATTTGAATATATTGGGAATCATAAGGGGGTAAAGTAAGTTAAGAAAAACTTTTATTTTTTAAATTGTATATATACTAGATATCACAGAAAAAAAGATGAATTTCAAAATTTAGGATAGTATGTATTGCTATATAGCTAGTGTAGAGAATTTGGTAGGAACATCCAAACTTTGACACTTCAGGAATTTTAGTTACTAGAATTTCAGAAGAAAACTTTCTTTATGAATTTGAAGCAAAAACTACACAAATGGGTTTGGATAAAATACCATGAATTGATTTTATTTTCTACCAAAGATTCCATTGTGCATAAATATATAATTACTTTAATTATCTTGGTATTCAAATTGCTTGCTAGGGATCTCTAGAAGGGTGTTTACCTCTGCCTGGCCAGCATACTATTAGTAAGTATAGTGATAGATGTTATTAATTAGCTTCTGAGAGTCTGTGGATTTCGAAAGCTGTACCTTTATACAAAATTAGCTGTTGAACTTCAGGGAAAAGTGTTGGAAGATTTTCCCTAATGTTTGCAATATTTTTCTTGGGTCTACAAGTTGCTAGTATAAAATATTCAGTGTATTTTTAAAACCAAAGGGCAAGATATTGTGAGGAATTTCTTCAAAGAAAAGATGGAAATAAATAAAATAGGTATCTAAATCAAAGGGATGAGCAAATAACTCAGACAAAGAGATGCAAGTATATTAAGAAGATTCATGAATTGTAACAGTAATGCAAAATTGGGCAAATGAAATGATAGGTACAACTGTTAATTCATGCATATTTTTAAGTTATTAGTATATAATTGCTGTGTTAATATATATTTAATACTCAAACATACACACAGAAACTTCTCTATAGGGTTGGTGACAAATTTGTATACATTTCTTTCGGAAAACTACTTTTACCCTTTAGGTTCTACCCTTGAGACCTTTCCTGAAAAAAAATAACAAACTTATCTATGTGATTGGGTTTCTTATAACATTTTTAAGATTATTTCTTTTTACTTACAAGCATTATACTGTAGTTTTTATATTGGTTTATAATACCATTTTAAATAACGGAGAGACAGGTAAAATGACAGTAAGGAAGTTATACATGTCAAACTCGTGAGCATTTTTTCCAGGCATTCCACATAGATTCAGGACTACCTGCTTGCACCCAAGATATTCCAATTCCGCATTCTTTCTCTCTGCAAACCACCTCAGCCCCTTTGAGATCACTATGATGAGAAGCCTCATTATGGATGAAAGGGTGTGTTATTCTGTATGTGTTCTGTAACGGATATTTGAAAGGATAAAGTCAAATGGCAGGTCAGAGAAAAACCTTTGTACATGCAGACAACTTTACCTTCCAAAGCAGTGAGACCTGAGCCTCGGAAAGGCAGAGGGGTCTGCACCTCTGTGCTCTTACTCATCCTTCTGCTACTCTCCATTTCCTGCTTTCACCTCCCTGCTGAAAAACCTGTCGAGACCTTAAAGGCAATATATAGAAAAGAAACTGGGAAAAGGATGATGAATGAACCAGAACACAGAACAGTTTATTATCAGAGTGTAAGACTAGAAAAGAGATTCCTAGTTATGGAGCACTGGATAGTTGTAACATTTCTCAAATATCATATTTCTCCTAGTCTATTAATGTTTACCGTGCAGAATCTACATTATGCAACTGCAGAGAATGGAAGGGCCCTTGAAGGCAGCTGTGTACTAGTGGGAGTGAAGGTAAAAATAATGCAAACAAAATCTCAGTAGAGTGTATAAGTGAAAAACACAAAAATATGTTATTAAAAGTCAGAAGCTTCTCTGTCTGCTTGGGCGCATCTCCTGTAGTGCCATCATAATAAGTGATCATTTCTCCCAGGGGCTGAAGACGACTCCATTTCATATAGTAGGCCTTCTTTGAATCCACTGACCTCTGCCCCAGAAAAGCTGCCAGAAAAGCAGAGGGGAAAAAATAAAGACTGCCTTCTTGTCACTTGCACAGATGATAAAATTTCATAACCAGCACTGAATGTTTCCTAAGGCTTTATTTTTGCTCATCATCTAATTTATATTTTATTGTAGATGCTCCAAAGAAAGGACAAAAAAAATCTACTTATTATGTGTCAGAGCAACAATGCTTAGGGATGGGTCATGTAATACTGAATTGGTATCTATATATTACTAATATAGAGTTGCCTGTGGATGAATGGGAAAAAATTTTAATACATTCATTTTACAGAATTGAAGTCTGATAGCAATCAGAATAATTCAAGTATTCAAGATATTTATTGTCTTTTCATCTTTTTTTTTTTTTTTCTGGCTTGCAGAGTATGAGCATACTAGAGAAATATTTTTTTGAACAAAACAGTTTTGGGGATTGAACCCCGGATGCTTTACTATTGAGTTACATCCCATCCCTTTTTATTATTTTGAGAAAAATTCCCACTAAGTTGCTGAGGCTGGCCTCAAATTCATGATTCTCTTGTCACGTCCTCCCTATATCTGGGAGTGGTAATCCTGAGTTGCTGGGATTACAGGCATGGGTCACTATGGCTGGCACAAACCAAAATATGTTGTTGTCAACAATTCCCACTTTGAGTTGATTTATCTACCAATGGGTGATATTATTTGTGATACCACCTGAGGAATTAGCTGTGGTTTGGGGCTCTGAGGAGGAGTGGGAAAGAATGTAAAATTAATTCTGAACCACGACTGATAGCAGGGTCCTGAGACTCACTCATCTTACCTGCTTACCTCAAATTTTTCTTGGTAATGACACAAGGCAGGGTGACATGCAGAGGACTTTTTATCCCCAAATCATATTTGCAGAGCTAATCATAATAACTAGACTGCTTATGTCAGTGAGCTGAGAGGATGATGTGGAATGACCTCGCTAGGCAGATACGTTAGTTTCAAAGCAACAGTCACATATTCTCCATCATGACAGTGAAATCTTCCTCCCTGAATCTCACCACATGTGGCTGTGAACATACCCATTTTTTTTTGTTTTGTTTTGTTCAGTATCTTTCTGGTTTTTGTCCATGTGGAAGTTGACTTTATTGTGCTCCAACAATCAATGCTTTCCTGCACCTCTTTCTAATATGACAACAGTTGCTAAATTTAACTGTTCTGAAATATTTTTTATTTTTTCCCCCATTAAAATACTTTCATTGGGCTGGGACTGCAGCTCAGTGGTGGAGCACTTGCCTCACACATGTAAGGCACTGCGTTCGATCCTCAGCACCACATAAAAATAAACACGTAAAAAGATATCGTGTGGATTTACAACTAAGAAAATATTTAAAAAATACTTCCATTTACTTTTATGGGTAGGTTATGACACATGACCTTTGGAGAAGCAAAAAAGTCAAGAAACTCGCCCATCAGTGCTTGGAACAATTCTACTCAGTGGACTGAGGGCAACTGTGATATGTGCAGTGCAATTTAACACAGAAACCATGATGATAACAGGAACAAGGAGAAAACTACCCTGTGAATGTATGTATGACAGGTAAAATAGATCAGAGAGAAAGAGAGAGAGAGAGAGAGAGAGAGAGAAAGATTCTTGAGTCCTGCAAATATGCATCCAGTACTTTCACAGGCTTGCCCCGGCATTGACCACATTACTTCCCCAGCACTGTAACCACTAAAGCTCACTCTATGAGCCTCACATCATAATGAAATAGAAAATGGGGAGTTCTGAGTTACAATAGGTAGATTTGATGAACTTCATGAATTCTCTGAACAGGTCATAGCACTGCACTAGTCCCGACTTTGCATTTTCTTTTGTGGCAAATTGCCTTGCACTGGAGTGAGAAAGCGTGTCATATTTTATTACTAAACCTGGGAACTCAAATCAAGGATCAATGAGACTTCAAAAGTATACTTATTAAGAGTTGGCAGCCGCATGCAAGGCCACACAGCTTCAAAAGCTTTACCTTGCTGCTTTTGTTTTTCTCAAATTTTTTCATTTCAGACTGCCTCTTCACAAGTTTTCACAAATATTAGAAGAAGCGCTCACAAAACACAGGTACTGTTATCAAGTCAACCTAAAATTCTCCTACATACAGATTTATTTTAAAGGCCTTTGGAAGAACTCAAGTCACAATATCCTCATTTTATGCCAATAAAGTGACAATAATTATTTCCAAATAATTGTCACATTTACTTAGGATATTTAAAAATATTTGCATAACTACCACTCAAACACTTTTTAAGAATTTCCATAAAAGATTCAACTTAGTGATTTTTCTCCCCGATTTTGGGTTTTTATTATATTTTGCCTTTATCAAGTGAAAATGTTAATACAATTCTTTCTGCTGGGGTTCTAAAGTTGTTTTGTTTGTAATCTAATAGTGTTCAAAATATTAAGAATAGAGTTGAATGTTATTCATACAATATGCTAGTAAACTATGCAAAACAGAAACTTTCCTTATTTTGTCAACTGTGAATGAATGCACCAGTTTTGCCCTTTAGTTCATATGCACACACATACGAGTCTACATAGTGGAACCTGGAGAATATGTGTGTGCCCATGTTTATTAATTTATACCCTGGGACAAAATAAAGACTTGATTTTCATACTTACAGCTTGCTTTACACCAGAGGAGTGTCAAATACTATCAGTTAAATTAGCAAGGACATTTTCAGGGAAATTGATTTCTGGAGTCTGAAATCCCCGAAATCACTCAAAGTCCTTGTTGCTTTTCAGGTGCCCCATTAATCTTTATAGGACTCTATTGACATGGCAGCAGTTGCTTTCCCATGCGGTGCTTAGAGCAGATGTGAGCAGAACACCATGGCCCAGGGATTCAGGTCTAATTCAAAAGAACTCGCATTAGGCGTTTAAACTAAACAGAAAATGATATAGAAGGGATTTGTAAAGACAGGAATGTAAATTATAACAATAGTGCTGAACTATTCCCTAATGAAGATGGTTTCAGGGAAGAGCTTGTTTCTTGAATTGCTTCCCTTGCCATTTTATGTGGCATGAAATTTAATAAGCACATGTCCCAAAGCTGAGGAAGTGCTTCTCATCCGAATGCTGTGTCCTCTGGTGAGTTTTTAGGAGCTGGGAAAACAGATAGGACTGGAACTGTGGGGAGAGGAAAAGAAGAAAGTAGATTCAAATCTGCAGATACTAACTACAAAAGTTATCAATTGAAGCTTAAAGTAATAAGTAGGTAAAACCATAAAAATAAAAAAATAAAAAAAACTATGCTGTGACAATGCTTTATTCCCAAACCTGAGTGAAACTTTAGTGGGTCATCTGAGCTCTAATTTAGTGAGAATTCTGCAAAAAAAAAGCCTTTTTCCCTGAAAAGAAAGACAGAGATAAAAAGTTTTCCTGGTTTTTCAGAATTTTAACAATAGCTGCTGATCTCTTACAGGTAAGAATAAAAGCCAAAAATACTTAGGAAGAAGTAGCTTTGAAAATTGTTGGAGTTATTTCTGGAAAAAACAAAGACTGTGGTTAGTTTCTTCTTGACCTCATCACATGCAAAGTCAATCAACATTGCAGTCTGTTAGATTTAATTCTCAAAGTAAAGCAAATAAGCAAATCTATCTGTGAATGTAGGACACTCCAACCAACTATTTCTGTCCACACTTTCTAATTTGTGCAAGCGATCTAGATGGTGAGGTTCAGAAACATTGGCAATTTACTGAAAATATGAGCAATTCTACAGCAAACATTTAAAAATAACTGAGGCAGGAGTAATGACTTGGGTGGTGAATAATAAAAATCCATAATTATTGCAGCAACGACATTATCCCATTGCTTGGGGAATCAAAGTATGTTAAACCTTGAGATACAATCCTTCTCTCCAAAGCAGCATCTTCTTTCATGTGAAAATGAGAGAAATTAAATATAGACAGACAGATAAAGAGGATTTACACCATTTTCAAGGTAATTTATTTTCAGTGCTTACTTTCTCAGCTTTATTTTCTGTATTAAACTCTATAAAAGCTCCCTTGATTAAGTTCCCTCAAGCATCTCTGAGTGAAGCAGTCCAAAACATACATGGATTTGGCCATAAAGTGCATTTTATTCCTCTTGTCAAAACAACAAAAAAAGTCAGGAGGATATCTGGAATCACATAAAACAGACTTGAGAGAAGGAGAGATGCATTAAAATCTTCTAATATCTGACACTCAGAGAATAGCTGCATGAGGATGATTCAGACACTTATGCTTAAGATTAACCTGAAGAGAATATTCAATTTCTGCTTTAATTTGCATATGGACAAGCTTTCCTTATCATTCTTCCTCGGGGTGTACTGATAAAATCAATTGAACAAAAGAATAGGATATTCAAGTTGATGCACCATTTTACCAAAAAAAAAAAAAGATGTGGATGTTTATGTGAATTACACAGCACTGCCGCTTTAAATAAATACTGGATAAAACACAACTTGGATGCAGACTCCTACTGAAATTTTAAATATGGAGTTGCCTTGTACACGTAGGGAAGAGTTTTTTTAAGCAACTTAAACGCTGATCCTTATAAACCTCCATGATTTCGTTAGACTATGATCTGGCTGGCAGAGTACAGTCCTGATTACACACAGTTACTCTGCAGACTGCAAGTTCTTCTGTTCATGAGAACCATGGCCCACACTCATAACTACTATGGACTGACTGTGTCTGCCACAAGTTCACCTGGTGAAGGTCAAACCCTCAAAGTGCAGGTATGTGGAGGTAGGGGTCTTTTGATTCTTGTAAGGTCATTAGGGTATAGCTCTCTAGCATTAGCACCCTTTTAAGGGGACGAAGAGATCAGAGCTCTGTCTCCGTTTTTAGAAGATACTCTGAGACAATGTCCATCTGTCAACCAGGGGGCCCTCACCAAGAACCTGACTGCCTTGGCATCCTGATCTCGTCTTTCAGTCTCCAGAACTGTGAGAAATAAATGTTTATTATTTAAGCCACTCAGTCAGTCAGAAGGCACTTTGTTATTGCAACCCAAACTAAGATGAAACTTAGATGGACTAAAACATTTTTCCATGTGCTTTCCAATATGCCAAATAGATGCCTTTGATTTCATTTAATCCTTATAACAACTCATAGGGCAGGACATATGGGTGGTCGTATTTATGTTACCATTGATGGGGAAAAGGTGAGTTTGGGGACATTGTGTGACATACAAATAAAGTCACAGATCTGATAAATGACTTAGGTGGGAGAAGACAACCATTCCTCATGGCACTCAGTTAATATTCTTTCCATTCTTTGACTTTTTCCTTAAACCTACCTCTACACCTACTTTTCTATTTGCCTTTTGTTGTATGGGTATTGGAAGAGTTTGTCCACTAAATGAAGCACCCTTACCCAATGGTAGCCTCTGTAGCCTCAAAACAGCAACTACAGAACTTTTCTGGAGGTCTTGAATGTGAAATAGCATGGGTCAACTCCCTCTGTCCGAGCACCCTGTGACTCACTCTATCGCACTCAATTCACTTCCCTCTGGAAAGATAACCTCAGGACCCATCAGGCCTTCATACAACTGCACCAATTTGACAGATTTCCTTCTGCCCATGAAGCTTAGGGCTGGTATTTGGTGAAAGCAGAGGGACATGGAACATTTCAGAATAGCCACCTGCCTAACCACAGCCTACTGGAAGCACAGAGGAGAATGAGTCAATTACATAAGTCACAGTTCTTCCTCCACTGCTGACCTTGCTTCAAATGGAAAACAGCAATGAGACAATGGTCATAATTTAATGACTAAAACAAGTGGCTTACTACAGGTCAGATGGATTATTTTTAGCTTTCATAATGAATAAATCAGATCATTGCCTGATTCATATGTTCAAATGATGTATAGTCAGCTGTAAAAATAACTGGACATGACAGATAATTTGAACTATGTCCAGTTAACAAATACATGATTTGTAGTAATTTAATAAAAGCATCTCACTCTAGACCCACAATGGCAAACTTCTATACATAGTTTAAAGATGTAGCAGGCTCAGTGACCACCAGAACCATTCAAAAATGTAGTTTATACAATGATGAATATTGCATTAAATGCAAATGGATTATCTGAAAAAGTTTCAATATCCCTAGTAATTAGAGAAATGCAAATTATAACAACTCTAAGATTTCATCTTACTCTAATTAGAATGGCTGTTATCAAGAACACAAGCAATAACAGGTGTTGGCGTGGATGTGGGGGAAAAGGCACACTTTTACATTGCTGGTGGAGTTGCAAATTGCTGCAGCCATTCTGGAAAGCAGTATGGAGATTCCTCAGAAAATTTGGAATGGACCTACCTTTTGACCCAACTATCCCACTCCTTGGTTTATACCCAAAGTACTTGAAATCAGCATACTATAGTAACACAGTCACATCACTGTTTATAGCAGCTCAATTCACAATAGCTAGATTGTGGAAGCAACCTAGATGCCCTTCAGCAGATGAATGTATAAAGAAACTGTGATATATATACACAATGGAATATTATTCAGCCATAAAGAAGAATAACATTATGGCATTTGCAGGTAAATGGATGGAATTGGAGAATATCATGCTAAGTGAAATAAGTCAATTCCAAAAAACTAAAGGCCGAATGTTTTCCCTGATAAGTGGATGATGACACATAACGGGGGTGGGAGGTGGGGGTGAGAGAAGAATGGAGGAAATTTATATTATGTAGAGGGAACTGAGAGGGGGTTAGGGGAGGAGGCAGGTGTATAAAAGATGATGGAATGAGACAGACATCATTTCCCTATGTACATGTATGATTACACAAATTGTGTGAATCTACATTGTGCATAAACATAGAAATGAAAAGTTGTACCCCGTTTGTGTATAATGAATCAAAATGTAGTCTGAAAAACAAAAAAAGACATATCATGTACATGTTTATAGTTTGTGCACTTTTCTTAGCACCTTCACTAATTTTTATTTCATATCATCCAAACTCTTCAGCATATCCTGTCTTTACTAATAGGCTTTTGGTTATCCTTTGCTGTCTCTTCTGAGAACACCTGTTTAGCCATAGCAAAATATTTGGGTATTCCTTCATCTTGTCTAATTTTTTCATGTTTCAACTTCTCTCAATAGGTCTGTCCTTCTTTCCTTTAACCCCTTTCTATGTTTATCAACTTGATGAATTCATATATATATATATGTATGAATATATGTAAGTATATATAAACATACTTATATATATATAAAAACACATACTTATGTACTGGGATAATATACTTATATATGTACTGGAGTAATCCAGGGGAATTTTACCACCTAACTCCAATCCCAGCCCTTTTAAAATATATTTTACTTTGAGAGAGTGTCTCACTAAGTTTCTGGCACTGGCTTGGGATCCTCCCTCTCCTGAGTCACTGGGAGTACAGACATGCACCACCACACCAGAACAACTCAGTGAATTTCTGTTTTTCATTTATAATCTTCTTTTTGAAGTCTTTTGCAATCTCTCATACGTCTCCCCATTCCAAATAGAACTAGGTGTTCTCTTTTATCCTGCGGCATGTTTTTGATAAAATGACAGAGTGTCATTGCTACTGTCTTCCAAATATCATTAGCTATCTATGCACTGCTCCATCCCCCAACTCAAACATCAGACAAAAAGAGCCACAGCATGTTGATATGAAAATCCTGGGAGGTCCTGGGAGTTTAGCTCAAAACCTGGTGCTACACTATGAATCTGGATGGTCCCCAACAGCTCAAGTCTTAGGCAATATAGCCATATCCAGTGGTGAAAAGTTTGGATTATGAGAGCTATACTCTCATCAGTGGATTTTTCTATCTGATGGAATAATAATTAAAGGGACTATTGGGAAGTAACTGTTGGCAGGTGGGGCATGGCTGGAGGAAGTAAGTCCCTGGGGGTGTGCCCTGACTCTACTGTTTCCTGATAGCGTGAACTGAGCAGTTCTTCCACCCTGATATTTTGCTTCATCTTGGGCTCTAAGCAATGGAGTGGGCCAACCATGGACTCAAAACAATAAGCAAAATAAAATTTTCTTTCTCTTAGGTTGTTCTTGCCAGACACGTTGATAATAGCAACAAAAAGTCACTAAAACCTCTGGCATAAAGCAAGTGTTCAATAACTATTTGCTGAATGAATGTCTAGATTCTCTAGTAGCAGAGCCTGAAACTGCAATTCTTATGTGGTGATTTATTGAGGGAGTGCTCTTTGGAGAAGCACCCAAGGAAACAGGGAAGTTGGACCTGAAGCAGAGAAAGGAAACAAGCAATAAGTTGGTAGTTTTTGAGTTTGAAGTACATCCCAGAGTTTTCTCCTGAGGCAAGAAAGCTGACCTCTGTATCCTCATATCCTTCTGCTCTTAGTGTGGACCATCTTGAAAAGGTGGAGCATAAAATTCCTAGACAATAAGACAGTGCCAGTCTGGAAGGGGAGTGCAATTAGGAGATGTTAACCACCAGACAATGGGTGAAAATACTCAGGAAAAAATTCTTCCTTCATACACCTAGACCACATTGCCCGTGAAGACCCAACTAATAAGGATTTCCAAATTCAGAAAGTACACATTTCTGCCTTTATTCTTTATTTGTTCTTTTTCCCAAATAAACCCAGGAACTGAAAATAAATAGGAAATGACAATGTAGATTTTTATCTGTCCAGTACATACCCATTCTTCAAACTCTTGTGAGTAATGATTCATATGGAATAGAGCAAAGAATGTGGAATACCAGAAAGCTCATTCCTAAGATGCCACATTGGGTTCAAAGACCAGTTTTGACTTATGTGACCTAGGGCAGGTCACTGCATCCCTGGTCGAAGTTTTCTTCTTTGAGAAATGATGATGATAAGATTTATTTCCTGTGAGTCGGATATAGATTAGACAAAATATGTAAAGGAACTTATAAAGTGCTTAGTATAGAGTTCCTGCATTATCATTTACCATGTTTAAAAAAAAACAGTCAGAACCTTCCATGATGCTTTAGCATTGAAGTATAGTGTGTATAGTAGGGAAGAAGTGAAACTGATTCTCACATCCAGCTTAAAGACCACATCTAATCACTTCAGATAAATTTCCCTTTCCCTCATCACTCTTCATCATTGACCTAATTTATTTTCCTCAGGGTGCTAGTCACTATGCAACATTGTCTAGATGTATTACCTCTTTTTTGTTTTATTATCTGCTTCCCTCCTTACTTTCTTTAAGAATAACTACTTTCTGATTGTTCAACGCAGCATCCTTGTCATTAAATCCTGCCTGGTACATTGTTGATGTAAATAAATAATGTAAAAACTGTCCTATAGCTATTTGAAATTATCTCATCAAAATCTCGTATGCATTTTAACTTACAGGCAGGGTTAAGTGTATTTCCCCTTACAAGAGATCAAAGGCCACACCTGCTACAGCTCTTCTATGACCTGTGTGAACACATTTAGTCTCAAAGAGAAGACAGGCATGACACCAGTATTAAGATTCACTTAGTCATTAATTATGACAACTCTTGGCAGACTCATATTTCAGATTCCCAATATAAGCAAAGTTGCACAAGTTTTATGCATTTTGAAATAACACTACTATTAATGAATATAATCAACAGAGAATACACAAAATTGTTATGTAGTTCTTAAATCAGCATTATAACCAAAAACTCACATGCTATTTCTATGTCCACACCTCCTTTTTCTCCTCTTTTCTCTTCCTCCTCTTCTTCTTGTTCAAAATTTGCTGCTGACCCATGACTTGCTTTTTAAAAATCTTTTCTTGGTGTGGTCTCTAGGAATATATAAGCAGAAATTTATGTTTTTCTGAAGTATGACATCTTTTAAGATGTTTGTGTTCTTAATTTGCTTGCTTGTGATAGTATTTGGATGTGAATAGCAGTCCTGCTATTATTTTCCCTGTATGACGTGACATAATGTATCTCAACTTGGAACCTGGTTGACTAAAGTATGAATTATTAGCAATATCTAAATTCATGAAAAGAACAAGGAAGAGGGTTGAAGAAGGTTGATGTTTAATTACATAAATACATGCATGAATGTCTGCAGGCTTCTAATATTATATCTACCACTGAGATCATCATTGATGGGTTAAATATCTGTGTGGTGACAGATTCTCATTGCTTTTTATTCCTTCTTTTACCTATCAACACACCTGCAAGAAATTATTCAATTCTTAAGCAAAAGACTAAGGAAATCAAAGAATACAGAACAATTACCATAGAAATATTGATCTTTGTTTGGTTTTTGAGGTGTTAACATATGTATTTGTAGTCACTCAATACCAGAAGTTATATTCCCTCTATGCATTTTAATTATCTTTTGATACATATGGAAAAATCTAGCGTACTTCAAATATGCCCCAGACCATTCAATGGGATATTGTGAATTACCAGAAAGTTCACAAAATATTTGTTGAATTATTTTCAGTTTTATTTATAAACTTGAAAAATACACAGTACAATACTATACTCCACCTTATTTAAAACCTAGAATAGATGCTTTATTCCAAGGTGATAGATGAAATAGGTAAAAAATATGCAACTGAATCCATAACTTCTCAGTTAGAAAATTGTTTCTCCTCATTTACTAAAAATTACTCAATGACAACTTAATGGATAAGTGGGGAAAAGAAACACTAAAAAGGAAAATGAAAATCTGGATTTTCAGAATGAATGAGATGGGAACTTTTCAGGTAACTGTTTCAGACTTTCAATGAAAAAGCACCTGATTAAAAAAATATGAATGTTTAATATTGGAAAGAAATTAAACCTCCAGATCTCTTCTGAAAATTTCATTGCCTTTCCAAATTAAACAACTCTTTCAGGGACTCCTTCAATGTGTCAGTCACCCTTAATAACTGAATTTGCTCAGAGAAATAAGCAAATAAGGAGCTTATAATTTTCATTAACTTCATCATGTTGGGAAATTTTAAAATTTGATATCTAATTTGATTGTTTCTCAGATTCTCTTCTTGTTTTTATGTACTGAAAACAGATGCTGAATTTATCGTAATGCTGATTTTCTCTAATTACGATGCCACATCACGCTAAAAAACTGAAAGACTTTGGAACTATGTAATGGTGGGCTTCAGTGGCCATTTGTATTATTCAGAGATTTGGCTTCTTCTGGATTTGTAAATATCTCTTTTTACCTTGTTGCTTTAAAGTTTCTTTGGCTTTGTGTTAGCTTGCTAAGTGTGTTCAGATCTAAGAAAATACCAAGGTACATGAGAGATGGCATGGTTATAAGCATTTTGTGATGATATTCGCAGACTTCTTTAAATATAAATTTCTACCATCCAAGAAAAAAATATGTAGAGTTTTTTTTTTTTTTTAAATTCCAAAAAAGTAATTGGGAAGTTTCAGAGTAATGTTTAAAGTTGTTGTCAAATAGTGTAAATTTGGTGCAGTTAAACTGAAATAAGTTTGACCTAAATCTGTCTTTGTACTTGAGTGATGAATTTGATGCAGAGCAGCCTCCGTAGATAGTCCTCTGTACTCTAGCTTGATGTGTAAACAGATTGTAATGGAACATGAAAATACACCTGTAACCAAGCCACTGAGTCTCAGCCAATCACAATGAGATTTAGTGTTCATAGGCTGTCAATTGAATAGACCCCGTCCATGTAAGTTAAATGCCACTGCAGCCAATCTGGCTGCTCGTGTATGTCACTTCAAATTTTCTGGCTATAAATATAACGTGTGTGAGTGTGTGTGAGGGGGATCATTCAAACCATTCAAGATCTCGAATGTTACTTTTTGGGAGAAACTGTTTCTTGTGCAAATTAATCTTGTTACATAAAACTGGTCTCAGTTTTTTAAGGCTCCATATTAGTCTCTGTAAATACATATATATACACACAACTTCACATTATTTCATAGGTTAAGAATTTTATGGTAAATAAAATGTTTAGTAACAATTATTATAATTAAGCCAATGTTCTTTCATATAATTGATATTAATATTCTACTCTTTTCTTTTTCAAATGAAATTGAGAAAATAACCACCATAGAGAAAATCAAATTTCACAGATGTTATTTTAAGGGACACTGGTCACAGTCACCTGAAGGTTTTCCTCTCACTAACAGTTATAAGGGAATTTTCTAACCCTATCACATTTCTAACTCATTTCACTTTCCTACAGTCTTTATCAGTCCTCGATTGGACTTGAAATAGCTCTCTTCTGTATGAAGCAATTTGGCACAATACTCAGTCTATTTTAAGATATAAATGTAATATATATTTTTCTCATTTATAAATGCAATGTATATTTTGCTTAATGAGTATAGACAAAAAGAAAAAAAGAAAATGTTCTCTCTTTACTCATCACAGAAAGTCACTATTCATGTTCTTATTGTATAAATTTCTCTTCAGTATACATGTAATTTGTAAAAAATGCCATCATCTTGTATGTCATGTTTGACCATCTACCTTTGTCACTGATGATCTATTTTGAAGCTGTTCCTACATAAATCAATGTATTTCACTTGTGGTTGCTGCTCATTAACACAATTCATCATCATCCTTCTTGTGACTAGATACCCTCGATGGAAGCATAATGGTTCCTCTTTCATCAACCTCCAGCATCTTACATTGTTGTCTTTTACTTCTTTTTGCCGGTATGTCTCCTGCTTCCTTGACCTTCATTCTCAGATCTAATCTGCCTGGGAGTTTTTTGTTGTTGTTGTTGTTTGTTTGTTTTGTTTTTTTCCCTCCTATTCTTTGGTGACTATTAGTCTGTTTCCATTTGTTCTGATTCTTCTTCAAGAATATAGACCATCTGAGGTGTCTGATCTCTTTTGTCACTTCATTATCACATTTCTTTTCTTCACTCTCATTTTTGTGACCCTTTAATCTGCATCCTGGAACACTTTTTAAATAATGTTCTTTCATCACAGATTTTTAAGTCATATTTGTTCTTTAATTGCTATTTTTAATCTAATTTAAAATTCTGTTATGATATTTTTTATTACTTTCTTAATGTTTTCCAACTCACTTTTTATTGTCATATCAAAAACATTTTAATCACTTCATGGAAAATATGTGTCCTTGTATTTATTTCCTTAGAGAAAAAAACTGATTTCATATAACTTTTACTTTTGTTTCTTTTTTAGCATATTTTTATAAACTATGATCTTTATCTACTCTTTGTTTTATTATCTTTTTAATATTGTAGAATATTTTTAATAAGTCCCCTGTTCCTTTTATTTTCAAATGAATGGACAGTACCTCTGGCCTTGTATTCTCTTTCCTAAATGTTGTAAATGCACAATCTTTTATCCACTTCCTTTATTGTTACCTTACACTCAGATATGGAACCTTATGTTAAACAGGAGTCTAGGTAAAGAGACGCATCTAAGATTGGAATATTGTACCACAAGGGCAAAACCTTGCTCTGCATAATTTCTTCTCTCTGTTTGTGGAAACTATTTTCAGACACTAGTTTTTATCATCTAAATTTATGTGTACCACCCTAATCTTCAGTCAGGCATATAGCATAGTCGTGATGGACTTCCTTCAACTAGCTCTTGTCAGCCTCACAGGAGGAGGCACTACTGTACCAGAGAAGAACCAGAAGTGTCACGTGAGGTCCCACCAAGTCAGGGTTTCACCACAGACAGCCCTTTTGGGAGTAAGATCTTTCACCGGATATCTGTATGGTTCTCCCATGGGAGAAGCTTCTGGGTGCTGGTTGAGTTTCCATGGTCAAACAAGATTCAAGTGGGTGCTAACCACATGGCATAAGACTTGAGAATCAAGTATATATTTCATGTTTACAATAGCACACTGCAATTTTGAAAGACTATATGAACAATGAAAGGAGAATGCTCATTAAAAACATTTTTAGATTTTATACTAAAATTACTCCACTATCTCTAATTTTATTGCTCTTTATATATAAATATAATTAATATTAATTATAATTTATATGAATATTTATTAATATAAATATATTAATATACATGTATATATATATAAACATGTGTAATCTATAGCCTCATGTATAATGGAGCCTTTGAAAATAATTTATTTACTAAATTTTTCCAAGAAATGTAAAAATATTGGTTTAAAAGATTATTGAATGACAATTCTAGGGTATTCTGCTCCAGGAAAAATTATTCAGAGCTTACTTTTGGAATTAATGTAAGTATAGAAGTAGCAATACAAAAAATAGAATATTTGAAGAAAAATGTACTAATGATGTATTCATTGGGAAGATACTATGTTAATATCTATTTATATCTTTATATTTTCCTTTAAGTATTATTATTCTAAATCCTCAAAACAGCTCTGTGAATGTGAACTCATACCATCATTTTACAATTAAAGAAACTGAAACTCAGAAAATCCAAAGGAGAGGATCCAGAGCAGAGTCTATTTGTATTAATTCTCAACCAGCATTATTTTTAAATAGTATGACTACATTTTCTAAATACAGAGGAATATCTGATAGTTTCTGGAGACTTATCCCAATTTTTTTATTCTTTGTTCATATGTCTTTGCCTGATACATTTGAAACAAAAACAATGTTAGGTCAATATAAGTCTTTTGAAAAATTTCATTCAAATTTTCACTTTTTTATAAAGTATGCTCTTTAAACAATATAGAATCCATGTAATTATTTTATTGTAAGTTTTTTTTGTTTCTGTTTTTAGTCAGTACAGAGAACTGTAGATGGAATACCATCATTAAAGACTGGGGAATGATTCCTATTATCATACATGCTGGTAGTCTGCAGAAATTCTGAAAATATTAGAAGTTATTTTGAGTGACTATATATCCACCTTTTATTTTTTGCCTTTTGAATTTTGATATCATTCTCTGATACTTCATGTTTTCACTGAGGAAATTTTTTTGAAGTTTCTAGGAAATCTTTGAATTTCCCCATTTTCATTATAAAGAATGTGTATAAAATGCTGTGCAAACTTCACAATGTTAGCCCAAATGTACTTTAATGGAAAACTTCTATTTCTTTCTCCCTCTTTTCTTCAGCCAAAGTTATATAAAAATGCCCCCCCCCCATAGGTAAACATTGGGATGGTCTATCGGGGAGCACCATGAAGCAACCCTCCTTCAACCCGTAGGATCAGTACTTTGTTTCCCTGTTTCCTAAGCCAGGGACAAAAGGGAATAATACTAAAACACATGTAATTGTGTCTCCACTGGAGAAAAATAAAGAACTAGAAAGAAGCTAGAGTGATGTGTGTGACTCCACAAATATTCAAGATTATGCTGCATGTGATAAAAATTGTTCAAACTTTCTTGTTATTCTCTCCTAAGATGCAACTGGTAAATGGATTCTATTATGTGAGAGGACAGGGCTAAGAGAGAAAGAAAAGTAAAAGAGAGGGAGAAAAGAGAACTAGTCCTCATGTGAACAGGGCCAATGACCACAGGTAAAATCAGATAGCAATGTTAGGTAAGAGTCTACAGACTCCTTAATTTTATTATGTCTATCTCTTCTGAACGAACGCAGCATATTAAATCATCATAGGGTAACAAAGTAAAGGAATTTCAACTACCCATATATCTCTCCCACCTTTTTTATCCCTCATTAAATCTGTGGATGATTTGAATTAGTGTTTGAGGTAGTTTTAAAATAAATTATGAAGCTAGTGCCTTTCATCATTTCTCAGATTTACTTTCTAATGAAAATGATAAAATGTGACAAGGAAAAATTCTTTAATTATGTGATAGAATAGAGAGAAAAGGCAGTTTTCCTCAGCTCTCTAGATGTACATTTGGATTTCCCATTTTTTAATCTATTTTTTTCCATTTGCATTACTATCTCCCCAGCTACATAGTAAAGTCCTAGAAAGCAGGAATCTGACATTCCCATCTCATAATTGTTAGTGCTCAATATATGTTTGTTGAACAAATAGAAGAAAACAGAACTTTGGAATAATTTTAAATATAGCATTTTTTCCCCTGAGGATATAGCTATGTAAGATGTATGATAGGAATGTATCAGTTCTTGTAAAGGAGAGCATGGATATTGTGAATTAGAGTTCAGGGGTATAGAAACTTAAAAATAATAAAAGCTAGTTTTTGAAAGTTCTATATAAAAGTACCATCTGATTAGGCTTGAGAGATGACTGGGAAAATTTGTAATTCATTTAACATCTGACTGCAATTTTTTAACTACTTTAAAAAAGTTGAAGTGTTCTTTAAAATTTCTAAATAAAATGTCAAGTAGATACAGAGCAGCTATTCCACTGAGATGGTTGTATAGATTTTGAAAGTGCTGAAATGCTTCTGTACCACGTGGAGATGTTCCCTGCCTACTTTCTTTCTGTATTTGGGTCTGGATCTCCTGATCCAGAACACAAGTTTTACAAGAGTAGGGGCTCTGTTTGGTTCACTGTTATATTCTAAAGACCTGGAACACTATTATCCACAAAATAATGGCACAATATATCACTGTGGAGGAAATGAATAAATGAATGGTATATAATAATACCATGATGCAATGCAAAATTTCTCTTAGAATTTATTACTACTTTTCTAAATATTACAAAAATATACCTGAGAGAATGTCTTTGCACTGTCTCGATGCTATTTTCCGTTATTTGAGAATAACATTTTCTATTTTAGCATTATAATCATTCTCAAATATACATGTGCAGATAGCTGCATAGCTGAATTCTAAAGAAAGTGATGGCTAACCACTTCTAATACTGCACTACATTAATAAAATAATTTGAGCCTGCAATATATGATGTATATTGATTTTTAAATCACAGATATGTTCTAGTAACTATGTTCTAGTAATTATTATATGCATAAAGTACCTCTGAATTAGACAAGTTAAAATATGAGATAAAGATGAATTAAGCAATACTCCCTAAAACACTAAGTTTCTATTTGTTACTGTAATTTTTTTACACATAGAATACAATTAATAAAATTAATAATGACAACTTTAGTTGTTATCAATGTCACTTCACATGCCTTATTTTATAGAAAATGTTGCTGTAATACTGTGTGATGAACAAGGCAAAATTTCTAATACTGTGTGAGTGAATTTAATTCATTTGATTTTCATGGCTCTCATAATGGAAAAATACAAATTTGCAAAGATGAAGAAGTACAAGTAGGAGAGGTAACCAGCTATACTTATCATATAAATATACTTATTTTTAGATATCATCTATCTGAAAATTAAGCAGAAGATTTGTCAAAATTCAGCTTCTAAATTTCTCTTTCCTAATATCTATCAGTTTTTTAAAACAATTTAGAAGTGGTTAAATCCTTATGTTTTCTTAAATATGTGTAGAGATCCATAGAAAGATCTCAGAAACACTAAAACATTTTAAAATCTGCTTGTTTGTGGTTTCATATTTATACACACACGGGTGACATTCAGGTAAATTTTGTAAAGTAGTAACTAAGTAAACAACTTCAAAAAATGTTTTCAAAGTACTCTGCCCATAGCATGAGTATCTTTAAAAACCAAAAAAAAAAAAAATATATATATATATATATACACTGCTTTTTGAAACACTACTCTTTTCTTGAAGTGGTGGATTATGAACTGAAAACTCTAAAACTGTGAGCCAAAATAAATCGTTTCTCTTCCTAAGTCAATTATTTCAGAAGTTTGTTGTAATGACATAAAGTCGACTAGCATGGTGGCATTTCTAAAGTGCAATTTTCCCAATGACACTGGGGGAGAATGATGGAGCATGGTGGGTGCTACCAATAAGAAACTAAAGAATAGAGGAAGCAAATTTCTGACACATAAACCCAGTAAGAGCATCAAGGTCAATATACTAATTAAATTCAAATAGAGAATTCCTTCCTAAAGAAAACATAGTAATGGAACTTGTAATACTGATTTCATACTCCCTAAAGCAATAATTTGCACTCATTCTTGTGAGCGTACATTCTACTTCAGAGAAAGCCATCTGGGATCTAAAGGATATAATCACAATTAATCACTCCAAAATATTTGAATGAGTGAATATTCTATTTAAAATCATATTCTCTACTCTTTGTAAAAAAATCCATTTTTTAAAAGTGTAATCAAGACAACTATTAGTGCAAGCAAAGAATCATTAATGTTTTCAATTCTTTTCTTGTGGGAAGTCATCCTCATCTAGCAGAATCAGATGAGGTTGAGCCAGAAGACACAGAGGCCTGACTTCTTGGAACTGGTTGACATGGAGGTCTGTCCCAGATGGCCGGGGAGTATGTGGCACTGTGGGAGTGGTTCCCTGCCTGTTATATGATAGTTTCCCTGAGCAAATTGGCTCCCCTAACTCCACCCCACCCCGTTCATCACAGAAGAGGCCCCTTTCATTCTTGGCCCCTTTACCTGTGTGACTATAAATAACAGAGTGTTGGGCTACTCCATGTCACTACCTGTCATGCTCTCTCCCATTTAAAAAGAGTATTGGCTCTTGTGTGTTTATGGATTAGATAATTTTATGGGTAATTGATTGATTTATACCCAACATCATACTCTGGCAGTTAACCCTTTTCTCATCCACGCAGAGATTGGCAGAAACCCCCACATTTTCTAATATTTATTATTACTTATTTCTAGTTATTTCTAATCTACATATGGATTACAGCTTGCATTAGTCAGCTTCTTATAACTGTAAAGAATATCTGAGGAAAACCACTTAGAAGAGGAAAGATATTTTTTGCTCATGGTTTTAGAGGCTACAGTCCAGGGCTGGATGGCTCCATTGCTTTGGGTCCGAGGTGAGGAAGAAGGTCATCATGGAGGAAAGCTGCTCCCTTATGGCTGGAAAGAGAGAGTAGAGTGTGTGTGTGTGTGTGTGTGAGAGAGAGAGAGAGAGAGAGAAAGAAACTAGGGACAAAATGGAGTTCTCAAGGATATGTCCTCAAGGACTCAGTCCCTTCTACTACTTGCTACCTCTTACACTTTCTACCACCTCCCAATAGTTCATGCAAGTTATAAGTCCCTCAATGTATTAATCCACTATAAGATCAGACCCATCATGATTCAATCACAATTTTAGGGCCCCACCTCTGAACAGTGCTATATTTGGGACGAGGCATTCAGCACAGGAGTCTTTGGAGGACAATCCAGATCCAAATCATAATATGACTATTTCTTTTGTTATATTTGACTTCAGACCTCAAAGTTTTCAAATCAATTTGCTTTTCATTTCTTATCTATCATAAATATCATGATAACTATTTCAAGTTGCAAGTTGGCAAGATGCTTCCATCTCCTCTTCCAAAGTTTCTGAGAGAATGAGAAGAGGACCCTATATAATTGACAGCTGGTTGTAAGATTTCAAATTGCCAGAATAATTTGAAGACAGATTAGTTTTACAGATTGTCCATTAACATGCTCACAAAGAGGCCATGACAAGGGGCTTGTTTCTTGTATGCCTCTGCATAAATTGAATCTTCCCATGAGAATATTTTTCTGTAAAATTGGGGTGGGAAGTAGCTTAGGGAAGTACCAAGTAAAACATGTTCCACAGTTAAAAGTGGTATCATGGGTCCTTAATATGAGATTATTAGCAAGGAGGTTGATCTGAAATGTTTTCTGAAGCACTCAATCAAACTCGTGGTTTTTTCCTTAACTATTTATCTAAAACATGTCTATAAGAAATAAAGATCTCTTGAAAGAAATTTTTCTCTTGAAGTTATTATTTTAAAGAAAAAAAAATTTTCAAAACCAATTTCAATTAGTTTATCAACACATATGCATACATTTATGTGTGGATGCCTTTGTGAAAGAAATGTTTATGCATTTATTTTAATAACCTGCTTTTCTTCTGTGATCTATACAATCCAAGCAAGCAAATCATATGGTTAGCAAATAAGTCTACCTAAGAAGAGAATGTACCAGAAGAAAAGTCGTATATTACACTTAGGCTTGACATCCGTTGTTTTTGGTTGTATTATTTTTAGGATTCTAGTTTATCTATGCACAACCCACCATTTACATTAGATTTGCATCCTAAACTTTTGAGTGCAAATGACTATTCCAAATTGTTGGCTTGAAGTATCAGTGACAAGTGAGAAAGACTGGGTATTTTTCAAAACTGTGCCTTGTATTTGGTAGTATTTATAAAACTTTGCCTTAAGATTCGAACCCAAAATGTTGAGAAATTTAAAAGCTATGCACCTAAAAGCAAATAAATCCTTGAAGGATATATTATGGTGCTTACATTTCATGCTTAAGAATTGATAGAATCCAGACTCACTTCAAACTTGTTCTACTTACCAAGCACTTGATCAGATTTTCATTTTCAACTTTCATTCTTATATTTATTTGACCTGTGCCATCACCACACAATCAACTGCAGACATTGTCTAGGGTGGTAACACAGCACTAGGAAAACAGTGGAAAAGTAGGAATCTCATTCCAGCATAGGACTTAGACTTTATCTGGATTTGGAATTGGAACCTAAGAGGGAGCTCAGATATGTGGGGAATGTTTGAGTCCTTGTCAGTAGGGAGACTGCAATGAGATTAAGAGACCAGAGATATTTTGATTTAGCTCAGGGTACCAAGACAAAGTCCAGTATTCTGAGATCTTTCCATTGCTATGACTTCTTATAAGTGCTATGTCAGAGAACCTGAAACAAACCCATAAGAATGTGACTGAATGATAAAATGAGGCACAAACTAATTTTGGAAACTCTACTTTGCACTGCTGGGTTTCTTTTTTCCTGTGCCCAGGTCAGCCCCAGGAGATTCAAAGTAGGACCTTATAAGGACTAAGATGAGTTTGAATGTGCCAGCTAAAGTCTTGTTATAATTAACTACATAAACTTCATTAAGCTGTTTAAATTCTCTGTTCCTTGGTTTGGGTTCCTGCCTTCAAAATAGAGTGTTAATTGCTTTTAGATCATAGGCACACATATCTGAAAATAAAATATGATAAAAGATACAGCAGAACTTTAGATATAGAATTGCTGTGTTTAGTAATTTAAACTTCCAAGAACCTCCATATCTCAGGGAAAGATATAGAAGCAGAAATAAAGTCTTTATTCTCCTAAATAATTCTGTGCTTGAAATGAAGCTCATTACTCCTCAGGTTTACAATAAGTATCTTATTGAGTCTTTTTAAATGTGGACATATCAGATTTTTACAAAATTCTCAGCATACTAGAAAAAAAAAAGACTTCGAAATATGGGGGAAAGAGTTTTTAGAAGTGAATGCAATGACAGAAGCAATAGTTCCTCAAAAGAAATGACAATGGGAACTGAAAAAAAAAAAGAATAGAAAAGGTACTTCAAAAAAATAGCAATTTTCAAGAAAGGTAAAGAATCACCAAAAAATTTAAAATTTCACTTTGCGCACTTCTTTTGAAAAGGGTTATAAATGTACCTTCCAAAAGCTTAGACAGATTTTCATTAACAGTACTTACAATTTTTAAATGTCATTCGAATCTTTGATTACTTCTTATCATCTGAAATATTCAGGTATGTAGGTCTCCATTGTTGGTGATTACAAAGTAATGAAGTTATTAAATTGTTCAAATGTTCAATTATCTACATCAATCTTACACATGTGGATTACCTATGACAAGTTCTTAATTGCTTTATATTATCATTCAAAATTGTTATCACTTCCTCTTCCCTTTATGCAAATAAAATATGTTCAGGAAGGTAAATTTACCTTAATAATAATCAGAGAATTATATTTAAAGAAAGTTGGTTGCCTACGCAAATATAGGTGACTTCTGACTCTCTAGATGACTGAAAACAGGCTTTACCAATAATAAAAACATTCTTCCACAAATGCATGGTCCTGAGGGCCTGTGATTTCATAACCAGCCAACAAGTAGTCTTCAGAATATTAGCCTTAAATCATCCTCATGGTTTAGTTCAGTCTTATCTGCATGAACTCAGTGACATACCAAAGGGAGGTTCAGATCAGGACCTTCCTCTGGGACACAGTGATGATGACTTCTATAATCTATCAGGAGATAGGAATCCCCCCAGCTTCCTGTGTTTCAACCCAGGATGCTGAGTAGCAGTCATATTTTGAGTTTCACATATTGATTGATCCAAGTACTCTATTAATAGCTTGTAGATCTAATGAGGTGTTTCCTACTCCAAAGCGTATGTTCTTTGTATTATCTGCATAAGGAACTTCTCACTGGTTAGACTGCCAGTCAGTCTGTGTGCTAAAAGCAAAGAGAAGATTCAACCCAACCATAACGTTTTATATAAAAATTTCAGGGCGGTATAGATGGGCAGGGAAAATGTTTTGAGGTAAAGAAACAAGTATACAACTTATGTCCAATTTTAAGAATAAATAAAAGAAATAAAAGAATAAGAATTTTTATTATTTTCTCTCTTGTTTCTCATAGAAAGAGTGCATGTAGGATAAAATATCAGAATATAAGATCATGGGTATGATTATGTGTTCAAAAAGTAGTTGCTGGATGATTGGATGAAAGTCTCAACATGGTATTAAACACTAAAAATATAAAACTTTATACAGAGGAATACAAGAATGCTAATATTACCAGCAAAAGTTACACATCATTAGTATTTGAACTGCTTATCATATATTTAATCTTATTTGCTCAATACAATGTCCCCACAAGGAGAGCTTTTGTGTTCTCATTCTATTTTATTAATGAAAAAAAATGAAGTTCAATGTTATTACTTTGTCCAAGTTAATGCAATATTGTTTAGCAGTATCTGAACTTGAGGTCCTCTGACTAGATATCCAGTCTTCATCCTAGTATGCACATTGGACTTGGGAATCAGTCACACCCAATTTATCACTTTTTCTTTTTCCTGACTCTGATCTGGTCTAAACATATATACTTTACAAGGAAAGATTCTTTTCCCCTTCATTAGAATTCTATGTGGTCACATTTGTATTATAGACTGAGTCATAATATTGCTGCTTTGTGAGTCCTTCTCTGCTGCACAGAAGCCCAAAGCTATTCTGAGACTGTGTTCATGCCCTATATATAAACCATTCCTTTGAAAATTAGATGAGTGGTAACCTTATTAATATTTCATGTGCTCAATCCTGCTTGAATTGATAATGTTGCAGTAATTTTAGTGTGAAATAATGTAACATAATATGCATCGAGAGTAAGTAGTCCTGTAAAAGAATTAATAAAACTTAGTTGTGAGAGGAAAAAGTTCTCACTCTTTAACCCCAGTTCATGAAGATTTAGCCTTTTTTTCTGCTCATGTTCAAGCTGCCATACTACTCAATAAAGCATCTTTATGTGCTTGAATGTAGAGAAAAGCTAGGATCACCACTCTCCATGGCTGCATATAGAACTTCTGTGCCCTCTGTAGCCCCACAGAAGTGACCTGGGATCCATAAAGCAATACAGAGCTAGCAGGATGCAAGATGCATCTGTATCACCAGGATGACCAGCTGCCACTTCAAGTTAGGTGACTACACTGAAAACAAGGGAATGAACACAGACATTACTTCAGATAGATGCCAATGCCCTCAGTTCTCTAGGTTACTAAGGTGTCAGTTTCCAGTGAATACTGGAACAGTGCCCTCTTCTTCCAAAAGGCATGTAGTGAGCAAGCTTGGTCGCAAGTATCTCAGTGCTATGTCCTGTACTTGTGAGCTAATAGAAGCCAACAGAGAAGTACCTCCCTCAACATGATCCCCGCTCTCATCTTTGTGACTTTCCTGGCTCCTATTCCTTCAAAGGATACCAATGTCTGGCTTCATTGCACTCTTTTTTTTTTTTTTTTATTGTAAACAAATGGGATACATGTTGTTTCTCTGTTTCTACATGGCGTAAAGGCATACCATTTGTGTAATCATAAATTTACATAGGGTATTGTTATTTGATTCATTCTGTTATTTTTTCCCTTCCCCCCCCAACCCTCCCACCCCTCTTTTCCCTCTACACAGTCCTTCCTTCCTCCATTCTTGCCCCTCTCCCTAACTCTAACTCTAACCCTAACACTAACCCCTCCCACCCCCCATTATGTGTCATCATCCACTTATTAGCGATATCATTCGTCCTTTGGTTTTTTGAGATTGGCTTATCTCACTTAGCATGATATTCTCCAATTTCATCCATTTGCCTGCAAATGCCATAATTTTATTATTCTTTATGGCTGAGTAATATTCCATTGTATATATATACCACAGTTTCTTTATCCATTCATCAATTGAAGGACATCTAGGTTGGTTCCACAATCTGGCTATTGTGAACTGAGCAGCTATGAACATTCATGTGGCTGTATCTCTGTAATATGCTGATTTTAAGTCCTTTGGGTATAGGCCAAGGAGTGGGATAGCTGGGTCAAATGATGGTTCCATTCCAAGTTTTCTAAGGAGTCTCCACACTGCTTTCCAGAGTGGCTGCACTAGTTTGCAGCCCCACCAGCAATGTATGAGTGCACCTTTCTCCCCACATCCTCGCCAACACCTGTTGTTGCTTGTATTCTTGATAATCGCCATTCTAATTGGGGTGAGATGGAATCTTAGGGTGGTTTTGATTTGCATTTCTCTTATTACTAGAGATGTTGAACATTTTTCCTTATGTTTGTTGATTGCTTGTAGATCTTCTTCTGTGAAGTGTCTATTCATTTCCTTAGCCCATTTGTCGATTGGATTATTTGCATTCTTGGTGTAGAGTTTTTTGAGTTCTTTATTGATTCTGGAGATTAGTGCTCTATCTGAAGTATGATTGGCAAAGATTTTCTCCCACTCTGTAGGCTCTTTCTTTGCATTGCTGATAGTTTCCTTTGCTGAGAGAAAGCTTTTTAGTTTGAATCTATTCCAGTTATTGATTCTTGCTTTTATTTCTTGTGCTATGGGAGTCCTGTTGAGGAAGTCTGGTCATAAGCCAACATGTTGAAGCTCTGGACCTACTTTATCTTCTATAAGATGCAAGGTCTCTGGTCTGATTCCGAGGTCCTTAATCCATTTTGAGTTTAGTTTTGTGCATGGTGAGAGATAGGAGTTTAATTTCATTCTGTTGGATATGGATTTCCAATTCTCCCAGCACCATTTGTTGAAGAGGCTATCTTTTCTCCATTGCATATTTTTGGCACCTTTGTCTAGTATGAGAAAATTGTATTTATTTGGGTTTGTGTCCATGTCCTCTATTCTGTACCATTGATCCACCTTTCTATTTTGGTACCAATACCATGCCATTTTTGTTACTATTGTTTGTAGTAGAGTTGAAGATCTGGTATTGCGATACCCGCTGCTTCACTTTTTCTGCCAAGGATTGCTTTAGCTATTCTGGGTTTTTTATTCTTCCAGGTGAATTTAATAATTGCTTGCTCTATTTCTGTAAGGTACAACATTGGGATTTTAATTGGAATTGCATTGAATCTGTATAGCACTTTTGGTAGTATTGCCATTTTGACAATATTAATTCTTTCTATCCAAGAACACGGGAGATCTTTCCATCTTCTAAGGTTTTCTTTAATTTCTTTCGTTAGTGTTCTGTAGTTCTCATTGTAGAGGTCTTTCACCTCTTTTGTGAGATTGATTCCCAAGTATTTTATTTTTTTCGATGCTATTGTGAATGGGGTAGTTTTCCTAATTTCTCTTTCTGAAGATTCATCACTTATGTATAAAAATGCCTTAGATTTATGTACATTGATCTTATATCCCGCTACTTTACTGAATTCACTTATGAGATCTAAAAGTTTTCTGGTGGCATTTCCTGGTTCCTCTAAGTATATAATCATATCATCAGCAAATAGGGATAGTTTGAGTTCTTCTTTTCCTATTCGTATCCCTTTAATTTCTTTGATCTGTCAAATTGCTCTGGCTAGAGTTTCAAGGACAATATTGAAAAGAAGTGGTGAAAGACGGCATACCTGCCTTGTTCCAGTTTTTAGGGGGAATGCTTTCAGTTTTTCACCATTTAGAATGATATTAGCCATGGACTTAGCATAGATGGCCTTTACAATGTTAAGGAATGTTCCCACTATCCCTAATTTTTCTAGTGTTTTGAGCATGAAGGGGTGCTGTGTTTTATCAAATGCTTTTTCTGCATCTATTGAAATAATCATGTGCTTCTTGACTTTAAGTCTATTGATATGGTGAATTACATTTATTGATTTCCTGATGTTGAACCAACCTTGCATCCCTGGGATGAAACCCACTTGATCATGGTGCACTATCTTTTTAATATGTTTTTGTATGCGATTTGCTAAAATTTTGTTCAGAATTTTTGTGTCAATGTTCATTAAGGATATTGGTCTGAAATTTTCTTTCCTCGATGTGTCTCTGTCTGGTTTAGGTATCAGGGTAATATTGGCTTCATAGAATGAGTTTGGGAGGGTTCCCTCCTCTTCTATTTTATGGAATACTTTGAGAAGTATTGGAATGAGCTCTTCTTTAAAGGTTTTGTAGAACTCGGCTGAGAACCCATCTGTTCCTGGACTTTTCTTTGTTGGTAGGCTTTTGATTACTTCTTCTATTTCATTACTTGAAATTGGCCTATTTAAATTGTGTATGTCCTCCTCATTCAGTTTAGGCAATTTATGTCTCTAGAAACCTGTTGATGTCTTCGAAATTTTCTATTTTGTTGGAGTATAGATTTTCAAAATAGCTTCTAATTATGTTTTGTATTTCAGTCGTGTCTGTTGTGATATTTCCTTGTTCATTCCGAATTTTAGTGATTTGGGTTTTCTCTCATCTTCTCTTTGTTAGTGTGGCTAAAGGTTTATCAATTTTGTTTATTTTTTCAAAGAACCAACTATTTATTTTGTCAATTTTTTGTATTGTTTCTTTTGTTTCAATTTCATTGATTTCAGCTCTGAGTTTAACTATTTCCTGTCTTCTAGTACTTTTGGTTTTGGTCTGTTCTTCTTTATCTAGGGCTTTGAGCTGTAATGTTAGGTCGTTTATTTGTTGAGTTTTACTTCTTTTATTAAATGCGGTCCATGAAATAAGTTTTCCTCTAAGTACTGCTTTCATAGTGTCCCAGAGATTTTGATATGATGTTTCTTTGTTCTCATTTACCTCTAAGAATATTTTAATTTCCTTCCTAATATCTTCTGTTATCTATTCATCATATAATAGCATATTGTTTAATCTCCAGGTATTGGAGTAGTTTCTGTTTTTTACTCTTTCATTTATTTCTAACTTCAATCCATTATGATCTGATAGAATACAAGGTAGTGTCTCTATCTTCTTGTGTTTGCTAACATTAGGTATGTGGCATAATATATGGTTGATTTTAGAGAAGGATCCATGTGCTGCTGAGAAGAAAGTGTATTCGCTCTTGGTTGGATGGTATATTCTATAAATGTCTGTTAAATCTAAATTATTGATTGTATTATTGAGATCTATGGTTTCTTTGTTCAATTTTTGTTTGGAAGATCTGTCCAGTGGTGAGAGAGGCGTGTTAAAATCACCTAGTATTATTGTGTTACGGTCTATTTGGTTTCTAAAATTGAGAAGGATTTGTTTGACATACATGGATGAGCCACTGTTTGGGGCATAGATGTTTATGATTGTTGTATCTTGCTGATTTATGCTTCCCTTAAGCAGTATGAAATGTCCTTCTTTATCCCTTCTGACTGACTTTGGCTTGAAGTCCACATTATCTGAAATGAGGATGGATACTCCAGCTTTTTTGCTGAGTCCATGTGCATGGTATGTTTTTCCCCATCCTTTCACCTTTAGTCTATGGGTATCTCTTTCTATGAGGTGAGTCTCTTGCTGGCAACATATTGTTGGATTTTTCTTTTTAATCCAATCTGCCAGTCTATGTCTTTTGATTGATGTATTCAGGCCGTTAACACTCGGGTTATTATTGAGATATGATTTGTATTCCCGGTCATTTGGTTCATTTTTAAAATTTTATTTATTTATTTATTTATTTTTTTGACACACCTTGGTTCCTCCTTTATTTGACAGTTCCTTTAGGATAATTCCTCCCTTTGCTGATTTGCTTCATTATTTTTTATCTCTTCCTCATGGAATATTTTGCTGAGAATTTTCTGTAATGCTGGCTTTCTTTTTGTAAATTCTTTTAGCTTTTGTTTATCATGGAATGATTTTATTTCATTGTCAAATTTGAAGGTAAGTTTTGCTGGGTATAAGATTCTTGGTTGGCATCTATTTTCTTTCAGAGCTTGAAAAATGTTGTTCCAGGCCCTTCTAGTTTTGAGGGTCTGGATTGAAAAATCTGCTGATAACCGTATTGGTTTTCCCCTGAATGTAATTTGGTTCTTTTCTTTTACAGTCTTTAAAATTCTGTCTTTATTTTGTATGTTCAGTATTTTCATTATAATGTGCCTTGGTGTGGGTCTGTTGTAATTTTGTGTATTTGGAGTCCTATAAGTCTCTTGAACTTGATTTTACATTTCATTCTTCAGATTTGGGAAATTTTCTGATATTATTTCATTGAATAGATTGTTCATTCCTTTGGTTTGTTTCTGTAAGCCTTCCTCAATCCCAATAATTCTCAAATTTGGCCTTTTCACAATATCTCATAGTTCTTGGAGATTCTGTTCATGATTTCTTACCATCTTCTCTGTTTGTTCGACTTTGTTTTCAAGGTTCAATATTTTGTCTTCAATATCTGAGGTTCTGTCTTCCAGGTGTTCTATCCTATTGGTTATGCTTTCTATAGAGTTCTTAATTTGGTTCATTGTTTCCTTCATTTCAAGGATTTCTGTTTGTTTTTTTTTCAATATATCTAACTCTTTATTGAAATGATCTTTTGCTTCCTGTATTTGCTCTTTTAACTGTTGATTGGTGCGATCATTCAATGCCTGCATTTATTCTTTCATCTCCTCCTTCAATGCCTGCATTTGCTCTTTCATCTCATCATTCAAAGCCTGCATTTGCTCTTTCATCTCATCGTTTGCTTCCCTGATCATTTTAATTATGTACATTCTGAACTCCCTTTCTGTCATTTCTTCTGCCATGCTGTCATTGGATTTTATTGATGTAACATCTAGATTTGTTTGGGCCATTTTCTTCCCTTGTTTTCTCATATTGTTCAGGAATCAGTGGGTCCTTAAGATATTGCAGATTTCCTCTATTGACTTATAATGTCCCTGAAGATTGCTAGTATATCCCCTCTTATCCTTCAGTAGCCTGCAGTCTTGGAGGAAGTTGATAATGCAGTGCTCCACAAGGAAGCTGCCTCTCTAGGGTTGGTGACCCTCTGGTGGGGTATATTCCCTGCTAGTGGGCAGAGGTGCCTCCACTTGTTGACCAATGGTCATCCAAAGGGGAACTAGGCTGCGGGCTGAGACAAGGCCTTTTTGAGCCTGTGTCTCTGGTTTTACCATCCTTGTGGGAAAACCTCACCCGGCAGGGAAGACTCACCCGGTGGGGAGGTCTCGCTGGTCAGTTCTCCTCCTAGAGGTTCCCCTCAATCTATAACTACTGCCTGGGCTGGGCTGCCTTCCTCTGCAATGTTCCCAGGGGCCCGGACCTACCTCCTGGGCCTGGGAGCCTCACCCTACGCAGACGAGTCTCCTTAGGCTGCCTCTCCTCAGAGAATCTGCCCGCAGTCCTGGAAACTTTGCTCCGCCCCTAGGCGTGTCTCTGTGCAGCTCTTCCACCAAGAAGCTGCCTAGGTCCTGGGACCCTGCTCTGCACCTAATGGCCTGGCTATGCGGCCCCTCCTCTGAGCCGCCACGTGGAGCCCCGTACAATCGCTCCGAGACCCAGAGACTCGCCACTCACCTCTTCCTCCGAACAGCTGCCCGGTGTTCCGACGAAGTCACTAGGAGTCCAAGCAACTCACTTTGCGTCTCCTCCTCCCGCCAACTGCCCATAGCCCAAGTGACCTGCCCTGTTCCTCCTACTCCTCGGGGTAGCACCCCGGGTGTTCAGGAGCGGTCGCTGGAGACCAAGCGACCCACCGCCCTCCTCCTCCAGGCAGGCCACCAGTGTTCTGGAGCGGTCGCTTTGAGTCCAAACAACTCATCACTCGCCTCCTCCTCTGGCAACCGCCTGTGGCTCTGATGCAGTCACTCCTAGACCAAGTGACCCGCTGCACTTCTCCTCTTCCTCCGGGCAACCCCCTGGTGTTCAGAAGTGATCGCTCTGAGTCCAAACAGCTCGTCACGCAGCTCCTCCTCAGGCAGCCGACCGGAGCCCCAGTGGTTGCTCCGAGTCCAAGCGCTGTGCTGAGCTGCCTCCTCTACGATGTTCCCAGTGGTCCGTGTTCACTACTCCAGCGGGGGGGAGGGACATCTCACCAAGCAACTCTACTTCACAAAGTTCCCTGTGTTCCGGGGCTACCACCCCATCCGGGACGCCTCCCCAACGAGAGAGACTCACCCGGTGGCTTTGAGTTGGTCCCAAGTCTCTCACTATCTCCTCTTTTGAATCCTGTGTCCTGGAGCAACATGAAATGCAGCCCCCCTCTAGTCCGCCATCTTGAAAACCCTTCACTGCACTCTTTGATTAACACTTTGCATATCTTATCTGGCATATTGACCTTGGGCTTCTTATCTCTATAAAGCCCATCAGTTTTTGTGTCATTTTTCAGTTTTTGGCAAGAAGTGTCCCTCTGCCAAGTCCATCCACTCAATACTACTGCTCCTGAAGGGTTGGCTCCTGACTTGCCCGCAGGAGTAGGGGCAACCCCCTTCAAGTAGGAAGCAAGATAAAACTTTTTAAAGATTAAAAAAGTATGCCTTTTTAAAAAGTTGCAAGTCTTCAGAAAGTGTGGATATATTTAATAGTTGTAGGAATTTGATTACTTCTACAGAACTCTCATTTGCTAGTAGTAAATATTTATTTTCCCCCTATTAACTCTTAATGAAGCCTCACAGATTAAAAAAATATACTGGCGAACTTAAAGGAGACTTAGTACCGGAGTGTAAATAATTTCATACATGAGAGTGTCCAGAAAGTGAAAAACACTTATCATTGTTCCTCTAGTCATCTAAATTTGCAGACACTTATTTTACACAAGTTCAGAATCTGTTAAGAGATTTATCAATTATTTCAAAAGATCCTAATGCAGCTCAAAGTATACATTTTGTGTGAGTCTTGCACAAGCTTAACTTTTGGTGCTATTCCCTTGCTTGAAATAAATAAGTTATTAAAATGAGTTTTAAATCATTCTAGATCAAATCATTTATTTTGCTTTGAGCATGTTCTGATACCAGTAGTGTTTTTTTTTTTCAGACATATTCACTCATGCATAAGTTCACCCTGTTTCTCATGGTGGTATTATTCATGTTCAGTTTCAAGACATCACATTTGCTACTAGCTAAATATGGACAATTTTTATGTTGCATAATACTTTATATATTTCTCTTTATCCACCTTTGAACTTTCCTGATGCTTACAGTTTGGAATCAGAAGAGAGGGGAGTGAGAAGAGGAAAGAATAACTTTTATAAACTGTTTTACACAGAAAAGTAGACAGCAGTCGTGAGCCTGAATGCAGCCCAGAGGGAAGGACTGAATTGCTATTGACATTCAGGGCTCTCCATGCTGACAGTGCATAGCTATAGGATTCCTCAATAGAACTAGGATATTAGACCAAAAAGATTCCAGATGCCCCCTGTAAACTATCCAATTGGAGTCATTCATTTCATCAGTTATTTTAAGGATTTGATTTCACTAGTGTCTTACCTTAGAAGAATCTGTTTTCTTTTGTCTAATTTCTATCAATGTCTCCTGAATATTTGAGCTTTTATGATGTTGAGTCTTGACTATCCCCCCAAAGACCATGTTCTGAAGGTGGACCACCAGCCTATGCCACTATTGGGAGGTGGTGGAACCTGTAGGAGGTGGAGGTGGAGACTAATGAAAGGAAGTTAGATCATTGGCGGAGAAAGAGACATTAGGGTTCCTGCTTTTCCTTTCTCTCCTTCTGCTTTCTGGGAGTCATAGACTGCCATACCTTCCCTCTCCATGATACATTGCCTTGATGCAGGCCCAAATCAGCAGGGTCAAGTGATCATGGCTAAAGGCTCTGAGACTGAGAACCAAAATAGGCCTTTTGTATTTTTAAGTTTGTTACCTCAAATATTTTGTTACAGGAGTGGAAAGTTGGGTAACTCAGAGGTTCAGCACACAGTTCATCATTAAGATTCAGAAAACAACAAATGGTGTTGTAGAATCCTAGAAGAATTATTTTTCCCAGGTTTCTCCTGTCACCAGGGAACAACTTAGCCATCCATGTGAGTAAAGGACAAGCAAAGAATCACAGCAAGGTGTAGGTAGAATTTCATTTGTTAAACGGCATAATGTTATTCATTATTCAGTTTAATCAGCTAGTAAAAATAAACTATGATCCTTTACTGTTTGTATTCAGAACAGCATTTCTTTAAAACTTTTCTCTATCCAGATCAATTTTTTTTTTTAAATTACTGATCCACTGAAATTCTTCCTGCTAAAGACTTTAATGTCCACATGGGAATTATTTGTAGTTTTCCAAATAGTTCAAGTTTTCCCCCATTGCAATATATACTAAGACTGCATTCCTGACATTATTGAGTGATGGACTCTGCCTGTTTCTGGTCCATGAGTTTTGTCACAGCATTTCATTGCTAATATGAAACCCTCCAAATCTATTTTTCTTCCAGGTTCAATAAAGTTTCAGGCAGAGAATCTTCCATCAACCATGGTCCTTGACTGAGAGCAAACTGGGTAGAGATTCCTTAGTAAACTCATGATGGTCATGCGTCATGAGAAAAAAAACAGAACTGTATTAAGACAGTAGGAATCATGTTTTGGTCACTACAGCATGACCTCTCATCTGCCCTAATTTATGTGGAAAGTTACTTCAACATTACAATACTTTTTTGTTTGTTTGCTTTTTGTTTTTGTTTTGTTTTTATACTTTTTTGTTATTTTTTTATTTAGCTTTTAATTTTTTAAAAGTTTGCAATTGATCCTTTACAATATTTTAATAGAGTAACATTGCTTATGTCCAAATGTCTGAGTTCTATGAGGACTACTTCAATTGTTAAATGTTTTGCTATTCATGGATAAAAGTCTATGAGTTTTAATGATCTGTAGAATTGATCCTGAACTTTGAAAAGACATGAAGACATTAAACATCAATCACATGGTAATTTGCAGTTACCATTGGGCTGTTATTGTGTCTATATAAAAGGTAAAAACTTCAAATACACGCAAGAAATCATTTTTGCATTCTAATAATACTGTGCTTATATGCTCAAAAGTAAACTTGGGAGTTCATAAATTCCACTGGGAAACAGTCATTAAAATACATGAGTACACGCTGCTGGTACAGGATTTTTGACACAAGTTCATTCACTTTTCTATGTACCGTTGTGTTTCTGGGCATGCTAAATTTAGTTTAATGCATGTACGAGACCCAGAGAACATGAACAATTTGGTCAGGCAACTACAGATGGTTCTGTGATTTCACCTCAGCACTTGTTTACACTGATGATAAAAATCATTTTTAAGGTCTCATTTTCTTTCTGTGGAGGTGAAGAAGAAAGTCTCATAACTGCCATTCTCCTTTATGTCTGAAAGCTTTGCGTTTATGCACGTTTGTAAATTTCATTCAACTCATCTCCAATCTACTATGGCTTTGGTTGAAGAAAATATATCAAAAATATTTAAATTTCTTTAAATTTAAGGATATAAAGTCTAAAGTTAAACTTTATTATTTCAAAAGACAAAGTCCACTGTGAATTTCATTTCTTTCCAGAACCTAAAGAGCTGCAACTGTGCTATTCATCCCTACTTTCTAGAATCAAGTGGTATCCAAATATCTTCCTCTCCTCACACACTTGAATATTTCTTATGCAATCTAAAATTCAGGTGAAGTAGCAGGGTGGGGGCAAAGCAAGGACTGGAGAGTAAAGAACCATATCTATTTGATGGTCGATAATAGTGAAGTACTTGTTTTCAAAGGGCAAGAATCACATACTGAAATGCAGAGAGAGAAGCCTGTTGGTTAAATAATATTTAACAATCCAGCACATAAGTGGTTCAGTACAGTGGCTCTGAAGATTGTTCTTATTTCATCATCTGAATATTAATTTTCTGAGCTCTTCTGGGGAATGAAAGTGGTGCTGAATAGAATGAAGCCTTTCGAGGTGCTGACTCACACAGGTCAAACTGTACATTGTTAAGATTAATATTCTTTGAGAGAGAAAAAAAATAAGTCAAGCCTCTGATATTGCATATTCCGTGTGAGAGGAAGAAGTGTATATATTATCTTCATTTCATATAAAATTTATAAAATTTATAAAAGTCAGGTACTGATTTGTGATAGGGGTGCACTGCAGTTGGAAAGGTGCATTATGGGCATGTGATGTGCTTTATAAAAGAAATTTAAGAAAGAGGACACATTGATTTGTAGGGAACTGACCAATAAATGTGATATTTGAAATTTTCCTTTTATGCAAAAGGAAAAGCCTGGTAAGCCTTGTTTCCGTGACTACAGAACACTGCTCTGTAACTCACAGAGGTTGCTATCACCATAGTAAAAGCAGACTTCTTTATGGAAAATCAAGTAGAGTGGAGCTCATTATGAAAGACATGGCAGAGCATGATGCAGATAACAGGTTTGGACTCATAAGGATCCACTAGGAAATTTTAAAATGAAAGTCGCTAGGATCCAGGGACTTCATGTATTTGTTGAGGCCTCTGGGCGTGCAGCAGAAGGGTCTCTGGTATACTGATTTTTTTCTACTTCTTCAAAATAATATTCTCCATGTGAGCTATGAGCCAAAATGGGTGAATCCCGAGCTACCTAATGGATTTGGGCCTGCAAGATGTCATAATTATACTGCCTACCATGATCAGGGATCTCCCCAGTACAAGTGCTCAGATCTATGGGAAACTCTATCTTCCTGCTCTGTTGAACTCAAGCATAGTCATACTGTTTGGGAGTGGGGGATAATGGATCATGAATGTTAATCAAATGAACCATTATCAATACCTGAATCAAAGTCCTTTGGTCCTCAGCTAATCAAAGGTGCATGAAAAATGAATATACATTTTTATTTTAAAATGTTAAGATTTGGGGCTCATTTGTAACTGTACCATAATCTACTTGTCCTTAAAAATGTAGGAAGCAATAATAGAAATGGGATGCTGCAAGAACAAAAATAAAATCTAACTTATATGGCACTGGCTTTGGAAACTGGACTTTGGGCAGTGAAAAACATGTTATCTGAAGCTAGGGAAATGGTCATTAACGTTATGATATATAAAAGATTTTAGTAGAAGAATATTATTTGTGATAAAGTGAAAGGTAAATAATGTCCCTAATGAGCTTATTATGGTAGGTAAAAAGTAGTTGGAAAAGAGACTGCTTGTAACATGTTAGTTTCTATTGGATGCTTTTTAAAAAAGGCAATGTAACAAAGAAATGATCTCAGAAATAAAAAGAAAAAAAAATTGGTCTGTTTACAAACAGAAATAAATGAACATTGTGAGGGCTAGGAAATTCAGGGGCTTGCAGAATTGAACAGTGCTGCTGATCCTCATCTAATCAGTACAAGTAAATGGATGGGTCTTTTGAGTGAAAACCTCAGACAATGAAAAAATTAAGAGTTTTCCTAGTGTACTCTTAGCTAAAACCCATGAATGCTTTATAATGAATCCAGGAGAAACTCCCAGGCAGCTCAGAAACCAGAGGCTAGGAAAAATGAGGTTGGCCTGACTCTTCAATAGGAAACCTTTAGACTGAAAGGACCTGCAATTAGAAAGGGGCATGCAAGTGCTGATAAATGGAAGAAACTGCAAGACTCAAATATCCAATTATATAGGTTATTATTGTATCGTGTGTCCAATCATTCAGCTCTTGTACTTTGGACTGGATGGGACTATTGCAATGTTCAGCTGTGTCAGGGGAAGAGAAATATTTGTGATTCTATGTTGATGCCAGTAGATTGCTGTTCACTCATGTTCAATAATCTTCCCTTTAATTCCTCATCAGGATGATTTTGTATTTTTCCAGCAGTTAACAAAAGTGCAAAGCATCCTTGGATATTTCTTTAAAACCCATTTTACCTTTCTGAGTACTGCCCCTCACACCTCTTAGGTGATCTCAAGGACAACACCTGAAATTGCAATTGCAGTACCACCCACTGTTCTTGGAAAACACTGGCCTCACCAGTTTGGAGAGTTTGAGGTACCTCTCCTATAGTCTGAACTAATGCTTGTGGGGTGAAGGAATGTGACTGCCCATCCTCCTGAGCTCCAGTGAAAAGAGAAATCTGTGCACCAGATGTCTCTTGTGGTGTGGGGCGGACGCCTAACCTCTCTGCTCTTCTTCCTCAGAGCTGTCATGCCTAACTGTATGCCCCTGCTATGTCCTTGGGCTCCCAGGCAATTCATTCTTTTTCTTTTTTTATTTGTTCTAATTAGTTGTACATGACAGTAGAATGCATTTATACATTTTGATAGATCATACATAAGTCGAGTGTAATCTCTCATTTTTCTGATTATACATATTGTAGGATCACATCTGTCATGCAGTCATACGCGATGTTTCACTCTACTGTCCTTCCTACCCCTAAACCCCCTTCCCCTTCCTTCAGTTCCCTCTACCTAATATAAAGCAATTCTATTCTTCGCTATCTCCCACTTATTGTGAATTAGCATTTGCATCAGAGAGAACATTAGGCCTTTGTTTTTTTGGGTTTGGCTTATTTTGCTTAGCATGATATTCTCTAACTCCATCCATTTAGCAGCAAATGCCATAATTTCATTCTTAATTAACTACTTGCAGAGTGTGTTTTGGGGAACCCAATCTAAGATGCATCCCCATCCTACAGAGCTCATGTGTGTTGTGTGATTGCCCTGGTTAAAGTAATAGGAGTTGTTCTCAGCAGCAGCTTTAAGGCCAGCATGCATTGTATCATGCTTTTTGCTCTCTGTCACGACTGGCAACATGCTACCTAGGAGCTGGGACAGTGGCCTCTGTCCTAGAGAGAAGATAACACAGACCAGAGTCATGGCATTCTGTGATGGACTTATAACAGGCCCTGTATTTCCTGTCATTATTATATAAAACCCTGACAGATGACGATCCCTTGTTTCTGTATCATTATGAAACCTATTTTGGCTAATAGAGTAAGTTTCTGCTAATAAAGCAACCTCAGGAATGGATTATAACAACTATCCTGTAATAAAGATAAGTTTTTTTTTTCTTTTTCCCATTTTTGGTATTGGGGTTTGAATTCAAAGGCATTTTATTATGTGTGATAGCCCAAACCCTTTCCATTTTTTAACTTTGAGATAGGGACTTGCTAAATTGCTGAGGATGGCCTCCAATTTGTGATCCTCCTGCCTCAGCCTCTGGAGTTGCTGGGAATATAGGTCTGTGGCACTTCAGCAATTAGAGGAGTTAATTGAGAAGAATATATTTAATGCTTGTAATTTACTCACCGTGGCAAGAATATGGAAGTATGTAACATTGTCTCTACCTGAAAGTATTATTTAATTAAGAAGATAAAGTTAAATTTGAGAATTTTTTTCATATAGCTTTTAAAATAATTTATCATACTTCAGCAATTCCTGAGGGCATGTTATCTGGATCAGTGTTTAGTCTCCTCCCACATTTTTGCATCTAGGAACATTCAGTTCCATTTCATTTGTTTGAGAATGTGACTGAGTTACTAATTAAAGATTTGTTTGTTGGTTTCCAATTCCAACCCTGATTATCTGGTCACAGAAAGCAAAGATCAAGCACCAGAATTCAGTGTAATAAAAGCCTTAAGGATGAGATTTTTTAGTTTCTAAACAAACTAACAGCATATTATTACACAAAATTCTGTGAGGTTATTGAGAGCATTTCTTTTTCCTAACAAGTGGAGGTAGTCCTGGACTTTTAAAGTAAGTATAGATAAGCAGAAGGTGCATTTCTGGGGTCTTTCTAAAGTTGATCTTGGTTTTGCCTTCCCCTAAAACTTGGAAAACTGAACAGCTCAACTCACATGAAGTTATTTGAGGATGGTAAAAGCAGGATATTTGCTAACAAAAATTCAGTAGGAAAGGAGAAGATCAACAGTCTCAAATTGGTTCCTGGGAAAGATGGACTGTACAAACTGATTTAGAATCATATGGGAATGAAAGAAAATCTTCAGTTGGCAAGACCACGTGCCACAACCTGAGACAGGCATGGGTATAGTGTGAAAAGCATATTGTGGGACTGCCCTTTGAGTAGAGATAAAGGTTTATGTTGAGCTCTAGAGAAAGATTATATATATATATATATATATATATATATATATTATAGAGTAACATTATTCTTGCAGAATTTCAGAGGGAGTCCTGTATTGGGGTCACAAAAATACCTATTAGCGCAATTACAATAACATTATAGTTGGGGAAAATAGGATCAAGTGCCTCTTAACCTCAATAGTACAACAGTTGTTTAATCAGAATTATTTTTCTGAATTCCTTGAAAAAATACTTATATGCTGATATATAGGCCCCCAGGGTTAGATAGAGCCAGGGGCTCATCAGTGACACAGAAGGAAATATGACTGGCCTTTCTGGAGTTGTGGATGCCCTAATTCAAAACACGCAGTGAGGATTATTAACTTGTGCAGGTGAGGGGAGGAAGAGTAGAGAAGAGCCGAAGTCTGAGAACAGGAAATAAAGGTAATAAAAAGAATCAATGGGACTCGTGATATGCCAGAGACTCTGTGATCACCTAGGAAGCAAAGCTATGTTTCATTTCCAGTTTACGGACTGGAACACCAAAGCACAGAAAGATTAATTAACTTCCTCAGTTCACAAACTAAGAGGTATGAATCTGAGACTTAATTCTATGTCAGATTCCAAATATACTTGCTTTTAATGACAGAAAAACTTGCTGTTCTTACTTTATCCCTTCTTTCTTCCCCTATCTTTGTTTCTTGTTTTTCACCTGTTTCAAGAGGCAGGGCCAAGATATTTCTGAATTATTATCTTGCCACACTTATAGTTTCAGTCTTGAAAAGGATACTAGGTAATCTTAATTATAAATTTGATTGTTTTATTCTTTCTCTGGCTTTCTAGAGTTTTGTCATGAAATAGGGCATAGAACTAGTGAATGATTATCCTAGAAGTGTCTTAATATACCCACATAGGTATAATACTATATTTTATAGCTTTATTTAATATTAACAGCTATTAAAATCATTTTAAATTTGCCATTTATATGCACAATGAATTTTTTTAGGTTACTCGCTGAAGTTAGGTGGTTAATAAAAGAAATGAAGAGGAACTAGAATTGAGAAAATGATACATTAATTCTCTTCCTTATGTGTCTACTGTGCTCCCTACTCACATTCTCCTGTGATATTTCTTTTCTCTCACTCTTTACTCTGTAAGGCAACACAAAATTGCCACTGTGAAATGTGAGGAGGATTCCAAGACTTCTAAGTGCTTTTTTATTTTGTTTGTTTGTTTGTTTTCCCCCCTAAATTCTTGCATACCAAGTTTCTGGGTGTCTCATTCTCAACCTCCAAAAAGTTTGTTTGATCTTTAGTACGTTTTACATTACCTTCAATTCTTTTATGAAGGCTAAAAATTAAGCATTTACATGGAGTTCACAGGCCTGGAAATCCAATGGACCAGGACTGCTGAGAGAGTGTATTAATCTTGATAAAATCATTTTAAAGATAGTTGGCTTATTATAGCAATTATTAAACATTAACTTCACAAGTCATTGCATTAAGATATTTAGAAGAGGACAAACTTTGATTTTCTATTCCACCTATTATTAATCATCTGATCCCCAAACCCCAATAATAATATTTAAACACTTGGATGATCTCCTTTTTGCTGTCATTTTATGCTACATGAGGACTGATTTTGATCACTCTGCAAATAGATGAATTTGCTCTCATCTAACTACAAGTCACTGGAACATTATTTTTAATATTTTATTAAAGCAGTCTAAAGGCATTTATTGCAGGAGAAAGAGGTTGGTCTAGATGAGCATCTATTCATTACCCTTTAGGTTGTCTAAGAATATTCATATAACCTTGCCCACAGATGAGTAACTTATGGCTATAGTTCCCACTAAATCATCAATTCAAGATAGTTAGCAGGTAGTTTATTATGATAATCTGTTTTAATTTCCTATGTAAACAATGATGATTAGTCTAGATATTCACAATTATTCAACTTCATAGAATTAGTTATAGAGGTTGCAGAGAATATATTTTTATTTCAATTAATTTATTATTTGAGTTTAAAACAATAATCAGGATTTTAGAACATTGAAAATGTCATTTGCTGATTTGCTATGTTTTGGATAGAACTTATGGGCTTTCTAATTTCCTTGATTCAGTTATCAACTCTCAACATGGCAAAAAGATACCACTCCTATTTATTAGCTCAAACCATTGATTCAATAATATTTCCTAAGTATAGAATTTTAAAGACTGGAAAAAATAAAATTATTTAAGTTAGAGTAATTTAAAGAAATGCTTTATATTTGACATTGGTCTGACTTAAAGTAAGAAGAAATAAAATGCATAGATATAGATATATAGATTTAGACTTTTCATTCTAGCTATCTCTAAGGCACGTTAAAAAATAATGCTGAGTAACTGTCAGCTCTGCAGAAAATAAAGTTATGGTGCCGATGGGAAGGCATAAACTCTATACTGTAATATCTGCAAATCAAATCAATTTTCTACTAGACACACTTGTGTTTTATGAAGTATATATTTAAGCCCAAATGTTAGCAAAAGTGACATGTAAATTTCTGTGAAAGACACAGAAAATGGAGTTGTATCAAGAATGCAGCATTAAACTTTGTATTACGTAGAGGGAAATGAGATGGGGAGGAGGTGGGGTTATGAAAGGTGGTGGAATGAGACAGACATCATTACCTGATGTACATGTGTGAATCTACATCATGTACAACTATAGAAATGAAAGTTGTACCCCATTTGTGTACAATGAATCAAAGTACAGTCTGTAAAAATAAAAAATATATGTCATAGTATTAAAAAAATGAGCTGAACTTAATGTCTAGGGTTAGACTGATAACTGTGCATGGAAATATCCAGCAGTGCTTGCACATAATTGATGCTTAGTAAATGTTAATTAAATCTGAACTTAATTTACCACATCAAATCTCCATTTTAAAAGTTTAAAGAGAATTTTTGGATCATAAGTTTTAAATCTTCAAATCTGATACATTAGGAGCAAAAAAAAAAAAAAGAGTGCAGTATTATGTGTAAACGCTTGGACTCTTAGGACAGACAGGCTCGTTCTGAATTCCAGTTCTTCCTCATGCTAATAATTTGTCCTTAAAATCATTAATCTAGTCTGTGTGTCAGTTTTCTATTCTATGAAATGAAAGTAAGACTAGTACTCATCTCCTGAGGTTTTTGTGATGATTAAATAGGTTAGTGTGCATAAGGTGCTTAGGAGAGTAACAAGGAAATGCTGTTTGGGCATTAACTATTATCAAACCAGCAAGAATGACACCAATTTAGTCAGTTCAATTTAAGTCAGTTGCATGGAAAACAATTTAGCCAAACAATCATTTCCTGTTATAGACTGAATTTTTTCTTTTCAAAGAATTCTGATGGGGACTCCGAAAATAATATATTGATAAAATTGCAAACATGCTTTTGGATTAACTTTGCACTGGCTAATAGTTCATAATTTATATTCTTTCAATTGTTTCCCAAGATTCATAACAAATAAAATCCCCTCATCTCATAAAAATTAGATTTGTTAGATGTCCTATTGCCAAAATCTGCCAAGAATTTTCCACATTACAAAATCAATGGTGCTGAAAGAGAAATTACAGTCATGGTTTCTAATGACACATGTTTTGGTACTTTAGGGAGGACAAGCCCACCCACCCAAAGGACAATAGGAGAAACCTCATTCCTTTCCCCACAAGCCAACAGCTGATGCAGAAATCTTGGCTCCACATGAAACAGAAAATGGAGAGGACTTTTATGTTTTGAAAAATAAGAAAACCCAAAAACCTTGAGTTTTTTTATTGTTTAATTATTCTCCTACATCAAAGCATATCTTTAATGTTTCAAAATTCAATGACAAACATTCCTTCAAAATAATTGGAGGGAATGTAAGCCTTTACATTCAGCTATGTGAGAGAGTGTGACAGATTAGACTGTGAGAACAGCACTGGAATTAGAAGCAAATATGACAATTGATTTAATGTAGATGTTGCAAGACAGCAACACATAAAGAGTGAATTTCAATTTTCTGACAGAAGTTGAACACATCATGGTGCCATTTTTAAAAACTGGGAGGAAGAGAGCTTAGAGGAGAACATCACAGTTTAGATTACTGGGATGCTGCATTGAGAAATATGCAGATTAAGTTTCAAGAGGAAATATTGAGGATGTGGGCTCCAGATTAGGAGAAAACATTGAGGAACTGAATGGAGAACGGTCAGTAATGAAATGACAAAGCTAAGTACATATAATTGGAAGAAACTGCGTACTGGGAAGAGAAGAAGCTAAGAACCAAGTCTTGAAGAGCCATCATTTAATAGGTGAGTGGACAAGGAGTAAGTAATCAAGGAGACCAGAAAGGAAGAACTTCAGAGGAGTTGTGAATTACTGAAGAAAGAACAAGAGCTCAAAAAAAAGAGCAAATGTTGAATAGTTAGGCCCACCCAGGAATATTTTGTCTACTGTCTGGATCAATTCAGACATGTCATGAAATAGCTTTGCAGGATTACATTAGTTATAGTCAAAATAAAGTGGTTACATGTTCTCTGCATAACAGAGCAGTAGCATGAATGAATCTTGAAACACTATTGCATATATCTGATTTTTAAATTATGTAAAATGACTTAAGTAGTAGATATTCTTATTTGGTAACCAAATTGATCTATTCATTTTACAAGATCAAGAACTATAACAGCTATCATTCATTGGACACCTGCTCCTCATTGTATTTAATTCTAATGTGTAAATAAGTATAAATATTATTACAATCAATTATGGTTGAGTAAAGTGAGGCTCAGACAGTTTCAGAAACTTGATTCCAGGTCGTACAGTTAATTCATACTAGGCAAGGATCAAACAGATTTGGGATTCTTTGTTTAAGAATTCAAAATATTTCATTATACATTTTCATAAGGACAAAAATAGGAAAAGCAAAAACTGATTCTGATAAAAATAAAAGTAAAAAAATCTTCAATCATTGAATATAAATGAGAAATATGACATTTATCCTTATGTCCCAAGAAGTGGTTTCTGAAAGCCATAAAAATATGTTTTTATATTTTCCAGCTATCTTCTACTACTTTAAAGCAATGGCTTATGAAACTTTTACATACCTTTGTTTAAGAAGGATATCAAGCAAGGTATTAAAAAGAAGTTAGGCTACAAATATATACAAACTACTTATGTTATACAGTGAGGACAAGATCTTAGTTGACATGCTGCATATGTCTCATGATGTCTAAAGTGAGTGTTGAGTATATAAGCCATGTTTTGTTAAAAGTTTATCCAATAAAAGGGTCAACACCACATGTAGAGAGTAAGAATACATATTTTTGATCTTTTCCCATCCTTCTGTCTGTCCTCCTCAATTTTCTCTATCCTCCTGGCTTTCCATTCTCTCTAGCGCGCACCCTTTCTCTTTCCTTTCTCTTTTCCTCTCATTTTCTCTCTTACCCTGCAGGGAGACACTCTGTTTGCTTAATAAACTCCCTTATGTGATTTCCCGTGTCCGGCATGGTTCTGTGGGATTTCCTTACAGTGGTGCCATGTCGTGGGATGGGATCTTCCACTGTCTCTTAAGTGAGTGGAACATCATCTGACGCCCCGTGCCCCCCCGACACGGCTCCACCTTCCATTCTGTCCCGATGCTCAGCTCTGCATTGATGACCAGACTTCAGGTTGGTGAGTCTCCTAGGCCGATTTATACCCTCGAGGCGGCTAAGGGGTGGGGACCCAGCCACAACTTTTATAGTTACGGTTGGCCCCTATAGTCGGTCTTATCTGCCGGGTGGATTCCTGATTTTATGGTGGAGCTCTCTCTCAGGGTTGAGGCTCATCTCGTACTTGCATTCGCACTCGAAAACCCTGATATCAGGTCCTCAACTCTTCTCGGCTTTTGCCTGGCCCCACATTGATGTTTGTGTGACGACACAATCAATGTGCTGCCCCTCATCTCCAGCACAGTACTCTGGCCTCGGGACACCCTGGCCACAGGCTCGGCTGTATCAGTCCCCACCATGGAATCTGGGTCCTCCAATCTGGCAGATTCACCCCTGGGAACCCTTCGTCTGACCCTGATGGTACTTAAGGCCATCAAAATCCGTTTGTGTAACGGCACACAGCTTCTGTGAGCAAGCGGGCAGATGGAAAGGGATTCCTTATCTTCCAGTCTCTTCTTTCTTGCTTCTTGGCTCTTCCTGCAGGCTCAAGCGCCTCCAGACCCTACTTCTCCATCTTCCCCTACTTCTCCATATAATATAAGCAGCCCCTTTCCCCACATGTAGTGGGAGATAATTGTTTGACAATTTTCTGCTAGAACATTTTAGCCCCTTTCAGATTCAGATCTCAGTCAAGACTTACATTGAAATGGAAATGGAGGGAGGGGGGGAGAAGAGGGTGAAAAGGGGAGCCAAGCAGGGTTGGGGCGGAAAAGCGGGCCGTGGGGGGAGGTGCCCCGGGCATGGAGGGGGCGGCAACGCCCAGTCCAACCATGGCGCATGCCCAGCCCCGCTTTGCGCCCCAGCCCAACCCCCAGCCTTTACAGCCCATCCTTATCCCAAAGTTACGGATCCGGCTTGCCAACTTCCCTTTCCTACTGGAGGAAGGTGCAGTGGGAGACCAGTTTCAAACTCAAGGAAAAAAAAAAGTGTCCATTTTAAATTTCTCCTGGGCTACAACTCAGAATACTTTTCTCCCTTTCACCCTTTCTCTCCTTCTCATTTTCTCATGCTATAATTAATGACCATTATCATTTTTCTTCTAGGACTTTTGTTTTTCTTAAGTGCTCTATTTTTGAGCTCACAATTTTGATCCTACATACCTAGGTTAATGATTTTTGATCAGTTCTTTTTATCCAACTCTAGAGTTATTTTTGAACATCTGTTACATTGCAATGGAGATAAATACTACAAGTCCTTTGCTTTTGTGTTAAATATAAGTGCACATAAAAATTAAAATTTTAAAAATGGTTCCAAATATTTTTAATTCACGTGATTTAAAAACGTTCAATTTAAATTGGATAAACTAATAGAAGTAAAATGTCCTTAAAATTAACTCACAAGTCTCTAGATGGTCACACTAATAAAATATTGTTGTTTATAAAATATCTAACATCAATTTTTCTAGGACTTTTCTTCAGCAGGAAAGAGACGGCAAATACTGTTGGTACACTTGTATATCTTGGTTTTTCTATAATAAGATGAGTGAATTAGAGTCAACATGTATGGGATTACTCAAATGTGTTTGTTAGAGACATCTAATTAATTTACAAAGTTATTCCATGGAGTAACATACTTAAAAACATTGTTCTTTGTATATTAAATGTGTTCATATTTTCCAGGTATACAAGCCTTTAAAGCAGAAAAATTTTCAAGCTGCTATTCTCCAAATTAAACTTATCTGTAATGGTAAACCTATCATTTAATGTTCTATTATAGGACCTGTCATCAATAGGGTATATGTAAAATTTGTTAAATGTATTTCTAAAAGTTATTGAGAGCCTGATTTGTTTAAAGGTTAAGCATGAAAGCATTTTATCACTTTGCCACACAAAAGGAAACTTAAAAACTCTCTCAGCCTTTCCTTAATTCTTGTTTTAGATATAATATTAATTGTGTTAACAAATGTTCATATAGACTCAGGAGTCAATATATGTAAACTTCTTAAAATGACATTTAAGAAAGAGTGTAATGTGCAGTAGCAAAAATGGGACAACAGTGACTGAGATTGGGGTCTCTGATGACCTCATGGCTGTGGCATGCCTGGTGCCTGGGAGTGCTCCTGTGCAGGGGCACAAGATGCCTAACTGCTGTGGCAGTACATTGATCTCAGGCACACAGCTCTTGGGCAGGAAGGAATTCTTTTACTAGATAACCAGTGTTTCATCAGCTCCCTTCTCTGGTTCCTGCCTAACTTACAGTAACTTTGGAACCTAACATTGCACATATATAAAGATTGCTCACATAACTCTTTAAATCTGCATTTCCATCACAGAACAGAGTTCCATCTAATCTCAGCTTAATCTTCAAAATCTGTGTTTATAAACCTTTATTTTCTAATATTCCTTTGCCCCTCACTGAACTTGAGAATTTGGTCATGCTGGTCATGGCAAAAGAGGAAAAAATTAGCTTTAGGAAAAGCCCCACCTTACCTGAGATAAGGCTCTGCCTCACAATTCTGCTGCACATCAGAATGGCTCCAAAGTAAGCCAGACTTTAACTCATTTAAAGTTGTGTTCAAAAGTCTGATGTTCGTTGTAAAGATTACTGTGATCTAAAACAGGAACTCAGCCAAAATTCAAAATAGGTATTGCACAAACTGAATGTTTTACTGTTGGTGATTCCATTTTGTATTTTCCTTGTAAACTCTAATTGTTGCCTGATCAATATTTTGCAGAAGTACTGCTTCAAGAGCGAACACCATATAATGTAAACCCCAATTAGATAAAAGGGGATAAATAAATGTCAAGTTATAGACATTGAAGCTAAAGCCCAGTACTCTTATATTATAACTGGTGAGACTGACTTGCTTGATGGTTAAGATCAAACTTAGAGATTGAGATTAAATACAGAGGTCAAGAAAAGTCCATATTTGGCTCTTGCCCTCAAAGTCAGCCTGAACCCAGGGAACAAGAGGACTTCTCCAAGGAGCTTTGCAACTCTGGGTCACACAACCTCCTGACCAAGGAGATTGCTGAGGCCACTAGAGGAAAAGCCACTCAGTGCACCTGCTACAGAGGAGGGTCATGGAAAAAGGGAGACACTCCTAATGCTTCCAAGAGGAGCCACCTCATCAAGAAGACCCTGCCTAACCAATGCCACTAATGGAGCTAAGAAGCTGCTCTTAAGTTCTCTATGAGTGACCCCTGTGGGAACTCAGCTGACTCTTTAACAGACAGGAACAGGTCACTTTGACCAACTTGATCTTAAACACCTAGCAAAATAGTTAAAACCAAAATATATCCATTCTTGAGCATTTAAAAGAAATAATACTTAAATGTAACTTAAGATGTACACTTGTGTTAGCCCACTAGAATAAAGACTAAAAACTACAAAAGAGATTCTTAGGCAAATGTGCCTGATAACTATCAAAAGAAAGTGCCAGAGTCAGAAGTTTTTAGTCAGTTTAAGGCCTACAGACACAGGTAGGCTTAATCTATGTTTGCTAGTATCTCTACTAAATGTTGTGTTCACATTCCTGATAACCTGGACAATGTTAAAGTTCCCAGATAAAGACCTTGTCCTCTCCAACCTTTGCTAGGCCTTGTTATGGGAACAGCTTCTCAGTTCTTCCACCCCCTGGTGAGGAATTATTGACTTCTGTCATCTTTGTGATATGCATTGGCATGTTCCAGATTCTGCAACATTTATATTGTATCAATCTCCTTTCAGTACTCATGTCTTTTTGTTCTTCTCTCATAGAAGCACCCATCCCCAGATGCCTTTACAACCTGCTCTTCACCAACCATGGACCCCTCAATTTATCCGATTTCTAAAAAGGGAACTCCAAACTGCTTGCCCCATGCTGCCCCTTTTCAGCTCGAAGAAGCCAGAGCGGTCATCGACCCCCTTTCCCTACAGCAAAGGAGTTCCTAGAATTAGAGGGGTGAATGAAGCCAGAATTGGGGACAGGCAGTTAGTGTAGAGATAGGGGATCAGTCAAATCGAGGAAATGAAGTCCATAAAAACCATCTGCCTTTGGAAGTCTGGAAGAAGAATGGGCTTTTTACATCTCACCTGCAAAACCAGCCCCAGTCAACTTAGGAAGGAGAGAGAAGGCTTCGGAAAGAACTGGAGAGCAAAAGATTTTCTTATAAAAACAGAAAGTGGGGAATGTAATGTATAAAGCTGCTCCGCCTGACCTTTCCAGTGCAGCCATTTTCCTGACTCCCAAAGACTTGTCAATCTGTGAACATCCTAGCTCGCTATTGGTTCATCAGTCAGCTTGCAAGTATCCTTCTCTGATATTGGTCCCCTATTAGCCCGGCGGAATTCAACTGTTTACTATAGCTTCCCCGCCATCTTTTCCCATCCTTCTGTCTGTCCTCCTCACTTTTCTCTATCCTCCTGGCTTTCCATTCTCTCTAGCATGGGCCCTTTCTCTTTCCTTTCTCTTTTCCTCTCATTATCTCTCCTTACCCTGCAGGGAGACACTCTGTTTGCTTAATAAACTCCCTTATGTGAAAAAAAAAAAATACATATTTTTAATCATGCTAGTTCTAGTAGGGAAAATGAACCTAATTTTATTTAAGGGTATAAAGAAAAGATAGAACATAAAATGAGCTAAACCATTTATTTAATTAAAGGGAAGTGATAATAAAATATCTTCTGTTCTAAACTCTAGTTCAGAGAGAAGTGCAGTCAACTACAAGTAATGCTTTAGATCAGAAAATATGAATACACCAAGCATTAAAAACTGAACTAAAATGGGACATATTCATTGAGAGCTTAGCTAATTTAAAAACTTTAAACAAATTTTGTATGGAAGGAATATACCTCTATCCAATAAAGGTCATAATGACAAACCCACAGCTAAAATCATACTGAATGGAAAAAAAAGTTGAAAACTTTTCCTCCAAGATCTAGAACAAGACAGGTATGCCTGTTTTCTGTATTCTGATGACCTGTTATATAGAGAAATTCTAAAGTTTCCACCAAAAAAAACCCCAAAAAACTATTAGATCTAATAAACAAATTGTTAAAGGTATGTTACAAAATCAACATACAGAAATTAATAACATTTCTATATACCCTTAGCAAGCTTTCTGATAAACCATGAAAGCAATCCTATTTACAATAGCTACAGTAAAATACTTATAAATAAATTTAACCAAGAGGTGAAAGATCTCTAAAGTAATACCACAAAGTCTTGAGGAAAGAATTTGAAGAAGGCATAAAGCAATGAAAAGATATCCAATATTCATGAACTGGAAGAATTAGGATTGTTAAAATGTCCATTCTACACAAAGCAATCTACATGTTCAATGCAGTCCCTTCAATGACATTCTTCACAGAACTAGAAAAAATCATCATAAAATTCAGATGGAAGCACTACTGACTGCAAATACCCAAATAAATCTTGAACTAAATAAATAAATAAAACAGCTGGAGGGATCACACTACCTGATTAAAAAAAAAAAAAAAACTACAAAGCTGCCATAATCAAAATAGCAGAGCCTTCTTGGCATAAAAACAGACACACCTGCTAATGTAATAGAATAAAAAACTCAGAAACAAACCAAAACATCTCTAACAAACTGATTTTTGACAAAGGAGACAAGAACATGCACTGGGGAAAGAAGAGTCTCTTTAATAAATGGTGCTGAAAATTGAATATCTACTTGCAGGAGTATGAAAATAGATTCCTATCTTTCACTAGTTACAAAAATCAAATTGGATTAAAGACATAAATGTGAGACTTGATACTATGAAACCACTAGAAGAAAACATAGAGAAATGCTTGAAGACATTAAACTTGGGAAGAATATTTTGGTATTTTGGAAAGGATCCCCAAAGCACAGGCAACAAATTAAGAAAAAAAAAAGATAAATAAGATTATATCAAACAAAAAAAGCTTCTGCACAGAAAATGAAACAGTTACAGAGAAAAGAGATAACCTGTGGCAAGGGAGAAAATATGTACAAAGTATACATCTGATAATGGGTTAATATCCAGAATACATAAGGAACTCAAAACAACTCATGAGGGAGTAATAATAACAATCCCATCCAAAATAGGTAAAAACTTGAAGAGCTATTTCTCAGCAAGACATAAAAATGGCCAGCAAGTACATGAAAAAATTCTGAACAATACTAATCATCAGGGAATCACAAATCAAAATTACAGTGAGATATCATGTCACTCCAGTTTTAATGGCAATTTTCACAAAGACAAAAGTTTAAAAATGTTGGTAGGAATGTGAAGAAGAAAAGGACTCTTACACACATTTGGGGGGCATGTAAATTTGTACAGACATCATGGAAAACAGTAAAGATCTTCCTCAAAAATTAAAAAATAGAACTATCTTGTGATCCAACGACCCCACTACTAGGTATACCCTCAAAGTAAATGAAATCAGCGTGTTGATGAAATAGCTGTACTTTCATATTTACTGCATCACATTTCACAATGGTCAATATATAAAATCAACTTAAGTGCCCATCAATCAATGAATGGCTGAAAAACTGTGTTATATGTGTATAAGATGGAATATAATTTGGCCACACAAAAGATGAAATCACATTTGTGACACTGATGGACCTGGAGGATCTTATGTTAAGTGAAATAAACCAGACACAGGAAGAGTCATACTGAATCATCACAGCATGGGTGGAATCTAAAACAGTCAATCTTATAGAAATAGAGTAGAACAGCAGTTACCAGAGACTGGGGAGGGTACAGTGAAAGAATCATGGGGAGAGAATGGTAACTGGGTAAAAAGTTACATTTAGATAGCAGGGAAAAATTCTCATGTTCTATTGCATAGGAGAGTAATTATAATTTATAATAATCTATGTCTTATTTCAAAATAGCTAAAAGAGAAGATTTTGAATGTTTTACCACCAAGAAATGATAAATATTTATGGTGTTTGATGTGCTAATCATTTAGGTTTGATTGTTACATAATGTGCACACATACCTCATACATATATGTATTCAACTGTTGTGTGCCAATTAATAATAAAATAAAACTTTTTTTAAAAAGCTACCATGAGTGGACAGATAGAATGAGAGCATATAGTATATGAAGAAAAGATCCATACATTTTCAAAAAATGAAGCAGGATAATGACTTGCAGAGCTCTGCTTAGAGCCCCCTGATTCCTCATGACTCACCAGACACTCAGAAGCAGAACTCTTCTGGAAGCTAATTCAGGCAAGAACTTTTCCAGTAGAAACAGGAAGACAAGAGGTACATAGAGATTTTCATCATCAGATGTGGCAACAGGAACAATCGAATCGAGATCTCATTCAGGCTCAGTGAATTCTCCAGCTGCTTCCACACCATCCCATACAGAGAATTGGTAAGTTCCAGTAAGTGGAGTTATTTATATTTCTTTAAAAAGTTACCTGAAATGACTCTGGGTGCATGGAGGTCATGCTTTGGGATGAAAACACAGAAATTGACCTGAGTTGATCTTTAACTAATTTTAATAGATTTTTTAACTAAAAAGTTAAGTGAAGGTAGTGATAAGAAGAGAAAATTTGGGAAAATGCAGAGATAGACTTTGCAAAGGGAGATTAAGACAGATGTAAATGCATACATAATGGGTCGGAGACTGGCAAGAATATTGGTAAATCATAAAGTTTTAATGCAAGCAAATGGCAAAATCTGGTATGCTAACTGAAGTCACCCCAGCTGCTTTTAAAAATTAAAAAGAATATTTCTTACAAGTGAATTCTTTTATTCCGACTTTATTTCTCAACAGAAGGGTTATCTTTTTTAAAACCACCTGTAAAATTAGCCTAAATCAATAACTTTTATTCACCTTTCAGTAATACAATATCAGAGTCTCTCAGAAAACAGTCAACTAAATTCAAGATCTATTCTCTTAGTCATTGTTCAAATTTGTATGTTTTTCATTCTAGCTTCCTTAGGAATTCTGCAGAGTTGTTCTTTGTCCAAGCAAGACAAGGGGCCATCTACTTTTGTGGTTGAGGCAATGTATGACATATTCATTGTCATTTCTCTGTGGCCTCTGACAGCTGGTGTTTTCCTATCATCTTATATTGCCTCTGGTGCTGATAGTAAATAGTTCAGAGTCTATCTAGTTAAACACCTATGACTCTTCAGCATTCAGTAGGGCAACTTCTGCAGTCCACTAGCATGAGGGAGTTGATATGAAAAAACCCTATATTCTTCTTGCCTCCTTCCTTGAGCTAATTTTGGGTGAGCAGTAAGCTTGTCTAAGCACCAGATAATATCCTTGTCTCTGAGTTTATTAGAAATGTCAGAATCATGTCATCCAAACAGGATTACCACCTATGATAGTTTTTAAAAATTTTTAATTTGTTTTAATTAGTTATACATGATAGCAGAATGCACTTTGATACATCATATATAATGGAGTATAATTTCTCATTTTTCTGATTATACATGATGTAGAATCATACTGGTCATGTAGTTATATATGTACATGGAGTACTAATGTCTGATTCATTCTATTATCCTTCTTATTCCCATACCCCTTCCCTCCCTTCGCTCTTCTCTACCTAAAGTAACTCTATTCCTCCATACCCCCCACCCACAACAGATGAATGGATAAAAAAATGATCAGTAGTTTTCAAGAAGGTTCTCAATGATGGGGTTCTATCTCAAATTCTAGCTTGTTCTTTCAATCTCTCTCTCTATATACCTATCTATCTACCATCTATCATCTACCTATTCATCAATTATCTCTCTTATCTTGGGCTGTTTACCTTAAGGGAAGTCAGGTACCATGTAATTGGGCAGTCTTGTGTGATAGGTTGATGTGGTAAGAAACTGAAGGAGATTGATTTTAAGTCCTTTGGGCATAAACTGAGGAGTGGGATAGCAGGATCAAATTGGCATACTACAATGATACAGCCACATCGATGTTTGTAGCAGCTCAACTCACGATAGCTAAACTATGGAACCAAACTAGGCATCCTTCAAAGATGAATGGATAAGGAAAATGTGTGTATATATATATATATATATATATATATATATATATATATATATATATGATGGAATATTACTCAGCCTTAAAGAAGAATGAAATGAAATTATGGCATTTGCTGGTAAATGGATGGAGCTGGAGAATATCATGCTAAGTGAAATAAGCCAAATCCCCCAAAAACCAAAGGTCGAATGTTTTCTCTCATGTGATGCTAATTCACAATAATGTGTCGGGGAGTGCTAGGGAAGAATAGAGTTACTTTAGGTAGAGGGGAGTGAAGGGAGTGGAAGGGGTAAGGAGGTAGGAAGGATAGTAGAGTGAAACAGACATTATTACCTCATATACATATATGACTGCAGGACTGATGTGATCCTACAACATGTACAATCCAGAAAAATGAGAAATTATACTCCATTTATGTATGATTTATCAAAATGTATAATGCATTCTACTGTCAAG